>NC_141910.1:51379772-51682803 GCF_057802395.1 Ceratotherium simum simum | reverse complement strand
GATGAGTAGGGCTTATTGTCCTCCATCTGTATAAAGCTTTCACAGACTTTTCACTTGATTCTACAATACTCTTGTGAAGAAGGCATGGTGGGCATCATGATTCTCATATTTTCAGAAAGGGAAACAAAGTCACACAGGGCTGGGCCTAAAACCCGGGCTCCTGGATTCCCAGTCTAGTGCTTTTCTATGGGATCTCTCTGGTTCTCAGGTCACCTTCTACTAGGTAACTCCTGAGTCTGTAAGTCCAAGACTCCCAGCCCATCCTGGCCTGTGCTCCCACTACACACACACACACACACACACACACACACACACAGACACTCATCATCCTTGAAGGTCTCTGCAATGCTCGCCATTATGCCACGCTCCTATCCCACCCATTCCTCAGCTAAGGCTCGTTGCCCGACGGGCCCTAGCAGTAATTGAATGGCTGCACTCAAAAGGAAAGCCTTTTAGCCACAGGAAGCAGTTCTGCTGATTCAATATCATCTAATTAAGAGTCACTGAACTGTCAGACACATTGCCTTTTGGATTAGGCATAAAACCAAGATCCTGAACTCTCTAAACTGTTTTCCTCACTGCATACTCTGCCCATTCCCTGATATTTGCCCAACATTGAGGGGAGCTTAACTCCAAAGTTTGGGTTACCCTGATGTACAATATACAAAGCCAGAGCTAGGAGGGACCTCCAAGATTCTCTGGGTTCCACATTGGGCTCCTCAGAGGTCCGGGGCCAGCAGTGTGCTGGAGCCAAGTGTGTGCATGCATCTCTTCCCAAGTGTGTGTTCAGTGACCTCAGGGTGGTATCTTAAAATTGGCTCCACTCCTCCTGTCTGATTTTGGGATGGAAGACTGAGCAGACTCACTGGAGGGGTGGAGAGTGGAATCATTCAGTCACGCTGAAAATGACATCTAAATAAATAAATAAACTCAAGCGCACCATCGGGGCCCTGCATGCAGCATGGGCTCCCGTGCAGCTGCTGGGGGCTATTTATTCTGGGCTGTCTTGGACAAAGAAGGAAAGACCTGAGTTTAGCTGAGGGTAAAGAATCTTCCAGTTCCTGGGTATAAGCTAAAACCTATTAGTGCCTGAAGCCTTCTTGCCATTTGTAACCCACACTGGACTGCCTGAGTCTGCCTTTCCTCAAAAACTCCCAGTCCCACCCTCTGGACCTTCAGTCACCCCACACTACTCACAGTTTCCTAGGCAAACCCCAAACATTTTTCCGCATTGAATGAATGACAAGATTTAGTCAGGCCATGGCCGTCACCTTTGTTTTTACACATTGGCTCTAATTAAAGCCTCTGTGTCTTAGGTTCTCTCTCTATAAAATTGGGATAGTGAGCTACCATGTGGCCTATGGTGAGGAGTATGAAATAACCCATCTAAAGTGCTTAGCACAGGGTTTGGTACCTGGCCAGGACTAAACATGAGTCAGCAATGATTAATGGTGATCATGCTGATGTTAGTTAGTGCTTTGCCCTCATCCCTTCCTCATCGTCATTCTCACTGTCACCTGCACCTGGATCATCTCCACATCTCTCTGTCCAAGTTCTACTCTCTGGCAAGGCCCAGCTCATACTGTTCTTTGAAGACTTCTGTGGATCTTCTAGGAAGAAGTGGTCTCTCTCCCGTCACACAGTACATTATAACACCGCTTCTAGCTTCTAGAAAGACCAGTTACATTATTCCTGAAGTCTCAGCAGTCTTGGCAAACTTTCATGGCAGATGCCTTTGCTATTTAGGGTCATAACATGGCCATATTCAACTCCCATTCTGCCCTCCTGACCATAGATGTTGCTGTGGCAACACCCCTGGCCTCCCTGTCTTTTGGAATCGTCAAGGCACCCCATTTCAAGTGCCAAGCTCCAGTTGGGATGTGACTTGGCTTGTTCTTTTATGTCAGCAATCCCCTTTGCAGAATCCGCAGATTGACTTAGTAGGTTCTTCCTGGAGGGTTGGGTGGAAAGAGCTCTCTTCTTGTATATGGTGGTCAAGGGTATATCTCAGAAACTAGCCCCTCAATTTCTGAGATGCTTAATTATATCTCATTGGTTTGGCCTTTTCCTTAAAAAATAATAATTCCTAGCTATCAAATCTCCCTATTTACTAATAACTGCGATAAACGCCGAATACGCAATACCCTATTCACTCCATTCAGTATCTCTATGAGGTAGGCACTATTATTACCACTATTTTACAGATGGATAAATTGAGGCTAAGAGGAGCAAAGGAAGTGACTAAGTTCACACTACTGGCAAACAGCAGAAGGGATACTTGAGCCCAGAATGTCAGACTCCACAGCCAGAGTTCTTAACGAATATGGTGTTGAGTTTGTTCAGGGTACCTCTGAAGTTTTTTAGTGTGTCATGAACAGCTTATGCAAGGAAACCTGCAAAAGACGACAATCATTGTCTGAGATAGGCGTTGTTCCTTGAAATAAGCAATGATGTCCTCATAAGATAATTTATCTTATTTATTTGGAAATTTAAATCTCTGAACGATGACTGATAGGACTGATCAAATTCTATAATTTTTAATACATGTTCTGGTCTTAGGTGAAAAGTAAAGATGGAGAAAACACTGTATTCAGATAAATATTTGAGCCTCATGCAGAATGTTAGGGATTCAGCCTGCTCTGTTTAGGGCTCTCAGTCGTGTTTGTCTCCAAATAGGAACAAAAGCCGCCACTGGCCATACGGTCCCCAGGAAGCAGTCTGGCTGACAGCAGATTCTTCCAAGGGCTCTGGAGGAGCCATTTCAATCTGATGTTTGCTCAAGCGTTGGGAAAGTTGATTGTTCACCAGTTCCACTCGAATGTGGATTTACTCTGCCTGTGGGTGCCCACCTTTCTGTACAGCCTCTCATCTGCATTGCCGTTAAATAAACTGAGTGGGGCTCAGTGAGAGGCAGGCACGGATGCCATCTCTCCTATTTGAAATCACCTGTTATTTCCCCGTTTCCACAGCTTCCCCCACGGTGGTATTCCACTTCATT
The DNA here is from genome assembly GCF_057802395.1 of Ceratotherium simum simum. NCBI lineage: Eukaryota > Metazoa > Chordata > Mammalia > Perissodactyla > Rhinocerotidae > Ceratotherium > Ceratotherium simum. Next base: position 51,679,805 of record NC_141910.1, on the reverse strand, counting down.
ATAATTAGTTGTCATATGTACTTCTCCTTTATTACTGTACAAGCTCTGTGAGGATCAGCAATTCCCTATTATGCACATTTGTAGATGATTAATAAATGTTTGGGAGATTAATAAATAAATGGTTCCAGCATAGGACTTTTTCAAAAAATGGATGAATAATTGAGAATATTCTAGGTATATCTGGAAGGATGACCCACACCAGAATGTAAAAGGAGCCTTTCAACCTACACTGTAACATCCTCACACACACCAGCTGGGACTGGTGTCTTCCCTGGATCATCAAGTCACTGTAATGCAGCCAGTTCCCCATCCCTTGAGGAGGAGATTTAGGTCTACTGCTCCTCTGCACCCCGATTCCAGACCTCCGTGCCTTTTGAGCTCCACAAAAGCGAGGCCACTTAGCATTCAGACTGTCCCACACACAGCAGGTTTCCTGGCAGGACTGGTGTCCCAGCCTCCTCAGTGAGGAGCATAGACAATTAGCCCAGAAATCCTGTTCCCTCTTCACTGGGTGCTTTCTAGTGTTAGGCTGAGTCACAGTATTTCATTAGGATAATAAAAGGGAGAAAGTCAGACTCTCAGAATGTGAAAGTCTCTCACATAATAAAAGCTGACTGGTAATTTATGACTGTTCCACCTGAGGGTGACTTTGGGATCAATACACTCTCTAGTTGGACTTCCAGAGACTCAATTCATAAAGGCTCTCAGCGTATCATTAGTGGGCCGCATCAGCTAGCTCACCTCCCAGAAGGCCACAAGTGAGATCCAGCTCATCCCCAGACTGGAAATCTCCTGAGCAGGTGGTCTGGTTGGGTGATCTCACCGCCTTCTCACCTCCTCTCTCCGCCTGGGAGATAACTCTACCTAACACAGAGTTCATGCAGCTTGGCCGTTTGGCAGTGCCTCTGTCTTTTCAGACTTTGTCGCAATGCTTCCTCATGCTGTGGGAAAAAAGATGTGCACTTCACCTCCCTTCCTAGATCCAGGGCAGTAAGTGTCCACAGTCTGAAAGCCTGACCAGATTTACGAGCCATGAGTCGTGGCTTTTCCTGCTTAGCTCACATGTCCTTGGCCTTCTGCAGTCCACTAACCCTCCCTGACTGGGCAGAGTCCACACAGCCATGAGTGAGTCTTCCCAGTCCCAGGCTCCATCTTAGCCTGAGCGGGCTCTGGTTCCTTTCTTCCTGGGCAAGGGGCTGCTGCGGAGTTTGCACACTGTCCTGAACTTGGCCGGCCAATCCTCCCCCATCACAGGTCTAGCTTCCGTGTAGCCTACTGGCCTTTGCACAGTAGGAAGTACAAAGGGCACAGATTATCCAGAGCTTCTTACACAAGGCTCATTCCTGCACACAGTGGATGCTTTTCTCTAAGGCCACGTAGTAAACATATTTTTGTCAGTTACTTCATGTTAAGTTTATTCATTGGGCATCTTCGGCATACAGCTCTGTGGTGGTTGTCAGGTGCTGTGGAAATACAGAGATGATTCATTGACTCTTATCCTCAAAGAGTAGGAATCTTATGGCAGATGTGACAGGAGCACAAATAACTAGGAATTGTGGTAAAACATAAGTACCATAATGGTGGTAGAAATAAAAGTCTGAAGACATTTAGAGGAGAAGAAGTTATTTCTCAGTCGATGAGATGAATTAATTATGCTTAATTTATGTGCTTTATAATTGAGATGCTTGTATATGAGGTTTGTTTAAAGATGGGTGGTAGGAAGCCCACTTGTTCTGGGTTCTTCTAAGAACAGAGTGCTTCTCTAAATCCTCACTCCCTGTGTACCCTCTGTCATTGGAACCAAATAGGCTGCCAGGGTCTCGGTGAGAGAAGTGAAGAATGACCATACCTGAGGGAGGCCTCCCGGAGGCCACGCTGTCAGAAGCTGAGCAGCAAAGTCTCCCCGGATCCTCCTTGGAGAGACTCTCTCAGGAGCCCTCAGGAAACTGATGAATCCACAGGCTGATCTCCGAGGCAGTCTCAAACTGATACCCTTGATTGGAAAACAGGTCTCCGTGCTATTAGGAGTGGTGACAGCTTTCAGACGGGGCATAAACCAATTGTTAAAGACCCCCCAGCATTATTCACCAGAGTGAGAGAATTAGTTTTGGTATCCGGGAAAAACAGCCGTTTGGGTAATTACATTTTGTTTCTCCCCGTCTCCTCTAACGCATTAGTGGGAGATAATATTCCACATTCTAAGTCCAGAACCATCCCACAGAGCTCTATTAAACAGCTGTCACCTTCCTCCCTATAACTGGATGCATTTCTCGGCATGAAGAAGGACTCCCTGCGTGTGAGTGCGTGTCAGCTGCATCAATCCCGGCTTGCAGAAAATGTATTGTCAGAGTGAGAGGCAAAGCATTGTAGTGGGAAAATCAGGGGACTAGTGGTCCAGAGACTAAGTTCTGGGTTTGGCTCAGCCATGACTTGCTGTGTGACCTTGGGTAAGTCACTTAATTTCCCTGGTGCCTGGGTTTCCTAAGCTGTAAAGTGAGGCAGCCGGGAGAGGTGATTCCCATGGGATCTGCAGTTTGGGGTGACCATGTAGGCTCTTTTTCAGCAGAGCATACGCTCTCCATGACTCTTGCTTTGGGCTGGCAGCTCTCAAAATGGATTGGCCACATGATGCTTGGATACTGTGGCCTATCCACTGCCAGCGACCCCAGAGAGGTGAAGGCTGTGGAGGCATTGGGCCCGGGGTTCTTTGTTCCTCATTGACTTAAGGCCTAAGAAGATTGGCTGCCTTTGAAACAAATTATATTTAGCTCATCCTTTCCCTCACTTCATTGTGTTTTGTGATCCATTTCAGACCTCTGACCTCACTAAAGGGAAATTAGGGAGAGAAGGATAGAGAAAGAACACAAAGGCTCATGGGTAAGATACGATGTGAGAAGGGGCAGGAAATGGAGGAGAAACAGAGAAAGGGAGACTGAGGATGGAAGGGGAGAGGGAGGGAGCAGGCATGGGTTGGGGGGAGAATTAAAAGGGAATAGGGGGAAGAGGGAGAGACCTGGAGAAGGAGGCCAAGTACAGGAGAATGACAGAGGTTATGGAAATAAGTGCCACAAGTTTAAGAAATTCATTTCTCTCTTCCTCCCTTCTCCTTCCCTTCCTCCTCCTTCTTCCCTTCCTTCCTTCCTTCCTTCCTTCCTTCCTTCCTTCCTTGTCTTTCTAACAAACACTTATTAGCAGCCCACAATCTGACACACGATATTCTATATCAATATTTTAGGTGCTAAAGATGCAAACATGAATAAAACATGGTCCTTGCATGCAAGGAGTTTACAGTATATTAGAAGGAGGCAGAGTGTTTAATGTGTGACAAGATGTGGAAAGACCATCATGAACGGGTGTGTACACAGCAAGGGGAGTGGATCAATTTTACTGGGGGAGGGAAGGAGGGTCAGGAAGGCTTCGTGGAGCTGGATGGGTTTCACAAAGTGAGAAGAATTTCTGTGCTCTTCTCTTATGCAGCTCCCTTTCTATAGCTCTGTTGAATTATCTTTTTTCATGCAGGCCCTGAGTTAGTCACTCTGTCCTCCATGTTTCCACAGTGCTGTGAAAGAGCTTTACCTGCATTCACCTTACTGTGTTGTAATCACTTCCTTCCATGCATGTCTTACCCACTAGGCTGAGCTCTTTAAGGTCAAGAAATTTCTTTAATTGCTTTTATACTTATATTGCCCAAGACCTAGCACAGTACCAGCAAACAGCAGATGCAAAAAACCCCCTAAAAACCAAAAAAACACATTGAATGAATGTGTTAGGCATATATAATTTCTCTTCTACTGCTTCCCATTGACATGACTTACCACAACAACTAACTCCCCACCCAGTATTTCCATCACATCACCAACGTTTTGGAGAAAGATGTTTCTCCAAATGCTTTTTTCAACCTCCATGCCTTGCCTGCCCTCTTTTCCTTTCCTCTTCCTTCCCTTTCCTTTCTTTTGCGCCTGCCTCTTCACCTCTCCCAGGGTGCCGAGGAGAAATGGGTTAACCTCAGTTTCCCTTTCATACTGGCTATCTAGAACCTTTTTCTGAGAGTGTGGGATTTCAGGGATCTCTTCACAGGCAGATCCTGGAGTGTGCACTAACATAATAAATCAAGGGCTCCTGGGAACATCTCTTTCCTGGGAGCACAGACCCCACTTTGGCTTCTGTCTTTCTAAGGGACCTTCATCCATTGCTGCCGGGCTATTTCTTGGAAACAGCACGGCACTGGCCTGCAGATGTGGCCTTTTCCATGGAGTGGTGCCTCTCTGAGCTCACACCACTCAGCCCCAAAGAGGCTGGTCTCTTGACTAGAAAGTGCAGATCGAAGTCACCTGGCCTCCTCTCTCACATCCTCATGAAACCGTCACTTCAACTGGGACATATGCTCTGGTCTATGAGCTCACTGGACCACTACTACCTCTGGCTCTAAGGGGCAGGATTGCATGGTTGTCTACACTGTAGTTGGCTTGGCCTACATACAGGTTACTCAGTCTATTTATCTGAGGGAATTGTGTCTTTTAATCTTTGTACACAAGCCTAGGGACCTCAGTGATGGACACCTTTTAAAAATTGAAGTAAATAACTCTTCAATTCACCATTCCCACCTCTGAAAGCAGGAATCTTAGAAAGCTGGTACAATCTGAGTCAACAATTCAGTCTCCATCATCTCTTCAGAAAAGTTATTAAGAAATGTATAGAGGAAACCAGATTGTAATCTGTTTGCGACAAGCGTTGGGAGATTATAATACCTTAGCTGGAAACTGGAGTAACACTGGCATGAATTGGCACCTCCTCCCCTGCAAGACCTCCTTCTTCCTCCCATATTGGGAGTGAGATTATGAAACTCTCTAATGGTCTTGCTGAAATAAATCCAAGCCCTTAAAAATGTCATCCAACCTCACAGTCCCTCATTATTAAGGGCTATAAACACACATTAAAAATAGGAAAATATAAATATTACTGAGTTAATGTTCTACATTGAATTGGAGTCTTTCATGATTAGAGATTAATTAAAGGGAGGCTATCTGTCCACATACATATGTCTGAAACAGCCACCCCACCTCCATGGCAGACACCTGATGTTTTCAGACCAGGAAAGGAAATGTCCAGCTTGGGTAATGATAACACCCGGCATAGCTAACAGGCTTTGGTTTCAGGAATGTCTCCCTGTTCCCTCCTGGAAAGGGAAATGGAGCAGTGTGAAGAGCTACGGCAACTTCTCTGAGACGCCGGAAAGCGGTTGAACTGGGGAAGGGCCAGCTAATGAGTCTGGCTCAATGTGGGCTTCATGTTACTGCATAGGAAAGCTGGAAGCCCCAGCTTGCTTGCACTGAGAGGGAATCTGGTTCTGATAGAAATCCTGCCACTTCTTTCTGAAGGACACATCGTCCTTGAGGAAAGAGCCAACTATCATTCCTTACATGTGCCCTGGTTTTCACTGTCAAGGAAACTGAAGCCTCATTCAGGGACACTTGCCAAGCTCTTCCTTAGCAAAATGGACAAAGGAGAGCCAGGGCTCAGGGCAGTAGTCAGGAGGCCTCCCAGCGGCTGGGCTAAGCTGCTCTGATGGAGAACAAATGTGAGACAGAGAGCAAGTGTGGTCAATGGAGCAATCCCAACATGTCTTTTTTCTCATTAATTCATTCATCCATTTATCTTTCATCCATCTAGCAAATCTTTATTGAGGACTTATTATGCTTTAGGCATCAGGCCATCATGTGAGTTGGTAGGACTCATTTTGCTGAGTAGGGGTGGGAGGAGGGAGAAGAGGAAATACAGAACTCTAAAGAGAAAGAAGGAAGAGAATCAGCTTTTTTGAAAATTTTCTGTGCCTATTCTTTACACAGGTTATCTGTTTGAGTTTAATCCCATCCCTATAATGTTGGCATTATAACGATTCTCATTTTATGATGAGAAATAAGCTTAGAGAGGTTGAGTTAGATGAGTGCTGTGTGTGGCTCAAAAATCTTTTTCACTGTAGTGCACAGTCCTTGGAAGCTTACCATCTAGATGGGCAGGAACACATTCTCACGTGTATTGGATGAACCAAGAGTTGGTAGACTCCATCCAAAACATAGAGTAGTACCAAACATGAAATCACTTTTTATAAGTCATGAGCAGCTGATGACTTGAGGCTAGTTAGTGCCAAATGAGTGGTTTAAATGATGATACTGTGGGAAGTGTTCGTGGATGCCACTGGCGGATGAAATGAGATTTGTGATGGTCCTTGATGAAGAGATGGGCTTGGGACAGATGGGATGACTGTTCCTGGCCTGTTCAGAGGACAGATTGTTGATCTGGTGGGCTGGGGTTTGGGATTTAGTCACATGCCAAGATGGAGAGGGCTGGGAATATAGGTTAGGGCCAGAGAAAAAAGGCTTCAAGGTCTTTGAACTTCACAGGTGATTGGGATCTTGAGAAGGAACAAGATGTAGGAGATTCTTTCAAAACATGAATTTTGGCCATCACGGAACACAGCCTGGATCCTGCCTTAGGTCATGATTTTTCGATGGGGGAGAATATGGTGTACACCAAAAACATTCACATATAGCTCTATTGGGTTCTTAGCCTGACTCAGGGCTACAATCCACACCCAAAAGGGGTGGATGTTTCCTGGAACATCATAGAATTTTAAAATATTTTGAGTTCTTTGTCTCCCATCAAACTTATTGTGGAAACTCTTCCCATTAAGGTCATTCAAAAGGAGCACTGATAGCTCTCTCTGGTTATTGTTTAGCTGGAGGCACTGGACTCAGCTGGAGTCCAGTGGACTCAGGGGGTGTGATAATGTGATAATAATATTATGACTATGATAATTATAATTCAAAATATGATACTATTTTGAAATGTCACCTGAGGTTTCTTTTTCTTGAGCAATGTAGACCCACTCTCTTGCCCTCCTCCATTTAGATAGTTGCTGTCACTTTCTCCATGCACTGGGATTGGGAGGGAATATACACTTGAACACAGATTTTCAATGGTAAGATCTGGACTTTTTCAGGGTGAAACGGATCTTGCAGTCAAAAAACCCTGAGTTTTGAGTATCTGGAACCAAGAATTGATAGGCCCCAAAATATAGGCCTACAGTAAAAACCACAGAGTGAGGTGGAATGTACAAGGTTGTGGAATAGACTGTGTAGATTGGAAGCAGAGAGAAAATGAGAGGAGAGCAAGCAAGTGGCCCTGCTAGGGCAACAAGGTCTGTGCATTTCCTACTGGACACTTGGCCTGGTGGGGGTGTGGGAAGGACAGGAAGACCAGAAAGTCTTGGGGGACTTGTGAGCAAGAAGACGTGTGTGCCCTGGGTTAGATGTGTGTGCTCTCAGCTGCTTCAATAGAGTCAGGAGAGCAGATGGAGCAGCCAGGAGATTCTTGGTAGGGAGTGCCTCGGAACCCAGAACAGCATGGGAGAGTGTTGAGAGTCTCAGTGTCCCACTGATGGGGCCCGGACGTGGCTGAGAGGGTGTAGGCAGACCTGTAGAGGCCTTGTGGACAGAGCTGGAATGATCCGTGTGGACCAGATGATCCGCAAGCAAGGACTCCCTCAGTCCCACTCATGGGGCTGGCCTGATGACCACAGACCGACAGGGAGTGAATCTCTCAGGGGAGGCCAGAGTGGATGGCTTTTCCACTACCAGATGCCACAGAAGCCTTCTCATTTTTACTTACTCCCCACAGGACTGGGAAGGAGAAAGGAAAAGGAGAGAATTCTGAACTGTCTGAATATCTATCCAAAAGGAATACAGAAAATTCCTATGTCAGAGTTGACTTTAAGAGCTGACTTTAGATTAAGCTGTTTTCCATCAATGGAAATGGAGGGTTCTCCTAAGAGCCAAGTTCAGTTTAATTTTTAATTTTTTGCGTATGAGGACTGTAAAATTCACATCCTCTATATAATGTTTAAAATCATTTCCCATGGGCTGATTCTCTTACATCACAACTAGTCTGGCTTTTCTTCCCCCACCATAGCTCTCTTCTTAGGCATGCCCTTTCCCTGGGCTGAGTGTGGGCTGGTCCTCTCTTTGAAAATACAAGCTGAGACATAGGTTCCAGTAAGCTTATCATCCATTTAATACTTTATCAGGATGCCATGTATTCCATTTATTTCAATGAAGACCACTGACTGAGCATCTGGTCTATGCCAGGCTCTGTGCTGGATGGTGAGGATCCAGGATGAGGGAACAGAAACGTATAGATGTTAAAGCCACTTTCTAATCTTTCCACGGCTGAGGCGTAGCAGGTAGAGGTTGAAGGAAAAATGGAATAGGAGGTAAAACGTCGTGACTTGGTTGCTTGGTGATTACAGAACCTTAATGTCTTTGGGCCTTGGTCTGCTAATCTGTAAAATTAGGGAGGAGGGAAGACCAAAAAAAAAAAAAAAAAAAATCTCCTTTAAGCCCTTTCCAGATGCTAAATTATATCAAACTTGTGATTTTCAAAAGTGAAGAGTTGTATAGTTAACTGAAGCCCTAGAAGGCAAGGGAGTTGATAGAAGACAGCGAATACAAGTACATTTGCTGTTCACTTCTGTTGTAACATCTTCAGAGAAGGGGCAAAGTCCCACCTTAAGTAAATCATATGGGGGTGAGCACATCACTCATCACCAACCTGAGTAGTCCTGGCAGTGTTCAGGACCTAGGGAAGGAGTTTCTGGATGGTGTGTACTGGACGGCCCACTCTTGCAATTCTTCTTCTTCTTCTGGAAGGGGAGAATCTGGAATTTAAGCTTATGCTACTGGGTGTGTTAGTTTTTGCCTATATTTACAAAGTAGAATGCCCACCTACAATGAGTACACAGATATCTGAAATCATCTGAAATATTGATGTATTTTCCTTGTTTACAATTTCTAGCTGCTGATATCAATTTTCCACTCTGCTTTGCATTCATAGACACTTCCCCATACCACTCCCTCTTGACTCATTTGTTCATTCACTCACTCAACTCTCTACAAAAATTCATGGAGCCCCTATTGTGTGCCAGGCTTTGAGCCAAGCACTAGAAATGCAGAGATGAGGTGGAAGCTTCACAACTTAGCAGGGAGAGAAAGGGAAGCAAGGGAAAAATAACAGAAGCAAAAGTCAAACAGGCTGTAGTACTTGGATGATCTACCTGAGACCTGCGGAGAAGCCTTGCTAGAGCTCTGCAGACAGAGCCCTGGGCTACCCCTCACACCATACTTACTGGGGTTGTCTGTGGCTGGAACCAAGGGCTCGGGTGGGGGCTACAGTGGGAAGAGTTCTACACTGACCAAAGAACCCATCAAATGGTGACCATGTGACTCCTCTTCTATTTTTTATCTCTGAAAAGCAACAACCAATGATGAGAAACAGTGGTACCTCATATGTCAGTGGGGCTTCTGATGAAATTGCACCAGATAATATAATAATATGGAAATGCAAATATGATTTTAAAAAAATCCCAAAGAGTTTTATTTCTTTAATAAAACCTCTAGTCTGGGTTCTGGAAGCATAGACTCCTGTTGTGGAGTCCAGTTACTAGCTGGTGGGGAAATGGCAAGCCCAGTTTATGCATCTGGACAGGTACCAGGTAGGGAGATCCCACCTTCCTTAATCAGTGGCCAGCTCAGAACCTCTAAGTTTGGCACAGAAGGAGAACTTCATGGTGAGGGAAGAGGTTAGACCTCATAGCTTTTTCTCCCTCCCTCCCTCTTTTTCTGAGATTTGCCATTTCCTTGGAGAATCCCATGGATCACTACTGCCATCATCAATCAGATCTCAGGAGTGATGTTTAAACCCTTTAAAACCCTGGCCAAAGCTGAGACAAAACTCTTGGAGTACAACCAAGATAAGCTGGAATGTTCAACCTGACTTTACTAAAGACTGGGAAAGACAAGGGAGGAAACCTCCAGTGTGCATCATGTGCTTTGCTGACCCCAGAAGAGAAGAGAGTTTTCCCAAGACTCTCCTTCCGAGCTTCTAGTGTCTAACCCTGTAGTGAGTGCAACCTCAGCTCCCATTACCCAAGAGCTCTCTCCAATTTAATTTCTTGACCCCCAGAGGAAAATGCTGGACACTCCTATCTACCTAGATCCTTGTCTTTGCCATGTGATCAACACCAGGAAAGACCTTACTCTCCAACTGAAGGTTGTGGTCTTGCCCCTGAGGCTCACTTTAGGATCACCACGTCCAAATGCCCCACAAAACCCCTCACTATTCATGCACTCATGTATGCATGTGTGTGTGTTGGGGGGGGTGAGGTCTCCTAATTAGGGAATGACTGGCACGTGATAGGAAAGGAGGAATAATAGGTGGAGGGAAAAAGGAGGAGAGGGGAAAATCTATGCCTAGAGTAAGGAAGAAAAGAGAGGAAAACTCCCTGTGTGCACACCCCGGATCTGTCCCCAGTGTAGCCAATCTGACCATTTCAGCCATTGTCCAGGGCTGCAGAGGCTCAGGCCTGTGCCTGGAGTGAAAGCAGAGTAGGCTTCACTAATAATTGAGATGCCCACAGCAATCAGATGGCCAATTCCATGCCCCAGTTTTCTTCCCCTCACAAAAGGAGAGGAAGAACGTTGAGAAATGAGACTGAGTTCATAGACAAGCAAAAAGATAAAGATATCCAGAGTCTGGGGAGACAGAGGGAAGAGAGGCTGAGGGTGGGGAGATGTAGGGAGAGGCTGGCAAGAGATGCCAAAACAAACAACGGAGAAGGGAAATGCTCTCTCCACCTTTGCTTATTTCCTATCATACAGAGTAAACAAACGATATGACCTTGGATTGAGTAGAGGCTTTGGCACTGCATACAGACACAGGTAAGGAGTGGAGAGAAAGGAAGGGGGAAAACAGCCACACCAGGGGAACAATGGCAGAGAATGGACAGGAGGACAGCACTCTAACATTAGTGTACTTACATGTGCAGTGGATATATGGGAGAGAGTGTGTGAAAGCCAGCAAGCAAGAGTTTGTTTCTGTGCACTAACAAGAAAGAAAGATATCAGTCCTGAGATGGTAAGAAGGAAATCAGAGACCGTCTGTCCTTGTAATTTTCTGCTCTCTGTTCTAATCCACACAATGTAATTCTGGGAATTTCTCACTCTAGCTTTACACACTCAGAAGCCCAAGACCACAGGACAGAGGCTTTGGGCTACTCACAGGCTCTCCTCAACCTCTGGGGGCTGGGGTGCAGGAAGCTTGCTCCATTCCCAGCCCTCCAAGAGACTAGACTGACTCTCTCCAGGATTTGGTTCTGCTGCTGTTCCAGCCATGACCTCTCGTTCACCTCCCTGCTGTGTGTTCCTGAACCACGTATCTACAGACAGGCTGCCTCCCGACCCTAGACTCAGGCTGCCTGTCCCTGTAGCATTGGGGAGCTAATCAGAGCCCTTGTTCAGAGCCAACATTTTCATTATATTTACATTTCACAAATGAGTAAGAGGATCAGCTTATAAAAGCAAAAGAAAGTTGAGGTGTTCAACTTCTCTGGGCCTTTTAAGACAACAGACTTATATCCACGTGAATTTCCGGGAAGAAACCTCTAATTAAAGCTTATTGCTTCTCAGCTGCCATTGGCGGGCGATATGGCTCATCCTTCCTGTTCATTAGAGCAGAAGGGCATCCTAGGGGGGTTGGAGCTTCACAGAGCCTGTGCCTACCTTCCGGCCCACTCCCCCAGTGAGCTTGGGAGGATCCCAGTGCTGCCATGATGGTCCCATCACCCCCCAGGCATGTGATTTGGGATCCACACAGGATATTGCACCCGTGTTCTTGAAGGAAATGATAAGACCCTGGTCTACCAGTTGCATGAATGATTAATGAGGGGTAATTAGTCAATGTTTGTTAAGCTTTTTGTAGACTCAAAATGCTGCCTAAGAGCTAAATGAAGAAGCAGAAGCAGCAAAAGCCAAAAGACCTGACATCCACCCAAATGCTGTGCACAGAATCCCAGACTGTTGGAGCTGAGGGAAGGAGGGATCACAGAGACCGTTTGCCCTGTGGTTTGCAAACTGCATATTGTAGGGCCTTCTGGGCAGTTGCCCAGCAACTGTCTCCCAGTGCAGCCTCCCCAGACAATCTCAACAGGAAAGGCAAAATAAAGTTCCACAAAAACCGTGCTCGCAGCATAACTTGAAAACAGAGGATGCCAAAAACTTCAAAATAACCTCAAGTGAAAAGAGACAATGCGTACCATCCCAGCAGGGATGTGATGTACTGTACTCCCGTCTATGCCCATCAGCTTGTAAACAGCTCCCTCCGCCCACACTCAGAGTCCTCCACTCGGGAGGACTTCGGTTCCCACAGCCCCTGGTGTGAGGAGCTCTGTCCAGGGGTCTGGGCAGAGAGGAAGTACAATGTCTCCCAGGTCTTCAGATAAAGGTTTAGTATCCCTCCCTGTATCCCCCTTCAAACAAAACAAAACAAAAGAAAACAAAACCAACTCTGAGATCAATTCTGTCCTTGGGGAAATTTAAGAAGCTTTAGGCCTATGCACAAATATTAAATCTAATATTTGGTTAGTCTGGCCCTGACCTGGTACCTCAATTTTAGGAGCTGAGTCCTTATCTGCCTAATTTGGCTGGTTAGGGCCCCCCTGCTGGTCTCTGGCGTCACCTTGGGATTCTGCTTGCCATCCCGCCCTCCTCCAGCTTGCACTGAGAGGATACTTTCCCTTTGGCTCCAGCTTCCCAGCAGATGATCCCAGACCCGGCTATATCTCCTTCTTTTACCCATGTCCCTCTGTCCTCCTGGAGTGCTGCTTCATCAACATCCCCTCTGATGTGCCCCAAATGGCAGAGAAGAGTGAAGTCACCTCCCAGAATCTGAGGGATCACTACAAGCAGAAAAGGTCTTTAAAGCCTGTTTTATCTTAAAATTTGTGTGGAGTTTGCAGTGGAGCCCGGTACATGGCCATGCTAGTTTTCATACAAAAATATCCCTCCACTCCAATCTTTTGGTAGAACTGAAGCTCTGGAAAGATGGACCACATTGATTCTGTGTGTTTGGACACTCCCAGAACACCACTGCATATCCTTATACCTCAAGGTACAAGTGTCCAAGTATGAGAAGCCTCAGTTTACTCCAACCCACTTGTTGGATCCTAGCCCCTCCCAAATTGCCCAGTGCCAAATGCCTTTAGCCATTCCTGTGTGGAGGCGGCACTGGAGCAGTGCAGTGAGCCTGATCTCAGACCTGTGGGGCAGAGCGCTGAGAGCAGAGTCAGCCCATCCCTCCTCCTGGGATGTCCTTAGACTTCACTGAAGCCCTGAGTTGCACCAATTTACTGTTGGTCCAGTTTTTCTTGATGACTCATACCAATTGTTTCTACCATGGGTTAATTCAGAGTTACCAAGGCCATTGGGTCAAAGCCACCATGATACAGTCTTTAGACTTAAGGAAGGGTAGAACTAACCGTTTGATTTTCCAGTAAGTTCTAGGCACCATGTCATGTAGGCCGCACACAATGTCATATTTAATCCTCTCACAGACCCTGGCTAGGTACCGTTGTCTTCATTTCACATGTGAACTATCTAGTACTGCAGGATATAATGGACACATAGCACCCAGCAACTCAGGTAGGATTCAGACCCACATTTTTCTTATCCAAATCCTCCCCTCTTCCCACTGTTCATCATGCAGGGTCCCTTGCTTTTCTTTCTGTTGCATCTTTTTGCCTATTTTACTTGTTATGGCCTCTATCAAAGCATGAAAGAAACAGAGAGAGGAGGTGAGGCTGGAATGTAAGGATTCTGCTGTCAGCTGTTTCAGGAAGATGGAGAGGGTGAGGGAGAGATGGTGGATTGAAACCACCGTTTAGACTGATGTTTCTCTTATCATCTCTGGAATTAATTTATCTGGGTCCACCCTGTTCCCCTCACAGCCACAGATTTTAAGAAATGGCTACAGAGGGGCCTTAGAGACCTAAAGCAGAAACACAGCTTCACCAAGCCCCTCATCAGTCACCAGCTGGAGTCAGTCTCATTAATAACTGGGGCTTAATCCTCCACATTCAAAGAGACTCCCATTACCCAAAACAATAATTTTTTTAATTACCCAGGGAGCGTAGCAACTGCATATTGAATACTAAGGATGATTTAAAACTAATAAATACTTTTGGAAATTCCTTGAACATTTTAATGAATTAAAAGTTATGAAATATTTATAAGCAGTAACAACGCCATTTAGTACCATTAATAAAATAAATACATTAGTCAGAGAATGAAATTCATTACTATTCTACTACAAGACATTGATGTCAATGACAGAATATTGCTCCAAATTACTTGTAAAATAGACCAATTATTTTAGTGTGATTAATCTTTTCAATTATTTCTTTTATGTAGTTGTAATTTGAAAGTAATTTTCTTCTGGGAGTACAATGACCTCAGCACACCGGTTCCTTATTTATTTATATTTAAAAACCTTTTGTGTCTGCCCCTGTTTCCAGGCGATTTCCAGAGGTCGCATATCTAAAATAGTTGCCCAAGCAATCGTTATTGTTCCTAAGCGCTTTGCGGGGCATTTTTAATTGGCTTTATTAGCGATTATGAATAAGCCATTCCAAAGTAAGGAAGTCTCTGCCAAGAGCAGCTATGCATCAGTAGGGAAAGGAGGGGCCAGCCACAAGTTCCTTCCTGGTTCCACCAGCTGGGGGCCTGGCTGTTTCACACTCCGTGCTGTCTGCCGAGGGAGGCAGCGTGACAAACATGCCAAAGGACTTTTAGGCTCTTCCCCAGCCTCCAACCATCCCCACAGGATTAAAGAGTCCTACTCCTTTGCGTGGTGTGAGGGATTCTGTGCACCCAGTCACAAAGGAAAAAAAGACTTTATCAGGGATAAAAGCATAGATTGTGGGGGAAGAGAAGCAGCTGCCATTGAAATCAGAATGTAGGTCTGGGCTCTCAGAGTCTCTGCTGGAAATGGGGTAACCTTTCCCTTGGCCCAACAGTTCAGACAAGGCCCAGATGGAAAGTGAAAGGTGTATGTGAACCTGCAAACACAGCCTTGGATAGTTGTACAGAATTATTCAGCCCTGATTCCAGAATGAGGACATTCAGCTGAGTCAGGGGACCCGAGAGAGAGAGAGGGCAATGGTATTTATTGTGGCAGCTGTGCTAGGGGCTCTACACACCATATCAGTTTTAATTTCCCAACGAACCTATAATTGTATTATTAGCCCCATTTACTGATGGGAAAACTGGAACTCAGATTTTAAAAAACTCTTCCAAGCTCAACTGGTGGGAAGTGGTGGAGCTGGGATTCCACACTCATTCTGTCTGATTCCAAAGCCTGTAATCTGTCTCCTACATTGTAACAAGAAAACCTTTATTCAGTGCTTACCATGAGAAGAGCACTGTTAGTTGTTAATTGGAATACAGAGATTAAAAAAAAAAGACATAGTCTTTGATTCTAGGAACTTAGCATCTATTGAATAAGACACATAAATAAGTCTGGAAAGAAGTAGACTTTCCTAAAATAGAAATATATGGAAACATAGTTCTGAGCTGAGACTTTGGCAATGATACCACCTGAGCTGAAATTTAAAACAAGTGCAGGGGGCCGGCCTCGTGGCTTAGCGGTTAAGTGCGCGCGCTCGGCTACTGGCGGCCCGGGTTCAGATCCCGGGCGTGCACCGACGCACCGCTTCTCCGGCCATGCTGAGGCCGCGTCCCACATACAGCAACTAGAACGATGTGCAACTATGACGTACAACTATCTGCTGGGGCTTTGGGGAAAAAAAGGAGGAGGATTGGCAGTGGATGTTAGCTCAGAGCCGGTCTTCCTCAGCAAAACGAGGAGGATTAGCATGGATGTTAGCTCAGGGCTGATCTTCCTCACAAAAACAAAAAAAACAAAAAATAAACAAAAAATAACAAGTGCAGGACTTTGAAAGACAGAATGCGAATGGGAAGAGGGAGAGCACTCTTCAGGAGCGCAGCTGGAACAGAAGCTTGAGGGGGGGAGGTGTGTTTGGAGAAATGTGAGTAGATCTCAATGGCTAGAGGCAATCATAATTTTAATCTTGTCTTTTAAACAGTACAGTCCAAAGATAAATTATGGGCAGGAAGTTTTAGAAATAGGGAGTTAAGAAGGAGAATGTTTTGAAAATAGGGTTCACCTTCCACCTGGAGAATACAATGAGAACTAAGTG
This sequence comes from Ceratotherium simum simum, assembly GCF_057802395.1. Taxonomy (NCBI): domain Eukaryota; kingdom Metazoa; phylum Chordata; class Mammalia; order Perissodactyla; family Rhinocerotidae; genus Ceratotherium; species Ceratotherium simum. Next base: position 51,663,700 of record NC_141910.1, on the reverse strand, counting down.
AGGACGCCAGACTGTGGCAACCCTTTCTCCCTGGCTCTCACTTCCAAGCAATAGATCCCACCATTGCAGCACTGATACAGTCCCTTGAAGTGACCAACCCAGAAGGCGGCCACCTTGGTGAGGGTCCCAGGTTGGCAGTGCTGTGGCTCTCATCACCCACTTGGCATTGGTTATTATTAACATTGCAAAGTTTTGGAAGAGGCATCAGAAGAGCCAATTAGTTTCTACGAATAGTAGTTTCTCCATGATAAGCCGAGCAGCAGCAAAGGGGCAGCTTTGTTTTAAAAGGCTTCAGGCCAGGTGAGGCCGAGAGAGATCAGATGGCTCAGAGCATCACCCACAACGCACCTCTGCAACCATCTTCTCATTTGTCCCTTCCGATTAAGGACAGCTTTGGGACAACCACTGACATATTGTTATTCCTATTTTAAATTAAAAAACAATCAATGTGCCAATTCTGGGGGAGATCTTTAATGTCCCTTCTGGTCGGAAAAGTTGGTTAGTCTATGGCAAATAAGAGCTGGAAAGGGGACTTCAATCCCCTGATTGCTGGTTCAGTGCTCGTTCTGTGGTTTTTCTGAGAAAGGCACCTTGGCACTAGTTTGGAGGACGACATCTTTACAAATGGAGCACCTATTCAATACCTCTGGTGCAAATTAATGTAAGTCAGGGATGCCCTTTGGGGAGCAGTTTCTGTGCAAAGTAGAATGGAGATCTCAAAGCTACCACACCAAAACTCAGTTCTAAGAGAGAAGCAACAAGTTTATATCAATGTCAGTATGCTTTCAGTTTAGTATTTACTCAGTAAATGTCTGTCAGATGAATGAGTGAATGCACGGATGGATGGATGGATGAGTCTACCACGTAGAGAGTTTTCTGCTGGCAGCCCTGAGACAGAGTGCCACAGTAATCTCCATTTTACAAGCACAGACTGAGGATCCTGCTGGGGTGTTGTCTGCTGTTGGAACAGAAAATGCCCAGTTTGGGCTAGGCTGCCAGGAACCCATGAGGTAATCTCTCATTTTACCCAGCTGGATTTTGGAGCCTATTCCGGAGGCTGATGGGTTCCACATGGCTGGCCAAAGATTAGAATCTGTTTGTTCAGCTTCTCTCATTACCTCTTGTCCCCTCTTGGCTAAGGAGGACATCCTCCCCTGTCCATCACTGTCTTTGGTGGACTAGGAGAAGAGAGAGGGGACAAGACTGGGAGATGCCACACATTTTTTTACTGGAAACATTCATACTAGCTCCATGCCTAGCATCTCAAAGCTAGGACCCACCAGGGTAAGAATTTGCCGTATGAAAATGGCCCATATTCAAAGTATAATAGCCTTGTGCTTAGTCTTAATTGTTTAAAGAAGACATGGTTAATCTAACTATTTTTGTCTATCATATTTTAAGTAAGTTCAGAATCATACGATCAAAAGGCTGGAGTTAATAGGAGAGTTGAAATCAGACTGTCCAGTGGTTCTCAAACTGTATCTCACGTATTTCATGACACCCCTCATTTGGAGGGGGGTGTCAAGGGCTGTGGAGCAGGTGAATTCTGTGCCCCCCACCCTCACTTCCCCTAGGGCAGCTCTGCTTGTGTAATTTTATATAATGGACTTCTATATAAGACTTTGAATTAAGGGTTCAACCACTGCAATGTTTGAAGACCATGGATCTAGTTCAAACGCCCTCATGTTAGGCTCAGAGAGGTTAAGATATCTGTGCATTTTCAACTCTTTTGGGACATGTGTTTTAGGTATCCATGGTAGTGGGACTGCATTTGACACGTTGGATTCCTCCCCCGTCCTGAACTACAGAAGTTAGTGAAATAACCCCTCATGGGTAATGTGAGGATTATGACACCCTCTCTGCTGAACGGGTCAGAGGAGGTAATGTGTATGAAAGTGTCTCGATAGGGTAAGGGACCAAGAGTACTTGTTGAGAAATCTGTTAGTGAGCTGAATGTGGCTCTGACCTGAGAAACCTCGGACATGATTCTTGCAAGTTCCTGAAAGAGAAAGGGAACTATGGTGGCCTGCAATAAAGTGTATTTAGGCTCATACAGGAGCCATTTGCAGTTCTTTGATTTTCACGGATGGGGGCGTCTACTGTTGACCAGTGGGTGGTCACCTAAAGTACCTTTGACCAACCTGGGCAAGGAGAGGGAAATTTCAAATTGGTTTCTTAGAAAAACTGAGAACTTGACAACCATAAGTTGGAGGTAGAAATCACATTGGAGTAGTCAGTAATTATTGTGTCAAAGTTCAAGGTAAATCTTTGGGTGTTTGTTCATTCAGTTTCCACATGGTGAGAGAGGATGCTTAAGAAGTATTAGATGCTTTCTGGGCTTCTTTCCAGCAGTGACCTTCCACAGGTATCAGCAGCATGTGGAGCTGAGAGCATGGATGCTGGAGCAGAAGACCTCCTTCCCAATATCAGCTGTGAGACTTTGGGTAAATTACTCAGGTCTCTGTGCCTTGATTTCCCTATCCATATAATGGGAGTGCTGATAATAATAATATATACCCCATGGTGTTGTTGTAGGGTTAAATGAGTTAATACATACAACATGCATGGAACAGGCCCTGGTGTATAGAAGGTGCTAGATGAGTGTTTGCAATGATGTATATTTTTATGAGCTGCTCAGAGACACACTGATCTTTTTCAAATCCTTTTCAAGAAGCTAGTCCTTCCTGCCCATTCTGACATGTGTTTTTCTACAAGCTTCTCTGAACGTGAGGAGTCCTGATGAGTGTCCTGCATAATCCTATTGTTCTGGGTTGTCTGATGAAGAAAGGTTTTTGTGAATAGGGGAAGAGTTCCCTGGGAGCCCAGGCATTGGTGTCTCTGGGGGCTGATATCCCTCCTGTCAGTGCTGAATATACAAACTGCTCTTTTAAGATCAGGGAGAAATCTCTTCCAAGCAATTTCCACCCACTGCTACTTTCTTTTGAAAGTAGTAATGTAATAGGCCAAAGCTATAAAAGCAGGAGCAGCATTTATCAATTGATTGATTAACCACCAATCAGTCAACAAGTATTTACGTAGTGTTTCCTATGTGTTTAGCACTCTGTTAACTGCTCCCTAGAGAAATGAAAGAAATATAAGACAAAGTCTTGAACCTCAAGTTCGAGTCCCCAAATGACTAATTGGGAAATAATTACAAAACAGCTGCTAAATTTAGATGCAGAGAGAAAGTCTTCCAAGAAGAATTTCTGTAGCTGTGAATGACGTTCTGGAGGGTTTTGGCCCCAAGCTGGATCTTAAACGATGAGTCTGTGTTCAAATGGAAGGCCTGGGACCAAGCTGGCCATTCCTGGTGTAGTGTACAGAAAACCAGCCTGACTAGAGGGCAGAAGGTGTGGGAGAACAGAGGGTGTAACAGTGGACAGGTACAGTGGGGCCAGATTGTAAAGGACCTTGGAAATCAAGCAGAGACACTGTGGCTTTCCAGGCAGGACTGAGCAGTGGTGAGAGTACCAAGGCCAGAGCCAAGATGGTCTTGACGTCAGTCCCAGCTTTACCATCAACTGGGTGATCCCCAGTCCATCACTTTCCCGGCCCCAGGAATGAGGGAGATGGTTCAGTCTAGCCCCTATATTTCCAAGATGGGAGGCAATAAGAAGTTACTGAAGTCCCATGGAAGTGCCACAAGGAAAGGGAGTTTTGGGGAGATTTGTCTGGCAAAGTGTGAAGGGTGGTTAATGGTATCAGGGAGGCCAGCTGGCTACTGCCAAAGTCCAAGTATGCATATCCAAAGGCCTGGCTAAGGCGTGTTGCTGAGAAAATGAAGTCAGAAGGTAAATTTGAGAGGCAGCAACAGCAACATTTAGACAGCAACAGATAGGACGCAAGGCAGCCACAAGTCTAGAGCCCAGGGCTCAGCCATTTAGATGTAGAGACAAGAGGAGGAGTCAAAGATAATCCTAACATTTCTGGTAATAAATAAAACCCCAGACTCTACATATTCCACAAAGGTGGCAGAATGTAGTGGACAGAAACACTGGCTTGGTGGTCAGATTGACTTAGGATTGAGCTTGGCTCTACCTTTCCCTAACTGAATGACATTGGCAAGTTTTGAAACTTCTGTGAGCTTCAGTTTCCCTATCTGTAAAATGAGGATAATAGTACCTTCTCTTTAGCATTATTGTAAAGCTCACAGCGATAATACACATAAAGGGATCAATCAGCACTTTGCCTTTGCACGTAGTAAGTGCCCTGTCGAAGTTAGCTTCTATTGCTTATTAACTGAGTACCTGTTAGGTGCTACACACTGTGATAGGTGTCAGGATTCAGAGAGGAAAGAGGCATGGGCTCCGCCCTGATGACACCCACAGAGAGATATCATCTCCTTTGTGGGGAGTATTGTCTCAATGTCCCCTGTAAGCCTTCTCTGGATTAACTAAAATAATGCCTCTCTTCGCGTGGGCAAAGGAAAGGCTGTAGAGTTTTACAGACGTGTTTCTCCTCATGCTCTGACTGTGCCTCATCATGAGGGGAGCAAGTTACTATCAGAAAACAGATCAAGCATCCTGCAGACCTATCTATAACCCTAGCTAATGTCACCTGCCCTGTTCACTCCCTTAATGATACTACTTCTCTCCCCTTATCTCTTCCCCTTTATGACCTAATCAAAGCAATGATCTCAGAAAATATCAATGTTTGTCTACATCAAATAAGCCTTGGAGGCCTTGTCTACATCCAATAGGCTTTGGAGGCGAGTGTGCCTCCAAAATAACTCCTTCCTTTTAAATATGTAAGTGTAGTTTTAGGATGCTTCTTATGTGTGTAACTTGTCCACACCAACTGATGTGCACTTGAATTTGTTCTGCTATGGGAGGGAGGGTTAGAAGTTCTTAGGAAACACCGGGATCGCTTTGTTCTTCTGCTCTCTGCTTTACACATCCACACTGATCCTTTCACACCCCTTGGTGGCCACAAGAGTCCAAGCCAGAGAAGGAGTGCAGAGAACATCTGTTTCTCCATGGAGACCATCTGTTCTTGGACCTGGAGTCTCTGAAGGAAGGTAGCTGGGCCATGAGAACCATCCTAGGTCTCTTGGCCAATCCACCTTCCCTAGAGAATTAGAGGCAGACTTCTTTTCTCCCTCCTCTAAGAGAGTGTGCTGCCAGAAGAAACACTTTCTGGATCATGAGAGAAAGTTAGAGAGGTCAACTCTCCTGGTTTCATAAGGGTAGAGAAGCAGACAAGAAACAGGTCTTTTAAACTCTGAAGTAGACACTGCAAATGCAACATAAGCTGCAGGGGAAGAATTTTGTAGGTGGAAAGGGAGTTCTAGAGGCAAGAGAGGAAAAATTGGCACAACTGATTGAGATCCTTGATTCAAAGGTACAAAGAATTTTTGCAGGAATATTTGTGCTGGGCCCTATATCTGGAGTTTTGTAGTCTCTTATTCCCTTCTCTTGACATTGCTGAAATGAGATTAGGCCAATTCTGGGAACTGATACCTTTTCCCCATCACATTCCTTTTAACTGGCTCCATTTCAACAGATGGCCTCTTTTGGACCGTACATAGACCTTTGACATCTGCGAGGACTGATGATGTCCGGAGACATTCACAAATCCCCAAGTTCATGAGTGCAGAAACATTTGTACAAGCTCCTGGCTTTCTCCCAAACCATATGTTTCTTGTACATTCCCTCACATCACAGGTTAACCACCTTTTCAACTTGAGCTGAAGTTCAATCTATCACATTATGATGATTTTTCTTTTTCCCACACATAAACCAGCTTTGATTAAAGGGAAAAAAAAACGCACTATGTGAAAGTTCTTGCAAGGCCAGCAATGATTGAAGAGCCACAGCAGCACAAGGAGCTGGTGATCAGTGGGTTCCCTACCTAAGGGAGTCCTTTTCATATACCAGCTCCAAGAGGTGCAAGATTCAAAGCTGGACCCCTACATGCAACAGATGGCTGTGTGTTATGGGCTTTCATGGTTGTTCATGAATAGTCTAAATTGAGGATTTAGGTCTGGGAGTGCCACAGCTTCCTTCCTGTCCACACTTCATTCTTGGGCCTCTCAGACCATAGGTTCCATGGCACGGGTGAGAGTTCCCTTCCCTGTGAACCTCTGGGCAGAGGCAGGCATAGCAGAAGAATAGCAGTAATAAAAGCAACTTCCTCCTAAGACTTGTATAATTCAAACCCGTCTCCTATACCTTTTACATGTGGGAGACAATGTTTATAATTATGACCCTAGGTCTTCTGAAGAATCAAGGAAAGATCAACCTCTTATATCTATTGATGATCCATTTCATCCTGCTTACCAATCAGACTTGAGACGATGTCTAATGAAAGACACATATAAAATAAGACCTTGAAAATAGGAATAGAAGATCATAAACTCTGTAGAGGGAGGGGAAATAAGCTTATCAAAAACACTACACAGATATAATTACTGTGATTGAGTATTGCATTTAGTTTAGAGTTCCATGGCAACAAAGGCAAAAGGAAAAAAATCAACAAATTCTTATTCAGGAGAGAGATGCCTCCTCTTGGTAATAAATCTTGAAATAAATTCACAATGTGGGATTCATGCAAATTAGTTCAATGACACTGTGGACCATTCTCTAATGGTTTTTACAAAACAAGCAAAAAATTTCACATATAACCATTTCCCATGCTGTCCCTAATAATAGCTTAAATCAAATCATTAAAAATACTTAGTTATTAATTTTGCCTCAGGAAAAAAATAAAATAATAATCATTATCAAGTTGATGGGGTGAAGAATGAGTAGAGATATAGGTGAAACAAAAATGGTGGAATGTTGATAATTGTTGAAACTGGGTTGAGGGTATATGAGGATTCACTGCACTATTCTATTTATTTGTATACATTTGACATTTTCCACAATAAAAAACAAAACAAAACAAAACATAGCTGAAAGCACTTGGCAGCTAGGGAAGTTAAGCTAATGTGTTATCTAACAAAGACTATATTCTATTTGATGAAGTTTTACATTAAGCAGATATAATGTTATACTCAATCTTTGAAAATTGATCAGCTGGGCTATGAAGCACTTGGAAATATTCAGAATCAGCCCCAAAGCACCATCGACTTTTTTATATAACTGTGCACAGTCCCAGCTAATCGCGGTGGCATGTTACGGACACACTTAAGATAACAAGTTGCCAAGGAGTGGAGGGAAAAGCCAGATTCAGATACCTTCACTGCAGTTCTTCAGGGCAAAGAAGTCCACTGCAGACAAGCTTCGATTTCCACTTGAGATGTATTCCAGGGCCACTCGGAATGGGTTCTCTGGGCGCCCAATTCTTCCCTGCAGCACTGTCCAACTGGTTGCATTGGAAAACAGAGGGGAAGAGAACAGAAAAACAGTGATGAGAAGCACGCCTAACTTGCAGAGAGGTCCTGCCCCTGCAGTGACTTCAGGACCCACCTTCTTCATGGGCACCAAGAGAGGGAATCCTAAGTGGCTCCGAGAATGAGAATGGTGACTCTGACACCAACACACAAACTCTTGTTTCCTTCTTGTCGAGCTAACTCAGAGGCCCAATTCTCAACCCACTCTAGCCACTGGTGTTTCTTTTGTCATATTCTTTCTGGCAATTGCAGACTTTTGAACTATTTCAGTAGCTAGTCTTATAGGAAAAGAATATCTATACTTGAGGAAACCTGCCAGCAGAGGGAAGGAATAGTCTTCAAAACATTTATCAGTGTATTCATAATTATCTCTGGAAAGAATGCTTGGTTTTTGGAATTTTATCTGATCCCAAAGTCTCAGAACCCTCAGGTTTGCTATATAGTTACTTAAGGGAAGCTAGCAAGGGCTACTTATTTACTGCAGGAAAATTAAAGTGCACCGAAGCATGTATTTTAGGGTAAAAGGTACTTTAGATTGACATGGACTCTGCAAAAAGGTGCAAACAGAAGAAGACAGAAGCGGGTCAAACAGTGAGCTCTGCATCCATCTATAACCAAGGACACTGACACCGTGGGAGAACGGAGAAGAAGCTAAATGAACATTTTTACACCATACTCAGGCTATTAACCTCTTGGAATAGCCTCCTGTCACTGATTGGAACATCAAATTTATTTTCCAACATTGATTCAGGTTTTTAATATATATAGTTATTTTACCAATTTTGTGTGGAGAATAAAAATTACCTGGACTATTTCATATTTTCTTTCCTTTTAAAGAAAAACAATTTTATTGATGTATAATGATGTAACATAAGCTGCATGTACTGAAAGTGTACAATTTGATGAATTGAAGTGTAGAAATTGATGAGTTTTGACATATGTATACACCCCAGAACTCATCACAATGTTTCATATTGTCTTACCGCTAGGTTGGGCTTAGGTATAGCAGTACAAGTGCTAAGGAATTTAGGGAAAGACTAGCTTTCTATTTTAAGAAATTTTTAAAGCACCCTCCCCCAAAGTATAAGGTGATGCTCATCCAACCATTCAGAAAAGTTGGTAAAGGAAAGTAAAAGTCACCCAGAAGCTCATTATCCGGGGATAACCATGGTAAACACATAGGTGAACAGCCTTTCATCTACAATTTTACATAAATGAGACCATAGTACATATGCTCTCTGTGACTGCACTTTGCCACTCAATGGTATGTCATGAGACAATAAATATAGGTTACACGATCAGTTCAATGATTGCATTTTTAATAATCTGTGCATTGCTCCTGATTTTTCCTCTTTATGATCATACTGAGGCTAACCCTGTGTACTTATGTAAATACCTCCGTAGGATAAATTCTTAGAACCCGAGTCAAAGTGAATGTACATTTAAAAGTCTGAGGCATATTGTCAATCCTCCAACAGTGAATCAGAGGGCTCATTTCTCCATTTGCTTGCTAACAGTGGAACCCATCAAGTCTTTTCTGTCTTTACTAACTTTTAGTGATGAAGGCATTGCCTAAGGCAATCAATAGTCTTTCAGTGGGGCACTCTTGGATGGCAGTTTTGAGTCTCCAGTCCTGCCACGTTGCTGGGCATGCAGTAGCAGTCTGTTGAGAGAGGAATGTAGTTTTGTTCCCTTTCTTTGCTCTTCTGTATTTAATTCCAATCACCGAAGCCAATGCCTCAGCCATTTAATAAAAGTGTATTAAGTTTCCCCACAATAGACGCTGTAGAAGGGGTTTTGCTGTTGTAAAGTTTGTTCTCTGTTACTGTACCCAGCAGGATTTCTATTCAAAGTAAAACCAGTGCAATTGAATAAGGAAAAAGAGGCCCTTCACTTTAAATGTGGAACTGTCAAATAAACATTTGAAAAGAAAATGTAAACTAGGGGTTCTTAAGGAAACAAACAAACAAAGAGAGCAGAATTTTTCTCGTTTTTCTGAAAAATAAAGGACCCTATTTTTGAGGAAAGATGGTGGTGAAAGGCATGACTATTCATATTCTGCCAAAATCGTAGCTCTCTGCTCTGAGGAATGATGGATTTTAATTCCAGGTACACAGTGGCCCTTGACAAAGATTTCCATTTCTGTATTGGCACTAGCCCTCTGGATAAATGTGTCAAGAGTTTTAGGAATTAGTTTCTGAGTTACGGATGTAATAAGTTTTGTCTGAAATTCTCTGGCCTCCCATAGTTTACTGCTGCAACTTTAATAACTTTCAGAGCAGTTGCCAAACATGTATTTTATAACCAGGGAAGTTGGAACTAGAAAAGGGCAAGTCTGTACCTAGGGTCAGATTTGTTTAAGAGATAGCCAAAAACCCCCTGAAAAACAAATCCAAGCTCTCTTTTCTGTCTGCCTCCATTTTCTTGGCTTACATCCCAGTGGTCATGAAACTCGCTCATTAGGGTCCTGTGCTCTTTGGCCAGTGGCAACTCTACTAGTGCTTGCAAGGGGGAAGGTTATGTTCTGACCTAGAGCCTCCTAGAAACAAAGAAACAAAAGTGCAGCTGTATCCATGTGCTGGGGATTTGTGGCCATCTTAGCACCGTTGCTTCAATCTATCAATTTGACAGTGTGGGGAGTCCATCTGGGCTTCGGGAAGCCAGAAGGACTGTATGGATAGCCTGTCACCATCCATTATCTTCTAGGTGTCTCTCTGGAGCTCTCTACTTCCAGTTCTGGCTCTGCCCCTCATTTGCCTGATGACTTTGAACAAGGCGCTTTACTCCAAATGCCTGAAGTTTTGGATGTTTTCAGATCAACTGTGTTCTCAACCAGAAAAAGTGTCTCCAATTTTGTGTGAATTTGCTGAGACAAAAAAACTGACCACACATTTTTGCTGAGTAGCTACATCATAATGAATACATTAGAGTCCATCAAAAAAAGGCAGGAGGGTTGGTTTGTGAATATCAAGGTCCGTTTCTGACCTGGAGGCTGGAAGCAGTATGTACAAAGGCCACTTAATTGGGAGCTGAGTCTCAGATTCTGGTCCCGGATTTGCATGGGCTAGGGTAAGTACCTGCACCTCTTTGGGATTTAGGTTCTTCATTAGCAAAATGCGGGCACTGAATTTAAAGTTCTCCAAGGTCCCTTGTTGGTCTGATGCTTATTCTTTTCCAGAGGATTGTAGTTCTAGTGACAAATCACTTTAGGAAACCCCTGAAAGCTGCAATGGACAAATAATATCCTACAGATTGTGGAAGAAGAGTGATTAGTCAAAAAATCACAGATTTATTCCTGCAAAGAGACTCAGTTCCACCCCATGAGAGAAATGGAGATACCTGCCCAAGGTCACACATTTGGTAACCTGCAGACCTGAGATTAAAATCAAGTATATAATTGCTCCCACATTGCAAGAACAAGAGACAAGGCTACCTCTGGATCAGTCTGTGTATTCAGTCACTTTTCACATCACTAGAATCACAGAGATAGAAAAGGATATGTCTACTTAGCATTGCTAGAGGGATCACCAGTCTGGGTTCTGAGGATAGACAGGCCAGCCAGACAGTGAAATACGTACATTGTCAGAAAATGCACACACAGAACCAAAAATCATAAAAAGCTCTGACATGGAAACAAAAAGAATCTCTAAGGCTCCCACCACTCCATACCAGGTTAGTCTCGACATGTTTAAAGGAAACTGTCTGGCATGTTTGATGTGAGGCATGCTGCTGATGAGATTGAAGGGTTGGCAACCATCTCACGAGGATGAAGGCACCAAGTTATTTTAAGCCCAGAATGAAGGGGCACTTTTTGATAGCACTTGAGGGCCAAGGGTGGCAATTGACAAGACAGAGAAACGTGCATTACTTTGCTGCTGTGTGATATTCCAACAGGCATAATGTCGATGTAGGGCTGGCTCACAAAAGTGAGCCCTCAAACCCTACGTGCTATTCAACAGAATGCCTTTCTGAGATGGTTTTAGAGGTTGCAATATCATGCGGCCTAGACTGAGTTCTCAGCTCCACCATTTACTAGCTAAGAGACCCTAGGCAAGTGATTTAACTTCTCGGATCTTTGGTTTCCTTATTTTTAAGTGGAAGTCATAATGCCTAGCTTGCTGGATAGTTGCGAGAATCTGTGAGAAGGAGGTACGCAAAGGAACATTCTTATTGAGGGCTCAATAAGAGGGAGCTATTCTTACGGAAGATCATAGCTTTCTTCATGAAATGGCACTGGTCCATGAAACTCTCTGCATCTCAACTCATTATGAGATTCAAGGGGGAAAGGAATGTAGGTAAAAGAAGGTGAGGAAGGCATTTGCAATTTATGAATAGCAGCCACCTTATTTGTTTAAACCAAAAAAAAAAAAAAAATTCTTAGTTAAATAAATCTTCATATGTTAAGCACAGCCCCAAGAAATTATGTTGAAACACCCCTACAACAAAATCTATTAGGGTTGGACTATGATAGCAGATCAACATTCTGCTCAGAATCCTCCAGAGTACCCCATCTCACTTATAGTAAAGACCTCTTATTTACCTTTGCATCTTCCTGTAGCATGTGAAAAGATGCCTTGTGTCTAGATCTTGGTTAGAATTTGTTGAATTGAATTCCATTTCTCAGGGATTTATTGGTGCATTGTTACACACTAGATAAAGTATTAAATGCTTTGGGGATCCTAAGGGTTTAGGATTTAGCTTTGCACACAAGGAGCTTACAGACTAGTGAGAAAGAGTACAAGTACGTACCAAAATTTAAAGTGAAATGCAGTATAGAAGAGCTAAGTGAGTGACATAGGCACTCTATACTCTTGAAGCATAGAGGGCAAAGTGCTGTCTCAGTTTGGGTGATTAAGAGAGGTGTAACTTGAGGATGGGCTCTGAAGAGGGGATAGGAATTGGGAAAAGGGCAATGCAGAAAGAGAGGCTGGCATGAGCACATGAGCAGAGGCCATACAGACTGTGCATTCTGAGAACAGGTGGTCCAGTCTGGAGAGCGTCAATGTTTTTCACTGGCCTCTGCAGGAAGAAGATTTCTCTGTGTCTTACCACCCTGCCACCCCCACCCCCACCTTCTTAAAGCCGGAATGGTGGGTCATTCATCATTGCATCTCCAGGGCCTGATACATCATAGATGCTCAACAAATGTTTGTTGAATGAGAGAACAAATGCATGAACAGATTTCTGTTAAATGAGACAAGATTCTGACATTCTTGGCCGAAATTTATATTGTAGTGGAGCCTAGTTAATCTAAAAGTTCATGTTAATTCATTATTGTTAGCTGTCATCCATTCAAGTGATAATGATGCCTTCCCTGTTAGGAGGAACCTAAGGACCGGGGAAGTTTCGGGGTTGAGGAAAGTTTAGGGGTTGGTTCATCACATAGCTCTTGGCTCCCGATTTGTGGACAAGCCCCTTCTTTAAGGGGGCAGGGCCGTGGGAAGCAGCCATCAAATCAGCTCTTGTTCGTGTACCTAGAATCCAAAGAAGGAATCAGAGACTTATAGTAATTGAGACATGGAGGGGACCTGAGTGCTCAACTAGAAGAGGTCCCATCTGATGCATGAACGTTCTCTACAATGCAGGTGGGTCTGGAACCAAGTCGATATGAATATTAACAACAGCAATAATACCAGTAGTAATAACAGCACTAATAATATGATCAATTGCAATAGTTAACATTTATTGAAGGCCTACTGTATGCTCCTCTTCCAGCTTAGTTTTAAATCCAGGTTACTGTGACTCCATACTCTTTATGAACACCATCTGAAACTGCCCTTTTAAGCTTCTTGAGATTAGAAGCTGTGTCTTCCTGAGGCTTTGTTTCAACTTCTGGCCCTGGTGAACATGGTTGGGGACCTGAAGCTAAAAGATGTGGCCATTCACATGCTCTGTAGTGGTCACCAGAGCCAAGTCATTCAGGTGGTGACTAACCCCCTTGCCAGGACAGCCAAACTCATGGCTTAGGTCAAGGATTATGGAAACCACATAAATTAGACAACCAGCTGTGTCCCTTTCATGTAGAGCTCTGTCACAGGATTATTATTATTACTGAGCTTAATGTTACTAAGCATGACCCTGTTGAGGTTCAGGCCACACAGCTGACATTCCTCTACATGTCCCTTTGCTAAGACTCTCTCTTGACGAGTTTCTGGACGTGGGTGTGACGGTGTGAAGATTAGTTAGAAACAAGGAACTGAGCCTGTGGGAGCTCGCCTAGATCAATACGGGGAAAAAAATAGCCAACTGTACTTCTCCCCCAAATCCTACCCTAAAGGAAAAAGACACAATAACTTTCAAATCTTTCTTAAAATATACCTTGTAGTAATTCTGCAGCCGCAAATATAAACTGTTCAGTACTATTTTTTATTGTTTCCATTAAATCAGCCTGCATTTAAAGCATTTTTATGAGATATAGCAGGGAAAAAAATGCCAGATCAATGTAAATTTTAGTGTGAAGTCCTTTGTTGCTAGTTAATTTTCTGTAACAGTGATAGCACTTGGTGTGTGGCACGGGGTCTTTTATCCACGTAGCCTTGGCTTTGTTATTCCCTTGCCCTTCACAATTTCCCAGAAGTTAGATGCATGTGCCCTGGAGAGGATCTGATCTAGATGAAAACGAGGTTTCAGGTGGGTTCGGGATGTGACTTCCAGAGGCCTGTGGTGGAAAAGAGCCGCCCCGAGGCTGAGGGTGGCCTGTGGCTCTGCTAGAGGGGCATGGGGGCGCAAAGGAGGTCCTGAGACAGGGAAGGGCTCCCTGGGGCCACAGGTGGACCTGGTTGAGAACTTAGCATTGGCAGCTGGAAAGCAGTTTTGGTTTTCATCAGAGATGCTGTACGGGTGATGGAGATCTGGAAGGTTGCCCAGCTTTCCCGGAGTGGGGCTAAGAAAATGTTCCCAGATTGCATTTCCCCTAATTCTTCTCTCATGCTTTTTGAGCAAAGAAAAAATGAATGCTTTTGGGCTCCTTTTTCTGGCCTCATTTGCTTCTTCTAATTTTACCTCCTTCCTTCCTTCACTCCCTCCCTTCCCTTTTTCCTTCCTTCCTTCAAGAGAAAGATATTAAGAGCACAAAACTGGGAGCCAGATTTCCTGCTTTGTAATCTCAATTCTGCCTCTTATTGCCTGCGACCTCTGGCCAGCTACCTAATCTAACCTCTCTGTGCCTGAGTTCCATCATTAAGAAGTGGGGATGACAGTAGAACCTTACAGGGGTACTGTGAGGATCACATGACTTAAGACGTGTCAAGCACTTAGCTAACACTCAATAGTATTACTACTACAGTTACTATTACGTTAGTGTTTCTTTTCTCTCTTAATCTCAGTGTGGCAGATGATCTTATAAAGAATGACCTTACAAGAAGGTGAAATAGGAAACTGACAGTGTGGTGGGATTTCGGGCATTTGGGGAGAGCCTCCCACCTCAGACACCAAGATTTTTGGATCTCCTTTCATTTCCCCATGTGGAGATGAAGAGACAAGTGCACAAATGCAGAAAACACTGGAAACATTGTGCCAGGCACTGATACACATTTTATTTGTTTGTGTGTTTATTTATGTTCTGCCTCATTCCAGAAAGGATTTAAGGCAGCTATTTTACTTTATCTCATTTAATATTCACAATAAATGCATGAGACAGGTATTATCACCCCCATTTTATAAGCGAAAAAAAAAAAATTGAGGCTCAGAGAGCTTACATAATTTGCCCACATAGTAAAAGGTAAGAGGCGATAGGAACCCAAGACTATCTTCAAAACTCTTGCACTTTCTACTATATTGCACATAGGTTTAAATTTATGTGAAATGTAAATGATTAGTTTTTTTAAAAAGCTTTTTGGGACCGGCCCCATGGCTTAGTGCTTAAGCGTGCGC
This sequence comes from Ceratotherium simum simum, assembly GCF_057802395.1. Taxonomy (NCBI): domain Eukaryota; kingdom Metazoa; phylum Chordata; class Mammalia; order Perissodactyla; family Rhinocerotidae; genus Ceratotherium; species Ceratotherium simum. Next base: position 51,648,495 of record NC_141910.1, on the reverse strand, counting down.
GCTCCGCTGCTGGCGGCCCGGGTTCGGATCCCGGGCGCGCACCCACGCACCACTTCTCCGGCCATGCTGAGGCTACGGCCCACGTACAGCAACTAGAAGGATGTGCAGCTATGACATACAACTATCTACTGGAGCTTTGGGGGAAAAAATAAATAAAATTAAATTAAAAAAAAATAAAAAGCTTTTTGGTGGGTTGGGAGTGGCTAGTATTTGAAGAACAGCAGTGCTCAGGAAAGGATGAATCCAAGAAATATTTTGGCTTCTTCCCAGTGTTGCCCCAGGCTGTCCTATTCCTTCTCTACTCAAGTTCCACATCATCATAACCAGGTTGGAATACACAGGCTTGTGGGAGGCAGACATGCAGCCCAGTCTCTGACAGACTTTTTTCTTCAGTCTATATACCAGGCCAGGAAGTAGGAGACTGAGAGTCGACCTCTACAGACCTAGCCCCTATTCATTGGGGGTGCGGTGGCGAATAGACTGATCATAGCCACAGTTGTAAGGAAAACTAATAGCAGAAGTGTTCTTAACTGGCCTCCACGTGGCCAGTTTGCTTGCTGGATTAGCATAGTCTCTACATTTTACATTCAATGGAACCCCCTGTGCCTTCTGAAGGTTCAAGGTTGCTCTCTAGTACCTCCACACATTCTACTCCTATCACTTGAGTTACACACCCACTGAGAGCCAATTCCGCTGTTCCCACGCCTGTTTATGCCGGTTGTACTCACTAAATTGATGCAACATGAGTAAGGGAAATTCGAATTACTTCATAGAGACTAGCAGTGACACAGTGCTAAAAGTCACTCTGTTTACTTAGGTGTGGATGGGGCAACAGAAAAGATTGGGGGCGAAAATCTTAAAAATCTAGAAAGCTTTCAGATTAGCTCATAAGGGTTTATAAATTTTTTCCATTTTGAAGAAACTGAAACTGGAAATCATGTATGTGGTGTCATGGTGTCATGAATGTGATTTACACAGCGAGACAGTGCAGAACTCCAGTCAACACACCCATACTGGAAGCAAAGGCCTAGGCCCTACATCAAGAGATGGGTGAATTAGCATACATTTAGAAGTTGCAGTTAAAATAAAATGTTTAATGATGTAAGTTGATTCCCAAGCAACTATTAGTCCCAAGCTTATTTTCTAAGAGGGCTTCTTCTTTGCTCTAGTTTGTATAAAGAAATCCATAGAATATTAACTAATGTTTTTTCTTCTTTTTAAAGGAAGAAACACTGATTATCCAGGCAAAAAATCAAGTGAGAGGAAATTTCTTCAAATCAAGAGTAGCGAGCCTGAGAATCCTGAAGTTCCTCATTGAGTTTCTTTGAAATTTGGTTTAGGTCCCTTGCAAGCCACCACCCCAGCATCTGCTGAACATCCCTCATCAGGGGGCTGTGGGGAGGGACTCAGCTGGATTCTGGGCAAGGGAAGTGAGAGGAGAGAGAGTTTGGCTGGTGCTGGCATTCCAGAAATCATTGAAAATGACAGAACTGAGCACAAGAAGGGATCTCAGCAGGATTCCTCACTCCACAGATTTGTCAGACAATCTCTCCAGCAGGGAAGGAGGTGGACTTTCTTTGATTAGAGTCCCAGTTGATCATTTTGCCTTTTGAACTCTTTCTGTAAGGAGATTTGGGCACATCACCCACCAGCAGCCAGTGGGAATCTGGAATTTGGTTTCCTAACTCTCTTCCCTCCAACAACTTTTTAGCACCATCTGTTCTTTTCAAATACAATCTTTTCTTTCAAGCCAACTCAATGCAGCCAGTTCTTTTGTTTTTGTTTTTTTAAAATACATCCTCCTCAGGGAGAAGGATAAAGACAACATTGAAACCTGAAATGTTGCTGTTTCTGTAGGATCCCTCCTTCAGCCCAGTCTGCCTCCAGTTTGAGCCCTGAGTCCTGAGTGGGTCTGGGGTTGGGGCTTTCATCCCAGGTGCCCCCGCCTCAAGGCCCAGGATTTCCCAGACCTGGAAGCAGTCCTCCCTGCCTGTGTTCAAATGACAGCCAGTCGTCCATCCTGCTCCCTAGAGAGCCAGCCTAAATGCCATTTAATGCGCTAATGTATTGATTGGTTCAGTATGAACACAAGCCTCTGCGCTAAGCAAAATGCTGGTGCTCAAGCTCAGAGGTTCCATTTCAGGCATAAATCTCCAGCCAAGTCGAGCCACTGTGCTGAAACTTTATATGGTAGGGTAGACCTGACCATAAACTGTAGCCCTGTAAGCAAATTCTGGGGCTGGGATCGTGGTCAGCTGGAAAAGGCTGGAGGGGCCCAGTGAAGGGGGGTCAGGACAGCCACAGATTTGTCCCTACCAGAGATGACCCCCCATTCCACCTACCCCTCCTGCCCCACCCTTTGCTGGGTGGCCATCCAGGGATGCAGAGGTAATTGCCAGAGGCACTGGTGGGCCACGTTCTGAGCTCCTTGGTGCAGAGGGGGCACTGGTCCTGCTACAGTGCCTATACTGTACTGTAGCAAGTATCATGGATGATGATGTTTCTGTGGGGTTGAAAGATGTAAGACTGGCACGAATCTTGGAAATCACCATGTCTAATTCTGTCACATGGCAGAGAAGGACTGAGGCCTGGGGACATACCCACCTGCACTCTGCGGACAGAGGAGGGTTCCATTCTACACCTTGTGTCTGGAATAACCTCATTAAAACTCAAACATGACTAGGCTCTCCAATGCCCTCAGGACCTCCAATGCCTCTGGTCCTGACCATGCCTCAGGACACGCTCTTTCCTGCCCCGGGCATGTGCTCAGGATGTTCCCTGTACCCAGAATCCCTTTTCTACTTTTTCTGCACTGGGCTGTTCTTCACTGATCAAGACTCAACTTAGTGCCTTCAGGAATCCAACTCCCAGGTTGGACCAGGTGGCTGGTATAGGGAGACAAAGGTAAGACACGCCTAACTCTGCCCAAGGAGTTTTTAGAAAAGCTTCTTGGAGGAGGTGACATTTATTATTATTGGCTGGCCTCCTCTGGTCCTAGAAGGGATGGGCAGAAAGGCTGGTGTTATGTGTTGAATTGTATCCCTTGCAAAACACACATTGAAGTCATAACCCCCAGTGTCTCAAAATGTGATCTTACTTGGAACTAGGGTCTTTATAAAGGTAATCAAGTTAAAAATGAGATCATTACAGTGGGCCCCAATCCAACGTGACTGTGTCCTTATAATAAGGGGAAATTTGGACATAGAGACAGACACGCACACAGGGATAAGGCCATGTGAAGATGAAGGCAAAGAATTGGGGTGATGCATCTACAAACCAAGGAATTCCAAAGATTGCCAACAAACTAGCAGAAGCTAGGAGAGAGGTATGGAACAGAGTCTTCCTCACAGGCCTCAGAAGGAACCAACCCTGCTGACACCCTGAGTTTGGACATCTAGCCTCCAGAATGGTTGTTTAAGCCACCCAGTTTGTGGTAGTTTGTTATGGGAGCCCTAGCAAACTAATATAGGTGGATAGTTCAAAACTGTCCTCACCAAGTTGAAAAACAAATTTTAAAATATTTTTACCGATTATGGATGAGTGGCATTATTTTTCTGTGTGATGACCAGCCCATGGACAGGCAGCCCACAGGCTACTAGGAAATCAACTCATTTCTCACAAGGAAGCCCCATTTTCTTTGGGACCAGAAAGAGTGCAGGACATTTTCCTACACATTTACCTCTGCCTCCCATATGAATAATATCCCCTTCACCTTCAGGGAGGACCCACTGTAGAATGATATGAGGAAGTGCTTGCTAATAACCCAGGAATCATGGGCCCATTAGATTCGCCTGGATAATGCTCATGCCTTTAAGTCATGCTTGAGGAAACTAATGGAATTTGGACTTCAGGCTTTTACTGTGTCGGCCACATGAGAGCTTTCCAGAACATAGCAGACAGAACCGCTTGAGAGGCCCTGAGAGTGTGCCAATGGTGTGTTCACCTGGGAGCCAATTTCTGGGCTGGAACTGCCACCACCAATTTTCAAACGACATTAGAGGGTCAGCTCAAAATAGTGACCTGACTTTTAAGGGATGCTGGGCCTGGACTAGAAACAGAGGCACATGGGGGAGACAGAAAAATTGGGGCTAGGGTTAGAGTGAACAGGGTTGTCGAGGCATGGGCCAGCCCTTCCTCTCCTCTCCTGATTCCTCTTGTAGTGGGAATATTTAGAGTAAGAAAGCCCTGAACACTCAGAATCCTTTGACACTGTCCCTGGCCCTGTACAACGGAAGCTGCAATTTTCTGGAAAGGGCAGGCTCCTGGCTTTTGGCTGGTTCAATCCTTCAGTGATACATTTAATCAATAAGTGCTTAGAGAACAGTCACCTACAAGACAGGAATAGCCCGTCTTCCTTCACCTGCCTTCTAAGAGATGTATCCAAAAAAAGGGCCGCCTTGATATCCACTGTACTGTAAGTGTCACCATAGTCACTGGTGAGCCTGCAATGCAGTTTTGTTAAAACCAAACCAAAGAGTCAATAAGAACTGACTCCTGGAGATGAGGCTGAAAAACCCATTTCTTTGCTCAGGCCTTTACTGATAGATCACGGAAGCTGGAGTCTATCCAGTTGTTCGGCATGTTTCTCATGGAGCCAAGAGGGAGAGCAGAAGCCCTCTGCTTCTCCCCAGTCCACAGCACTCTCAAAGGACAGAGGCTGCAGGAATGGACTAGGACAAAGGCTGGGAAGACAGAGCCCAGCACATAAGCCTTTGGCCCTTGCAAGCCCTGTGGGTGGTTCCGAAGCTCTGCTGACAGCTTGGAGCAGGTTCAGAGACATCATTCAAAACAGCCCGAGTCTTTGATTTAAGGGGCTGGTTGCCTCTACACCAAACACTCATCTCTGGCTTTTCATGCTCACAGAGTAGGGGTTATGTGGCAGGTGCTGCTGTGGGTGGATCCTGAAAGATGTGGAAGGGATCTGTGGTCTGCTATTGTCTCTGGCTTTGGCGACCAGCCAGTGATGTCATCCAAGCAATGATGGTAATAAATGTTATATTGCTATTAGATTATTATAATTATCATAATGTCTACCACTCTTGGACACTAATGCTGTGCCAGACACTGTGAAGGAACTCTTCAGAGCTATCTCACTTAATCCTCTTAGGAACTGTAAGAGGTAGGAGTTGTTGCCCCATTGTACAGATGAGGAAAGAGATTCCAGCAGGTAAACTATCTTGTTCTCCATTTAGTAAGTAACAGCTGAGATTCAAACCCAGGCCTGTCAAACTCCACGTCCACAGCTGTCTCTATATGCCCCAGATTCCCACAGAAGCAGGATGCAACCTGGGCTGCTGTAGCAGGTGGAGGAGGATGGCCTCAGACACTTAGAGGTCCCACAACTTCCAAGCTGAGAGGTATCCCAGAGACGGATGAGATAGTTTCTTGAGGGCCCACTGTGTGCAGAGCATACTACTCACTATGAGTACCAAGAGATTTAAACTATGGATGAGCTCAGGGCGAAGATGGACCCTCAGTCCAGAATACTCAGGTTCACAGGGTGAGTGTTCCTTGGGACGGCCATGGGACTTCCACCTCAGTACACTGGCTGCCATCTGCGGGGGCTCCATGTTTCCATACACACCCTCTCATCTGATTCTTACAGCCACCTGGGCGACAAGCATGTAGGTGCTCTTATCCTCTTTGTCACCCAGCCAGGCAGTGTGGAATGAAGGGCTATGCTGGGAGGACTAGTTGGAAGAGCTAGAGCTTGGTCTTGTGAGTCCAAGGCTGCTGCTCGCCTATCCATCCCCTGAAGACACCTGGAAATGGGAAGGGCCTTAAAGCCTGGGGATTGGCCGGCATGTTGTCTGCCTGGTGTTGGTACATGTGGAGGCTGACTGAAGATGTTCTCCTGTTTCTAGAGCCATCCCTTGGCAAGCGCAGGAGAGGTGTATGTGTAGGGGAAACCTGGGACAAATCCGAGTTGGGAGTCTCCTCCTTCTTGGCATTTTTACTTGGTGAAAATAAACATCAGTTCTTGCAGGGCAGGGATAATACATGAGTCTTCCCATTTTGGGGAAGAAAACTGAGGCATGAAAAGCAGAAGGAAATGGAACCCAGTTTTTTAGAAAGGAAAAGAGCATAGACACTAGGATCCTAGGGACAGCATCTGGTGCCTAATCCTTGCAGCCTCTCACTGAACTGAGTAAAGATAACCGCAGGCCCTTCAGTCCTCATCTATGACTTGGTTCTGCGTATGTTTGTGGGTATGTGCCTGGGCATGGGCCAGAGGCTGGAGCCCCCGATTGTATTAAATGATATGTCACTGAATCCTTTAGCATCAAGTACATCATCTAATTCAAAAGATTTTCTTACTTATTTTTCTCCATTATAAAAATCTTTTGAGCATGCACATGTACTCTTGTCCATCTAATATTAAAAATTAGTAAAATTTAATATCTTATTTTTAAATAAGTAATACGTATAAGCAGCTATATTAATAGTACCTCCAATGAATCATGTTGGATGCCCATGGGGTGACTGCGCTCCATTTGGAGATGCACTGGCTTAGTCTGTTGCCGTGTTAGAAGATCAACACTCTTGAGTGATGAAGGCTTTTCTTGCTTTGTTCCAGCCTATTAATGACCTTCTAATAGGCTGTTCCTGCCAGTGCAGGCAGTCCCTATGCAGCCTGTGAAGGCCTGCTGACAGAGGGCCTGGGGGCACCTCTTCCCCAAGGTTGAGGAGTCTCGTTCTCTCTTGGCTGTCTCTACCTGAGGACAGGACTTGGAACATCAGTGTATGAGGCTTGAGTCCTGGTTTTTCTCTTTTTTCCCAAGCCTCCTTGGTGAATTCCCCTTTTCCCTGCCTGAACTCTGTCCCCTACCCAGCCCACTGTCTCCCAACAGAGGCAGCTGTTTTGGCCCATAATGAAACCTCTTTTCAGCAATTGGTGACTCTGCATACAGTTACTCATTTCTCCCATACAAATTGCTGTCACTGGATATAAAGCACTAAATGACATATCAGAGGTGGCTCCTTTAGCACTCCCACCCCCAGCATTCTGTCTTAGCCCCCTTCACTACACTCTGATCCTGTTGGGTCTTTAACAGGGTAAGAGCGTGCTGTCCCCCCAGCTCTTCTCTCCTCTCTGTGACCTGGCTGCCCTTTGCAGGCTGTTGCTGCTCTGGTGTCCTCATTCTGTCCTTGGTGCTGGGGGGGCCCTTTTCAATACTGCACAACCCCTTAGATAGCATCTGCTTTTACAGAAAGCATCACAGGGCTCTCTAGGGCTCAATGAAAGGATCTCGCCCCTCCCTGACCCTCTCACTTGACTCCTCAAATCATATTCCTGTAAGCTATTTCCCATGGAAGGATTCCCAATATGCATTTGCATGTTCTCAAAACTGTACAGCTTTCACAACAAACACGGCGAACACGCGCATCCTAACGCATTGATTTCCTGCTTCCTGTCGGGGATTGGAGGGCGGGGGTGGATGGGGGCCTTCCACCTTCTTGGAAATTCACAAGGAATCCCCTCGTGAGGCAGATTTCTTTCCTAAGAATCCCCAGGCTCCTTGGTGGGACTGCTTGGTAGACCTGGTATCTTCAAACTGGACCCATGGCTAAAGCCTCACATGTGGGCCTCCAAAAGGAGGTGACACAAGTTGAGTATTCAGATTGACCAAATCCCAGGGGCCACTGTGTGGAAATAATTGAAGTCTTTTAACAGAGGTGTCTAAGAGAGCGATTAAAAGGGAATTGCAATTATTGAGCCCAGAGGTAAAATTTCAGAACTGGCCCATAAATCCTGATCTGACATGAAATTTAAAACTCCCCAATGGTCTCCAATGCCATATTAAAAGGGGTTTAATACTAAGGAGCAGAAATAATGAATGATAATCAGGGTATTGTTTCTGGGAGTCGGGGCAGCTCTGAGGGACGGGCTGGCAGGGAACCGCAGGTTCATGTTTGGTTGTGTTTTACATCCCTGACTTCAGAAGATATCAGCAAAGGAAGGGAAGACGGGCTTGACAGAAGGGTGTTGAGTGAAAACCTGACAGAGCCATTCCCCAGGAACTCGAGCTCAAGCTCTGCTGAAAGCCAGACATGCAAATGGCCCTTGCCTGCCGTGCAGCTGCTCTGGGCCAGACTGTGCAGGGAGCAGATGCCGGGTGACGGGTGGGCCAGGAGCTGACCTGGAGAGGCAGCATGGCTCCAGAGAGAGCACTGGATTGAGAGTTTGGAGATCCTGGCTTAAGACTCTCCTTCTTCACTGGCTGGGGGACTTTGGCAGGTCACTTCACCTCTCTGCTCACTGCTCGTCTATTTTATCAACTTCCCCACAGGATTGTTGGAAAGATTAAGTGGCAGAATGAATAGGAAAGTGCTCTGAAAATATACGTTATAATAGGTTACTATTGTTTTGGTTTCTGGTGCTCACCTCAGTGTGGTCATTCTCTTCATTTTTAAGTTTGTTCCCTTAAAATTTGTTGACAAAAATCCAGCTAGATGACCCCTGAAGCTCCTTTCAGCTCCTGGATACTAGGACAGTGGCAGTACCTTGCACTAGTTTGGCCACCGCAGGGAACGCTAGGGTCAACCCTCCCTGGGATCTGGGCTCCGCGCCTGTAACACTGTCCTCTCAGGCAGCTGCCGCTCACTACGGTTTTGTGTGAGCTTGTGGCCAACTGCAATGCCTCCCCCTCCTCACCCCTCCCTAGGTTACTCCAATCATTTTCCCACGAACTGTGTCCAAACCAGATTTTCCAGATCCTATAGGTTGTGGCTTAAAGCAGCAGATTGTTTTGAACCTGAGTGCAGGACCATGACATTTCCTGCAGCAAATTTTAAGTGGCCTGGTTTCCAGAATTTAGAATCTGTCATCTGTGGTATTAGCTCTCCTACCGCGCTTGGAGTCATCAGCAGAAGAGGCCTCCTATGAAATGAGATAATGAACATACAGCTTCTAGCATGTGGCCAGAATGTAGTAGGTCTGAACAAATGTTAGGATTCCCTCTCTGCCACCATCTCAGTCATGCATTAAAAACACAGAGCCAAAGGTCAAGGCAGAATCCTTTATCGTTTTTATTAGAGACACCTTCCAGATGGACAAGGCTCATTCACTATGCCTCTGGATACACGTGTTCGATTTGCTGCAGACCCACCTACCAGAGTATCAAGAAAAACACTGTCACATGTGTTGCTTAAATCACGATCTTCTGTGTCTGTCACATTCCCTTATCCTACTAATCTCACGACTCTTCTGAAGAAGGTGTTTTCCAGGAATTGTTTTAGGTGAGCCTGTGCTGACTCGGAGAATCACTGCATTCTTTTCTAAAAGTTCCAAAACCACTTCTTCAGCAACTTGTTTGGAATTTGACTGGGGTTAACATTTTTAAATTAAAAATTTTTTTTTTGAGTGACTCCTGAAGTAAACAGAATCCTAAAAATATAACATTGAGATCCTTGCATTTAAATCTAAAAATAAAATTGGCTATAAAAGGAAACCTACTGAGACTACCCTAGTTTCATAGTATTTAGAGAGCATATAACTATTTACTGCAACAGGACACTTCATAGTTCATGCTGGGTTGCTATAAAAAACTAACTTTAAACAATTAACACGGCCATCCAGCACGTGGAGAACCTGTTACATAAGTGTGTAGCAAGTGTTCTAGCGGTAGAGCAAAGGAAGAATAAGACGAGAATCCTACCCTCAAGGAGTTTTTAGTGTGAAGACTAAAGAGGTAGTATGGAATAAGAAACAAATAAGCCCAAGGCACATATAAGCAATTTCACTGAATTCAACAAACACTTATTGAGCATAGTATGCACCAGGCATGTGGTAGGTACTGGATATGGGTGATGAGACATAGTTCCTGCCCTAAAGGAACTTACATTCAAGAATTCACATGCCGAGACTGCATAAGTGCTAAGAAAATACAAAGTAAGGGAAACCCCAGCCCAGCATGGGACAGGATTAATTAATTAAAGGGGGAAAGAAGAATTTGGAGGAAGTAGATGCAGGGGAAAGACATTGCAGGTAGGCAACACGACAGGAGGAAAAGCAGTTGAGTCCTTCCATCCAGCTCCAGTGAGAAGGGATGAGAATTTCCTGTAGGGGGACAAATTTGGGTTTCTCCAAATTTGGATTGCTCCAGACTTTTAATTTTCAAGTCCCCCAGTCAGAGATAATGGTAAAAATGTCGAGAGAGAAGTGTAATGCAAGTTTAACAAGAAATAGATAATGTTACAGGTCAGGGAATCCGTTTCAAAATAAGACTTTCTTTTTGACAGTGTCCCTTTAAATGACGTGACTCTGGGGACTTTTCCTCGCTCAGCATCTGCCACCCTACACAATAATTAGCCAGTGACACATTTTCTTTGTTGTTCATTAAAGATTAATGAGAGGCAGAGATTAAGGCCTGGTTAGGTGGAGAAACCCTGAAGGGTTCATTTGAACCTTTCATATCTGTTCCTTTTGGAAACTCTGATGAACAGGTTTTCAATACAACAACAGCCGTCTGCCTTCTAACCTACAATATGTCTTTGGTGGAAACTAAGACGTTTCCGGCAGGCTGTCTCCCACCATCGGCTTAAAAGCACACGCACGAAAGGAGGCAGAACAGATGTTTGGAGCTCTGCAGCGGGCTGAGCACGTTTCACGCCGGGGTGATGGGCAATTTCTGCAAAGTTTGTCTCCTTCCTTTGTGCTGAGTTCCCAAGGTCCCATCAAGAAGAAACACCAGGTAGCAAGGCGCCACTGTGCAAACACAGCAGTCTGGCCAATTTGGAATCAAGTCCTTCTTTACCTATTTATTTTGCTCTGTTCGATTTCTGCTAGTTCTCCCCCTGCAGATGGCCACACCAGGAAAGTCTGATAGGTGATAAAGAGAAAGTTTATTTAACAAAAGGGAAAAAAAGAAAGCTAATAGAAGTTTAAATACTTCTAGTTAAAAGTAGGCAGCTGAAAATAATGGAGACAAGAATGATAAAAAGACTCTGGAATAATTAATGCACTTCTGGAATTTAGGAGGCCCTGGCCCTTTAAGATTAGCTCACAGGAATGGATTCAGGCTGATTTAGATCTTGCTACTCAGAATGATGCCTGGTTTGGTCCACTTTCTGCTCTTTTCTGTCTTTCATTTTCTGAATCTGTATTTGGCACTGTTTAGCATCTTGTACAATGCCCTGTACCCAGAGGAGCTCAAAACCCGTTAATAGATGATGTTGATGATGCCAATAATCAGAGCTAGGAGCTGTGATTGTATTATAAGCAAAGCATTTGAATAATTGCAGAGCCAACAAGGCCCAGAGTGACATTTCTCCATCCCTATCACTGATGAGCATGACCTTGGGACAAGTCAACCCCTACTCTTCGAAGCCCGGGGATGCAATTCAGGGAAGGTTGGGGAATCTTTTATAGACAAGGCAGAAGGAACAAATGCATCATTCCACCAAATCCGCTGCCTGTGTCTTCCCTAGGAACTCTGACCTCCTGAAGCCCCTCTTCCACACTTTTCCATTTTCCATTCCTCCCACCCAGACCCCCTTTGCACTGAGACTCCTTAGGATTTGAGTTGGGACGAGAGTCTATGAGGCTATGAGCTGAATTATTACCAGCCCTTCCTCAAGTTTGCCTTCAGTAAACATGAGGTCCCTCTTAGGCTCAAAGGGCTTTAGCCTGGCAGATGCCCAACACCTCTGAAGTGAAGCCCACCAATCACTGATTGCACCTCTACTCATTTGCAGAGCCTGCATGGAGCTGAGAGGGCTGCCCAGTTCATGGACCTTCTGTATTAGGAGGTTAGAAGAGTCAGAATTTTCAGGAAGGAACTGGCCTGAATAATGATCAGGAGGCAGGCCTTTCTGCTCCCCCACCCCATGGCACACTCTGATTTTGTCGACATGTCAGCTGTCCCCATTAGCAGCACATCTGATTTTGTGCATGGAGTCCACATGCATCCCCTATGCTCCATGTTCAATCCTGTCCCTCAACTCTCCAGCCAACACGTCCAACTGCCTAGAATTCATAACTTTCTAATCTGACGCAGTTCTTTATATTCTTCAGAACACATTTTCCACAAGGCTCAACCATAAATAAACCTGTGAGGTGAATTTGTCCCCTGTGGGTGAGATGTGTAACATCCCAAATGAGGGATTCAGGAGACCCAGGTTTCTAATTCCACCTTTGTTGCTATTCACAGCCCCCATTTATTGAGTTCTTATTAGGTGCTGGACATTGTGTTAAGCACTTCATATCCATTATTTCATTCAACCTTCCCCACCACCGTACGAGCGAGGTAGGTCTATCATGATGAGGAAACAGAAATTGAGGAAAGCTAGGTGACTTGCTCAAGGTCACACAGCTAATAACAGATGTAGAGTTTGAGGAGGACTAGGTCTAGGACTCCCCTAGGGCCCTCCAGTTCCCATATGCTGTGGCTCAAGTCCCTACACACCCTCTTTGACCCAGCAGATTTTTCCATCCCACATTCTATTCAGAGCTTCCCAAGGTTGTGCCTTCTACTGGGCCACTGACATTTTTCTCCCCCGTGTGCACGTCACGGTGGCCCAGCCATCCCATCACCTGGAAAACTCCTCCATCTTCTTCTGCCTCACCTTCTGAATGAGCGTGGACCTGAGAGAGTTAGTGAGCCAAATAAAGGCCAATATCTAGTGAGGTGCCTTGGAAACCAAAAAGTCACAGAGACCCCTATGACTGGAGACAGAGAAAGATACACTCCATTGGTCCAAGGAGAAAGAGTGAGAAGGTTACAGGGTGGGGCCTGGGAAGATTCCTGGAGCAAAAGTATTCAGGAAAAAACCATTTTATAGAACTCAGGATGCCAGTGGGAGAGGAGCATATGACACATTTCAACTAGATCCTTCAGGAAACAAGTTGCTACCATCAGCCACCTTGAACTACACTTCCGACTCTTAACCTGGAGTCTGGGGTTCCCTGGGGGAATAAGCATGTATTACAGGGACTCATAAAATATCCTTTTTTTATTTTAAAAGGGGCTCACATAAAATACTCTGATTTGAGAAATACTATGTAATCCATAATATGCACTAATGAACTGGAGTAAGCCATTTATTTAATCTTTCCTGGACTGATTCTTCACTTTTTAAAAAAAAAGGGGGAATGGGTAGATGAGATAGTTTTTAGTTCTATGAATTTCAGGCTGAGAAGAGAGGCATTTGGGAGGCAGGCAGACCTTTCTGAGATTGCTGCCCCAGCTGACCGCCTCAAGGTCACCAGTTTTGAGCATGAGAATGCTCAGTTAGAAAAATGAATCAAGAAAAAAGCAAGACTTGCTGAAATTTTCTCTAGAATGGAATTGCCCAGGAAGAAGGAAACATACAAACATCCATATCGAGGGACTGATTTATTTCTATGTCTTCCACATCTCAACTCACACTCTCTGAATGAAAAGAAAACCAAGGACTTGTTTTGTTATTGTTTGCATTCTGGAGACGATGGAGATGCCATCTCATCAGTGAACAATAACGTAAGTGAAGGAGAGGCACAGACAGGTGGATCTGATAATATGCAACTCAAGGAGGAAAGCCCATATTTATTCTTGTGTCCTCTAAAATGCCACTCGTCCTTTCTCCCACCTGTCTTCAATATATACTTCACTATTAGCCTCTAGTAAGGTAAGAGGATAGGTCACCTTTTAATTTATTTGCCCAACCAGAATGAGGGTGTTCTCTAAGATTGTCTTTGACCTTTCTCTTTCCCTTTCTGCTCTCTGCAGAGAGCTTGTCCATTCTCACAGGTTCACTGCTTCTTTCTGTGGGGATGACTTGCAGATTTTCAGCTCTAGCTCTGATTCGATGGCTCACCTGGACCATCAGCATTGCATTTCCTACTGCCTTGAACCATTTCTACCTGGATGCCCTCCATCACATGGAGCTCCCTTCAATTCATCAACCAGGCCTTCCATTTATTATGCTACATGTCTCCAGAGGATAGAAAACAATTCACAAGCCCAGGGCTTTCTTGATCTCCTTTAATCAGAGAAGATGCCTTTGGACCTCCAGCCTTGTAATTACCACCAGTGGCAGGGCCCATGGCTCTCCATCAACCCTCATCGTCTTCTTTGGTGCCCTGAGGCTGGGCCCAATACTTTTGCTGAGTTTTGCTTTTCTTTGCCAAGATTCTCATCTGGGTCCTTGATTCCTCGTGGGCTTCCCACCCACCTGCCTGCTCCATTGGTGACCCCAGACCTTTCTTGCTCCTTCTCTGGATTCTCCTGTCCACTTCTCTGCCCCAACACCCATTTCTGGTTTCTCTGAGTGCCCATTCTCTGTGTGCCCTATTGGCTGCTCCTCTGTTCTCTGCTGGACCTTGACCTGAGGCAAGTTCTTCCAGTCCCACCCTCTTGCCTGAGCCTTATCTCAATCATATACGTCATTAAACATATGTTCAACCTTCATAATTTGTAGTTCAGGAACCCTCAGAGGAACATGAGATGGGAAGAACCCGTTACTATCTTCACGTATAAATACAGGATGATCTCTAGGATCTCTTACAGCTCTGAAATGCTATGATTTAAAAGCACTGAGAGACCACTGAGTTAAACTCTGTCATTTGAGAAATGAGAAATTAAGACCCAGAGAGATAAAGTAATTTGACAGTTCAGGGACTGAACTAGGATGAGAATTTAGGTCTTGTGAGTCCTGACTCTTGCCAAAACTCTCAGCTTTGCCATTGTTGTCTCCCTCCACCCCTGCAAGTAGGCCCTAGTTCAACTCCCTTGGCCATCTGTTAGATTGTTGTTTACTTGGAAATAAGAAGGAAAATAAAGGACTCTTGCTCCCAGGTCACTCCTTGCATTAGCAGCTTCAAGATGACAGTGGGAATGTGCAACCCACTTATGAGAACAAACTGTTTTTAAGGACTTGATCACATTGATTGTTTGTGCGTAAGTGGCACCACTAATTACAAATAAGTCCTGTCTATTTATTAAAGCAGGCCCCTTTCAGACACTTCCCGCATGCAAACGATCCTTCCCTGCAATTAGGATAAATTAGTAAGGTTTTACTGAACTAATGAGACAATGTTTGTGAGGCTTGTCTTTATGTTTTCCAGGCTGTTTTGAGACAAGGGTCTATAATTGGGATTCTCAAACTGCCACATTCAAGGCAGGCTGCATGAGAAGGGAGGTTATCAAAACTCCCAGTCACTTCGGAAAATGTCACCTGGAGGTGTAGCTCTGGGCAGGGACACGCACATGATGCATGTACACACAGGATATGTGCACACTTGTACACACACTCATAGGCAGATATACCCCCACACATGTATAAATATACATAAGATAAAATCACACGTGTCTGTTCACAGCTAAGCTTCTCCTTCCCTCGCTAACAAGTGACTATTGAATGCCATGGTGCTGACGTGCTAGGTCTGAAACCTTGCTGGATTCATGAGGGACAATACAGATAAAGCAAAAATACTAGCAGGTACCTTCTATTGCAATTAGACTTTTGCTCTATGTTAGCAATTATCTTCACAACCTTCCAAGGGAAGTGTTATTATCCCCATTCAATTGAGGAAGACACTGATGCCTCGTGACCCAAGGCACATGGTTAGTATACTGAGCTGGCATTCAAGCTCAGTTTTTCTGAGCTTTCCACTATGCCCCCAAAACATGTTCTTTATCTCTAGTTTCTCCTGCTGAAGCTCTATTGGTCACCTAATTGGCATGCTCTCCTCAACAACTCTTTTTATCCTTTTAGCATAAAATGGAGTGTATCTAAACTCAAGTCATTAGCCTTTCCCCAGCCCCCACCCTGATCCCTTTGATCCTTCAGGTCTCCCCCCTACAGCCCTACATGAGATAGTGGGCAAGGAATTACCTTAGGCTGGTGCAGCACTCCTTCAATCCATTAAGTTTGGAATGAGCAGGCTCTCCAGTCAGAACCACTGTGTTGAGGATATAGGCTCAAGGGCTGCAGGTCAGAAGTGGGAGGGTGGGATGGAATACAGAACCAGTTCTAGGGTCTTCATAATCTCTTTCAGGTGCCTCAATGCCTATATGCTAATCCAACAAGAAGCCAGGAGCTTTGGGGAATGGGATTAAGGAATAAAATTCCAATTTGCTAGAGAGCTATCTTTTAGCTATTTCTTCAAGTACCTGATTTGTGATCTGAAATAGGACTAAGTCCACTTTCAGCTTCTAGAAATATCAAATATGGGACCCAAGGGCCAGGCTTCAGAGGTCTGGTTTTGAGTTTTCCAGAAGCAATTTTCCAAGGGATTAGTATAATTTACAGATGATGCTTCAACAAAAATTACTAAGGGAAGCAAAGGATTTTCAGAGACTATCAGACTTTGGGGAGAGGTCAAGAAGCACAAAAAACTCACTTCAGTGGCTCCATCAGGAAGAACATCAAGATGTCAGATCCAGTCTCAGGCTCCAGACACTACTCCTTTTGGTCCTTTTATCTCAGTTCCCAGGATGCAGTATGATGTCCTGCAGCAGTCAGAGGGTGAGGGTTCAAATTTTGATTCTACCCACCAATAGCTATGTGACCTTGTGCCAATTACTTAACCTCTCTAAATGTCAGCTTTTCCATCTGGAAAACTGGGATTAGACTATAAACTCCATGTTGCATCTCCAGTATCTGGTTCAATACCCGCCCTGTAGCATGCAGTCAAAAAATATTTGCTGATAAGACAAGATTTACCCCTGTCTTATAGATGTTTGGCGCATTTCAAACATTCCAGCAGGTCAATCAATGTTAGCATCTTTTCTTTGCTTTGGTAACCAACTTTTGAAACATTTCTCCCTTCTTTTCTCAAAACTCCTAATTCTTGGGATAGCTCAAGATGCAAACTTGTACTGAAAAGTGATAGTCCTACAGATGCTACAAAGAACAAAGATTCATACACTCATAGAATTTCTCCACAAGTGAGTAGGTCCTAGGGTTTGAAGGAGGAAGAAGAGTATCCTCTACCTGCTCTGGGTCCTTCCTGGCTGGGCTACAAATTAAATTGAAATGAGACGGAATAGCAGGAGAAAATCAAAGTTTAATAACATGTATACAGGGGAGACACCAGGGAAACTGAGTTTATCAACAAATGGCGGAGGTTTTTCCCCTTAAATAAATTTAGATAAAGACAAAGGAGGATCTTGGGGGTGGGGGAGGAGACAGATTACCGGAAAGCACAACAATAAAGGGTATGCAGATTTAAGTCCTTTCCTTCTGTACTGATAAGAGTTTCCAGAGATAAGGTCATCCCCCCTCTTCCCAGTACAGACAGGGAGATACCTTTACAAATGTAAATGTTTGGTAAACAGAACTTTGACAAGAATGGGCTTATCGAGGACCCTGCCAGTCTGTCCATACCCAGAGTTAAATTCCTTTAGGCAGTTAGTGGGGGAGGTCAAATGTCCATCAGAGAAAATAATCAAGGTAAAGAGATACATTTTGGGGTGGCCAAATTTTGATCTCCCACAGGTTGAAAGCAGACCCAGAGACCCTCTGTTCTAATCCCCTAGTTCACCAGATAAAGAAACTGATGGAGAAAGAAGAGACTTGCCCAGGATCACATAGGTAGTGATAGAGTATGCTCATTCCAAGGCAAGGTTATTTCTTCTGACTAAACACCCTCTAGCCTATACCCTGTGATCACCAAGTAGGTATTTCCAATCCAAATAAAAAATTCAGATATGACACCAGGAAGAGAGACTCTTCCTCAAGGCTGTCCCGTCTTGGGGGCTTTACGTGCACAAGGACTGAAACTGCTCTGTTCTGTTCTTGCAGGTGCTAAGTCTGACAGTCCCATGTACTGGAATACAGCCTAACACCATGCTTAAGATCGAGAGTGCATTTACCCTAGTGGTTGGGCTTATAAATTGTATGCTTCAGGACATGTTTATTTTATGTATTTATTTTTTAAAAGTACGGTTGTAATTCTATTTCTGAAAATCAACAGAAGAGCTCCCTAAGCTTCACCACCCTGGGGCACAGCACCCCTTTAACTTCATGCTTCCTGGCTTCCTTCTCTTACCCTATACTCACAACCTATAAGGAGTGGTTTGCTTTTACTGGCTGGATTCGATTAGTCCTTAATTCAAGTAGAACCACAGAGAGCTAGATTTCCCAGTTCTTGACCTCGAGGGCTGAATCAACTCTGCAATTACAAAATATTCACCTAGACCAGAAAGCAGTCAACCTCTGTGTGCTCTGGCTGATCTAATTCTTGATGTTTTCCAATCTCCACACCTCAGCACTCCTTGGGGATTCGTGGAACCAGAAAACCCAGCCCCTAGTTCCAAGTTTTTATGCTCTATTCTCTTAAAGTATGTTTGCAACCAAGGATTTCAGAGAAAAAGCATTAGTAACAGATATTTTATAACCTTGCTTTTCAAATCACATTACTAAGAGGTGCGTTTCTTTGCTTTGGGTGGCATAGTAAAATAGAGACTAGAAGTTAAGGGAAAGTTTGCCCAGTATTAACCAACTAATTTGTTGGTCACTTATTCATTTATATATTCATTCATCATTTAAAAAATTATTACATGTTTGTGACATGCAAAGCAGTGGGCTACTATAGGTGAGGGGGCAGGGTGGAAATACAAAAATATACAAGGTCCCTGCTCTCAATAACCCTATATTCTAGTGGGGAAGACAAGATATTTCCTCATATGGCTATAATACAAGGCATTCAGTAACAGGAATTATCAGTAAAGATTTCCTGACCCTAGGGCATGAGTTGGAATGTGATAGGCAGAGATGGGAGGTGAGGGCCTTCCAGGTGGAGAAACAACTTGTAAGCAAAGGTTGCAGAGTTGGAAGGTGTGAAGGTTGGTTAAAAATGAGGAGTGAACCTGCTTGGTGGAGTGGAGAGGGCAGAGGATTAGCATAATACAAAGCAAAAGACCTTACCCATTCTACCAAGGAGTTTGGTTTTTGTTTGAGAGTCAGTGGGGAGCTCATGAAGGTTTATCATCATCAGGGAAGTTATATAAGTAAAGTGGTCCATAGGCAAAACGTCTTGGCTTTACCAATCATGAAGATAATGAGAGGTAAGAGGACTGGGAACAGTGGAGACAGATCCATGTTGGGAAACTAATGCAAATGTCAAGCTCTGGGGGGATAAAGCTTGAACTAGAGTGGTGATACTTTGACTAGAACGGTGGGCCCTACACTGGAAAGATATGCAAGGCATCATACTAATACACCTGACGTTGCATTTCTAAAGAACAATATTCCACAACCTATGTAATATAGGCACCAAAGGTAATCAGTAGACAGAAGTGAAGGTATGTTAAGAAAACAAACTTTTACTGGTATTTGAAGGTTTTAGATGCTGCTTAGAAGGGTCAGAAAAACACCTGAGCGCCCACAGGCACGGAGCTGCTCCCGGATTCATTACCATGTTTATTCAGTGGTTATACTCATTTGAGGAACGGGTTACCGTAGAGGGCTGATTTTCCCGTCAGTCTCCCACTCCAGGCCTGTGAAACTAGAGCTTCCCAACATAGCTGGTTCAAAGGACGGAAAAATCCTTTCCTGCTTAACATTCTGCAAAGGCGCAGGCAGATCTCCGAAGTCAATCATCATGAATGAAGCCATTTAAGAGTGAGGCCCGCGACTCCTCTGTGCGGATGAATAACCAGGCGGAGTGAATCGCCAGCAGAGGAGACTGCGGGCGACTCTTTCTGCTTTGTCACCCTTTATGACCCGCCTTACGGTCTCAGCGCCCTTCACGGGAATGTCTTGCTTTGCAAAAAGAAACAGATAACCACAGAGAGGAAAAATGCTAGCCCCGCAGCCTGTTATTAAAAGTCTGGGGAAATGGAATGCTGGCCAGACCTTACTTTCTACATTGACAAACTTGCTTCTCTGCTTTGCAATTACACACCCCGAACTGCAGCAGAAGCAGCAGAAGGGATTCGGAGGCTGCCTTGTTCCATTACCGAACTGGTCAGGAAAGCAATGGCCAAGGGGGCTGCTGGTGGCTCAGGATCCCTCTTGTCTCCACACTGTTAGTCCATGTTCAGCCCAGGGTGGCTCTGGCAGAACAGCACTGTTGGTTCCCTTCCTCTTGGCATCCAAAGGGGAAATTGGCTGTAACCCACTCCCTAAATCGATGGATATCCTCTGCTGGTACTGCAAGCTGCATCCCCCTCAATCCAGAGGTCAACAGAGCAATGAGAGAAAAGGTGCCAGAATGAGTGCAGGCAGGAGGCCACCTTTTGTGAGTCTGTGTTTGGGTCCAAGTGACTGTGACAATATTTGACAATATTTCTAAGACTGCTTCCCACCCTAACAGTCTGTGTGTGGGTGAATGGGCTCTGACCCCATCAGAGATGGGCACTGGATTAGGGATGTGGGTTCAGACTCCTGGTTCACTGTTTCATGCTCAGCCTGGCTGCCTCCTGTGTCCCAGAGGGCCAGAGAGCCAGAGCATCTGAATCAGGCATCAGAAGCCCAGCCTTGATAAGGCATTCTGAGTAATCTCTCCCCAGACCACAGTCAGGGTGGGTTAAAGAAGAGCCCTTATATTTGAACCTTTCTGCAAATCACAAACTCTATGGAATGCCCCTACTGTAACATCTTGAGGAAGAGCCTTTGTTTGCTAGAAAATTCTAGAGAAGCAATTCATTTTATAGCCAACTTCTCTTTTTCTTAACCTCTAAGAATGTTTGGGATTAGCTTTTAGGTAAACTTGATTCTGGAATTTTCCCAGACAATTTCATTTTGAGAAGCCCTCTACATTGAGGCTCCTTGGGCTTTGTCCATGAGGAGAGGCCAAGGAATGAGTCTAGAGATGAAAACCAGGGTAGTCTTTTAGGAGCCTAGAGGTAAGGTAGGTGTAACTTAGTCCCTCTATGCCGGGGTCACAGAATTAAAAGCCTGACTTTAATGATAGTTAAGTCCTTTTCAGAAGAACCTAAAGGTACCCAGTAAAATCGGGTGAGATCCAGGAGGGTTACTTGGGTCTCTCAACTTACTAATAGAAAACATAGTCCCCCTTAGCACAGGGACAGCCTTAAGGATGACTGACGGCAGGCCCCAAATTGGTGGGATATATTCACTCAGAGAAAACCTCATCCCTGATCCTTTGGGAGGCCTCTCTAGTCCCAGGCTTCTCACCGCAAATGACGCGCACCATGGAGGCATTAGCAGGTTTGGGTGTTTCCCGGGGTGCTAGTCAAATGTGACACTCACTCTCCCTTTTCCAGCTTCCGTAACACTTACTTTCCCAGGAAATGCTTGATGAAAGCAACACGCTGCTCAAGAAGTTTTTATTTAATTTTTTTTTTGCTTTTTGAGACTTGTTAGGTATCTTTTATGCCAAGCTTATCATATGGAAATCAGAAATGCCAGTGACATCTCCTGCCAGCTGCTGTTTCCTCAAGGGAGTTTCCGTCTGAAGGATGGAAGCATTCGGCATGGCCTGGGGTTATTGTTCCTCGAGGGGCCTAAGCCTTACTCCTCCTACAGATATTGGAAATCTTTCTTCTTAAAAGCTTTTTCAGGAACTGCTTCAGAAGTGATGCCTGGCTCTATGACAACTCCAAACCTCAGTCAGAACAGCATTTGGTACTTTTCTTTCCTGCATCAAATCTCTGCGCAGTCTGAGGGATCTTACCCATAAGGGTCGCCAACCATGCCATGGGAGATGCGCATGGGTGAAGACTGCTCCCCATATTTTTAGAAGGAGAAACAGAGGACACATTAATGCCAGAAGAAGGAGAAAGAATTTTTTTCCTATCTTAGCAGAGGAAAAGGAAACTCGTAGTCAATCACAGAACACCTCTATGTGCCCCAGCATTTATGGAACTAAGTTCTTGCCTATGTAATTTCATTTAATTCTAGAAAGAGGAGGAAGGGAAGGAGGAGGAGGAGGAGGAAGAGGGAGAAACTAAAACTGACTTGAAAGAGACTGAGACTTGCCTATGAGCCCTTCGGCTAGAGATGAAACTAGGATTTGTATCAGGATTGAAACCTCAAAGTCCTTGCTCTCTCCAACATACTCATTGACCTAACCAACAATCTGCACCCTTTTATGACTAACTACAGGGGAGCAATTAGTGTCAATTGAGGAGATGGTCGAAATGAATCTCTGGATGTGCCACACCCCAGTCTCTCTTCCCTGGGCTGCCTTAGCTCGAATCACTAAGCAAGGAGTGACTAGCTATTGGTAACAGAATGTGCCTCTCGAAGTACCTCTTCAATTCTCTCTGCTTCTTCAGGATCAAGCTGGTGTTTACTGGCAAATAATATAAGCAATAAAACTGCCATAAACCGCAGCAGACCAAGCTAATAGAAAATGTATATTGTAGACAAAAAAGGCACAGGCAAGAATAATGATATCCCATTTCTCCTATTCAAGAGAGAACAATTAAGAAGGGGTGAGTGATTCCTCAGGACATTGGGGGGACCCACTAGGAGGTTTTGGCTGAATTCACCTCATATACATTGGGGATATACACATTCTCACATGTTTGCACTAAGAATGACAGTGGGCGCAGGGAACAAAGAGGAGGAGGATACGTTCTCCTTGCAAAATAGGAAAACATTACCCATAAGCCTAGTGTTCTCTTTTACCAGCAAGTTCCCTTCTTCCCCTTCCCGTTTCCATCCCTAGAGGTAACCACTATATTAAGTTTGGAATATATTTTTTCAAGCCTTTTTTTCTGTATGTCACATGTGCACAGAAATATGTATCCATAGAAATTTTCATAAGGAGAATACATTCATGTGTTACTTGGGTAATGAAAATTTAATTCTAAAAAAAAGAGGAGGAAAGAAAGAAAAAGTGGAACTTAAAAAGATAAAGCTTGTGTTTGGAAGGAAGCTACTGATTCAGCTTTTAGGGTGTCCAATAGATGTATCTGTCAGATAGAGACTCAGGTACCATCATACCGAGAATGGTACAGCTGATTGAATTTCTTAACAATTCAGCATTAAAGATGACCAACCTAAAAATAGCCAAACTGACAAATTATGCAAAAATCAAATAGTGCAAAAGAATACTGCTATGATCTGTCACTGAAATAAACTCAAAGGGAAGACCCTTTGCAAATTCCAAAGAGCTTAGTATTATACTTCCTGAAGATTGTGCCTATATAATACCCATTGATCTAATTTAATGAATTTAGGATTAAGGTTGTTCTTATATGTTATAGTTGCCATTAAGGCAAAGGAACTAATTAGCAAGGTCAGAGAGGTTGCTGTGAAAGGGCATCAATCATCCTGAAAGCAAAATGGGAAAGGAGGGAGGGTAGTCACTTGCTGATAGAGATTCTTAGGTTTTTGTGCCTAAGAGTTTAATTATTTATTCATTCATTTATAATTTTTTCATTGATTCAGCTAGCACCTGTATCCCAAGTACTATGCTGAGTGCTAGAGACACAAGGGCATCATGGTGAAGTGGGAAGGCCACAGACTTTAGAGAGAGGGACTTGGTTTGGGCTCTTGGCTCCAACAATTACTAATGGCGAGATTTCAAGCAAGTCACTTAACCTTTTAAGCCTCAGTCTCCTCACCCAAGAAGTGGTGATAATAACCAACTTGCTATTGAGGGGATTAGAAATAATATTCACAGAGTAGCATAGTTTCTAGCAAAGTAAATGCAGGCAGCAATTATTATTTGGACACATTCCCTATTCTAAAGGAGTTCACCATCTGGCATGAGAGAGAAAAATAAAGAAAGAATTGCAGAGGGGTTCCACTTTTGGAATGGTGACATGAGGAGCTCTGAAGGCCTGTTCCCCAGTGAAACAAGCATAAGTGGTGAAAATTATTTCTAAAAATGTAATCACTTAAAGTCTCTGGAAATTGTCCTAAGGGCATATAGCAAATGAAAAAAAAAAACAAAACAAAACATTTACAATATTCAAGAAAACCTACTAAAACTCAGTAAGTACAGTAAGAATCTGTGATATTGGAACCCTCCTTCCCCGTCCCTGTTCAATGTGATGGAAACTCCACTCCAGGTAGATTCAGTCAAGAACAGAGGGCTCCCTCTTCCCCCAGCTCCCAGTCTAGTACCCACCCCCAGGTGGGGCAGGCCACCAGCATTTCTCATCTTCCCCAGCTGTGTGTGGCAAAGGCTAAATTCCAGGTGAGTGTGGCCACAAGATCAGCACTCCCTTACTCCACCCAGCCCCCACTCATAGAGTAGAGACTCTACCTCAGGCGTGGCACACTGAGAATACTGGGCTCCCAATTGCTCTGACCACAGCTTACGTGTAAGACAGAGGTTCCAAACTGGGAGAGTCAAGTTGATAAGAAGAAAAACTACTAACTCTGCTCAGCACCCTGCCCATAAAGAAGGTGTCACTTCAAGAGAAGTGGGCCACTATCTCCTGCCCCCAGCCCTAGGGAGAGGCAGGTCATAAGAACAGAGATCTCCAAAGTTCTCTCCAAAGGAACTGACTTTATTTGAAAAAGGGTAGAGAAAGTCAAGCCTAAGGATGCTCTCAAAAACAATGATGATTTTGGTGATAAACAGTGGAGAGGAGCTCGGTAGATTCATGAGAGCAAGAAGGCAACCAGTAGGCCAGCTATTTTGCCAGAGAGAGCCAAGGAAAGAGACAGCTAAGAAGAGCCCAGCTGAGGTCAAAAGAAACTTCAAGGACCACAAAGGGACCCAAATTTAATTGGACCAGACTGTGGAACAATATGCTCCAGAGCTTTGCCAAAAATAATAAAACAATCAGCTAACGATTAGTGGAAGCCAACAGCTGATGTGATGTAAACAGACGCAAACAGTTTAACAGAGATCAGGGAAAGAGACAGTCTAAAAGAGCCCTGTTAAAACCACTGTCATTGTAGGATGTCATCCTAGCATGCCCAAGACTATACCCTCTGAAGAGTGACATCAGATGCTTCACACTGCAAGAAAAATAGGCTTCACTAAAGCCAAATAAGGTCACATCACAGGTACTGGGGGTTAGGACTTCAACATATCTTTTTGAGGGGACACAATTCAACCCATAATATCCACATGCAGACTCATTGTAGTAAAAATGCTAAAGTCAAAGACAAAGAGAAAATCTTTAAAGAAATAAGAAAAAAATGACATCATTTACAAAGGGACCTCAATAAGATTAACAGTTGTCTTCTTATCAGAAACAATGGAGGCCAGAAGGCAGTGGGATGACATATTCAAAGTACTGAAAGAAAAAACCTTCGACCAAGAATCTTACATCCAGCAAAACTATTTTTCATAAATGAAGGTTAGGGGCTGGCCTGGTGGCGTAATGGTTAAGTGTGCGCACTCCGCTTGGGTGGCCTGGGCTTCACGGGTTTGGATTTCGGGCATAGACCTGCGCACTGCTTATTAGGCCATGCTGCGGCAGGCATCCCACATATAAAATAGAGGAAGATGGGCATAGATGTTAGCTTAGGGCCAGTCTTCCTCGGCAATAAGAGGAAGATTGGCAACAGATGTTAGATCAGGGCTAATATTCCTCACCAAAAAAAGAAAAATAAATGAAGATTAAGTAAAACCATTTCCAGATAAACAAAAACTGAGAGAATTTGTTGCTAGCTGACCTGCCTTATAAGAAATACTAAAGGAAATTGTTCAGGCAGAAAGCAAGTAATATCAGAATAATTCCACACACAAAAAAAACAAAGAGCTCTGGTAAAGGTAATTACAAAATCATAAAAGACAGTAAAAATGCTTCTTTTTTCTCCTTCCTTCTCTTAACTTATTTAAATCTCAGTTGTATAAAAAAACCTGAATAGATACATAACAACAAGAGATGAAGTCAGTAATTAAAAAACTACCCACAAAGAAAATTTCAGGCCCAAATGGCTTCACTGCTGAATTCTACCAAAAATTTAAAGAAATAATATCAATTCTTCACAAAGTTTTCCAAAAAAAAGAAGAGGAGGGAACACTTCTTGATTCATTCCATGAGGCCAGTGTTATCTGATACCAAAAACAAAGACATCACAAGAAAAGACATCACTAAAAAATATTAGAACTAATAAGAAGTTGAGCAAGGTTGCAGGATACAAAAATAAATTGTATGTCTATACATTTGCAATGTATAATCCAAAAATGAAATTAAGAAAATAATCCTATTTATAATACTATAAAAATTTATAAATAAATTTAACAAAATAAGTGCAACAACACACTCTGAAAAACTACAAAATATTGTTGAAAATATCAAAGATCTAAATAAATGAAAAACATCCCATGTTCATGAATTAGAAGACTTAATATTGTCATGATGGCAATAGTCCTTAAATTGATCTGCATATTAAATGCAATCCCTATCAGAATCCTAGGTGACTTTTTGGTAGAAATTGACAAGCTGGTCCTAAAATTCATATGAAATTGCAAGGGACTCGGATAGCCAAAACAGTCTTTAACAAGAACAAAGTAGGAGGATTCACTCTTGCTGATTTCAAACTTGCTACAATGCAAGAGTATTCAAGACATTGTTGTACTGGCATAAGGATAAACACATAGATCAATGGAACAGAATTGAAATAAACCATCACATTTACGGTTAATTGATTTTTGAGAGGGTACTAAGACAAGTGAATGGGGGAAAGAATAGTCTTTTCAAAAAATGTTGCTGGGACAACCAGATATTCAATGCAGAAGAATGAAGTTGAACCCCTCCCTCACACTATATATGAAAGTTAACTCAAGATAGTCAAAGACGTAAATGTAAGAGCTAAAACTATAAAATGCTTAAAAGGAAAATAGGGGTAAATCTTTATGACCTTAGATTTGGTAATGGAGTCTTAGATATGACACAAAAAGTACAAGAAACAAAAGAAAAAATGGAGAAATTGGATTTGACCAAAATTAAAAACTTTTGCACTTCAAAGGATACCATCAGGAAAGTGAAAAGATAACCCACAGAGAACATATCTGCAAATCATATATCTTATAAGGGAATTGTATCTAGAATATATAAAGAACACCTACACTTCAATTATAAAAAGACATGTAAACCAATTTAAAAATGTGCAAAGAATTCTGTAAACCAATGGTAGGGAGACTTTTTCTGTAAAAGGCCATATAGTAAATATTTTAGGTTTGAGGGTCACACAGTCTCTATTACAACTAGTCAACTTTGCCATTGTAACATGAAGCAGCCATAGAGAATATGTAACAGATAAGCATAGCTGTGTTCCAATAAAATTTTAATTATAAAAACAGGTGGCCTCCATGCGGGTCATAGTTTGCCAATCCCTGCACAAGAGAACTCCTAAAAAAATAAAACAAAGAGGTAAAGCTAATAAGTCAATTCTGGAGATAAAATGGAATCTATGGGCATACCCAGACTGTGATAAGTTCTCATTACCTAGTATAAAGAGAACAATTAATGAATATTGTGTTTAATGAGTGAAGCAAGAAATGAATGGGGCAAGGCAAAGGCCACATATTGTGTATGACTTCCCATGTATTCTGATGCTAGATTCCACATCAATCTCCTGACACTCTGTGTTTTGGGGTACCTCCATTGAGTGCTTCAAGAGGAAAACAGCCCAGCCAGGGCAGTGCTGGTACACTCTGCCAGCATTCCAGATGGAATGTAGCTGGGCTGAAATGCAAGGTGAGGACAAGAAGGCTATACTGCAAAGCGAAGGCTTTTTTCTATAACTGGGGAGTAAAAGTAAAAGTTCTTGGAAACATAATCACTTCCAAAAAAGACAGATTTGGAGATGCCAGACACAAGAGAATCATTATAAGCTACGAGCCAGAAAGGACAACAGTAAGCTAGCTGAAAGTGAAGGAAAATGGATTTAGGTGATTCAATCAAATGATATCTGATATGTGAGGCCAAGGGACCTAGGAGGTTGGAAAACCAAACCAAATGATAAATATGGGAAGATAACATGCTCTTGGGTTGTATCCCCCAAGAGTCATTAATGTATATGTAAGTCTATGTCGACAAGACAGAAAACAACAGTGTGAAAAGCAGAACATTCAGGCTAATGGATTAAGTAGGCAATGGGAGTCAATCCTCTTGACTTCTGTAACCAACTGACTCTGAATTTTAGCCAAAACTAAATCATAAACAAAAACTACTGAAGTGATTTATTTTTTCCATTCATAATGATTTATTCTAGGCACATGAGAACTGATAAATCAATTTGGTCAAACAAACCTTTCTTCTTGCTCAGGATTCGGTGCAAACTCCCTGTTTGTCCCTTGATTCAGCTGACTGACATGAGTGTACCATGCCAACTGCATGCAAGGACAGCAACAGGGACTTTGGATGTGTTCAGGTAGGTCTGTACCCCTAGTGATGACTGCCAGTAGATTTGGGGTTCCCCAAAGCCCCTACAGTTATTCTTGTAATGGAAGCTGACTCATCTGTGAATTATGAAAGAACTCCCCTAATGGTTCCACCAAGCAAACAGTGATTGAGGCCCTACTAGGGACTAGATGCTTTGGGGACCCAGATATAATTCAGATGTGCATTCTGTCTTTAGGAGCTCCCAGGCCAGTAGAGGAGAGAGTGTTCTGTCCCATTGCATTCCATTATTGCATTCCATTCCCATTCCCACTCCCATTCATTGAATAGAGGAGGCAGCATTTTAGCTGGCCCTGGAAGGATGGGGCTTAAGGGAGGGCATTCTAGCACAAAAGGAACTTTAGGAGACTCCCTCCATCCCTGAGACCTAGGTTACAGGTAGGCCTCTCTCTGACATACCTATTTCCTATGGTTGTCAGGGGACAAATAACCTTAGATTGTATAACTAGCTCATTTATTTGATGATTAAATTTGCTCAGTGTCTATACTGTTCCTGACTCATGGCCATGTTCAAAATGGCCATATTCCTATGATTCCATTTTCTCCCCTTGAGAATTTGACTATATCCATTGCTTGGGATTGGTAAAAATTGGTAAATTGGTAAATTATCCAATGGTAAATTAGATGTAGTCATTTTTTACTGACTAATCTGATCTATTGCGAAGCAACTGATTTGTGATTCATCCAACAAGCCCTTCAGGCTCTGTCTTCATTTCTCAGTGAAGTGGAGGTGAATAAGCATTAGATAATAAGTTCAGAAACCTCAGTTCTAGCCCCAGCTCTCCTACTTACTAGTTATGTGCCACTGATCATTTCCTTGCTCTGGGTATCCTTATCTCTATCAGGAGGAAATAGGTAGTCAGTACGATCCTTCCCAGCTGCACTATCTATGATTTCACATAATTAACAAAGACATCCTCTTTATCAGACCCATAGAGAGAATCTCTAATTATTTCCCAAGTGACCAGGCTATGTTTAAAGACTATAAGAGGCTGTTATGACAATATTGGCTGCATGATAGGGACTTCAGGATGCCCCCTGTGAGTACTCTTTGATTGGCTATGTGATTATTTCTCAGACTCCTGTGGTCTACAGCAGTGCTTCTTAAACTTTAATGTGCATATGAGTGACAGGAGGATTTTATTAAAATGCCTACTTTAATTTAGTAGGACTAAGGTAGGGCTGGAGATTGTTTAAAAAGGTCCCAGGTAATGCTGATGTTGACCACACTTTGAGTAGCAGGATTTGAGAGGGTTTTGGTGAGGAGGCATGAGACCGGTAGTAGGAAGCTTGATACTGTATCTGAGAGAATACCAAATTTCAACTAACTTGTGTTCTCCCCAAGTACTTACCCTGAGGCTTTGCTAAAAGCGGGTGCCTAGTAAGTGCTTGCTTGTTGATTGATGGATTTTACTCTTTTGTTAAAGGTTAGAAGAAAATGCATCTCTTTCCTTCTTTGCTACCTAGGGCAATATAGACCAAATGGCTTCCCCTACTTGGAATATCACACCCCATCCTGCTGGCAATTCCTAGTAAGACTTTCTGAATCTCTTAGGCCAAGTTTAATGGAACATCTACAACAAGATATTTTAAACTCAGAGCTTCTTTGACCCCAACCTCTCAATAGTTGGAACCAGTCAATATGCTTTCGTAAAGGAAAAGTGTGGAGAAGCGGTAGGCATGGGATGCATGCCTTTGCCTGCAGTTTTATAAAGGATGTTTTGCATATCACTTCACGACTTGTACCTGTACAAGAATCCCTAATGTGTTATCCTTGGTTAGAAAGGCAATGCATACAGCTTTTGACCGCGTATTTTCAAAAACTCCTAATCTCTATCTTATATATCTATATGACACACTCCAAGTAGACATGTTGTCCTTTAAAAAGAGGATGGAAAGGCATAATGGACTAATGAAAATGGGATTGGGGCTATGATGGGATATCGGGGATAGCTTACTCCTTTTCTGAAAGTTAAGACAGCAGAATCAGTCCCAAAGCCCACTCCCACCTCTGCTTTGTCTCCTAGGAATATCAAATTATTATTGATTGCTCTCTGATGAATGATTTGCATGGCTAAAATGGAGACATGTTCCTCAATTTAAGGCCTGGCTTGCCATAATGTGTTTCTTCCTGAATGTAGTGTGCTTTACTTAGAAGCGACACCAGTTGCATCATAAATATTTCAGCTGCCAATGTTTGGGACTCTTTTCTTTGACCTGGCTCTAAATCAGTCAATAAGTAATAACAATAGTTTGGTCTTTAGAGTTTGAGGAGTGCTGACAATCCATATGATTAAAATTCGTAAGATAGGCATTTATCAAAGTAACACTTCACCCACAAAGGAAAGGCATTGATCAGGCCCCAATACATATAATATCCACTTACAATGGAGACTCGCCTTCCAATTCTAATGGACATTGCTGGGCTCATGGTTGAGTGATGAGGCAATTGTATCTCTTCCCATTAGGTCAGTGGGGAATCCATTTGCAAGGGAACAGTCAGTTTTGGATCACAGATGATTACAACTGGAAGGAATCAGAGAAATCTTCCAGCCCAAAGCTTTCATTTCATAGATAAGGAAACTAAGACCTAGAGAACTGACCTGATTTCACCAAGGTTGCACAACTATTTAAAGCACCCAGATCTCCTGGTTGAGAGGCCAGTACAGTTCAAGAAAGCACCTGCCTTATATCAAGCAATGCCCTTGGAAGCTCCCGATTTAGTGGGCCATTGCCATTTCTACCAATAGATTTTTGTGGCTTTTACCCAAAACACTATAGAAATGAACTAATCAATTAAAGGCAACAAATAGAGTCTCTACCACTTGACATTCACTCATTATACAAAATACGTATTGAGCCAACTATGTGCCAGGCACTCAAATGACTAAATCCCGAGGAATCATTGAACTTTCTTACCTAGAACTGCAAAGCTCATTTTCAGGAGTGTTCAGTGCCACCAAAACCACTCTGCTGAATCTACTTTAAGACTAATGCCTTTATGCATCTGTCAGAGGTGGCCCTGCCAGGTGCTATAAACAAGAGGATAACTGAGAACAACATAACATCAAAAAGTTTTTGAACCTCCAAGTGCAGTGTCAGGTGCTTTTATATCCATGATCTCACCTAGTTCTGGCAGTAACACAGTGAAGTATTTCCCCCTCCCACATGTTTAAAAAAAAACAAACATAAGAATGCAAAATTTTGGAAAGGTTTTGTGAAGTCATTCCAAGGTCACAGAGGTAATAAAAGCTGGTGCTAAGATTTGAATATAGGTAAAGTTAACTCCAAAGGCAATATGAGCTTCGTCCTCTATTTGCCAATTTTATTGAGGAACTGTGTCAAGAGCAGCTAGACAGATCTTGGCAACTTTAACCCTTAAAGTAGTGCTATAGACTGAATGTTTGTGTCCCTCTCAAATTCATATGTTGAAGCCTACATCCCCAATGTGATGGTATTTGGAGGCAGGGCCTTTGGGAGGTGATTTGGTCATGAGAGTGGAGCCATCATGATGGGATGATTGGATTAGTGGCCTTATAAGGTGATGAAGAGACCAGAGCTTGCTCTCTCCACCATGTGAGGATATAGCAAGAAGGTGGCTATCTGCAAACCAGGAAATAAGTCCTCACTGGACACCAAATCTGCCAGCCATGATCTTGGACTTCCCAGTCTCCAGAACTGTCAGAAAATATTTGTTTAAGCCACCCATCTGTGGTGTTCTTGTTAGAGCAGCCCGAGCATACCAAAACAAGTATCAAAGGTGGGATCCATGTGGCCATTAAAATTCTTTCCTCCTACTTGTTAACCACTTAATTTTCTACCTTTGTCTTAGATATTTTTTATTTTTCTGTATAAGATATGGCCTCAATAATGCTAAGATTTGGCTTTGAGTATAACTTTGGTCCAAAAAAATGATAGCAAGAGGCCAAGAAGGCACAGCAAGTTCAGCCAGAGAACCTTTCTAGCAATGCAAGAAAAATGCAGAATCCATATATTATAAAACCATCAGTAAGATTTGAACGCCTTAGAAATCTGATAGTCATTTAAAATTTTTTACTGATTAATGTCAACCAATTTTGCCACATTCCTGTCTGAGCGAGACACGGTGAACTGATAGAAAAGGAGGCGGGAACCCTCTGCTTCCTTCTTACTTTTCAGCACTTGCTGCCTGTTCCCCAGGGGACTGGTTTCATAATGTCATCATCTTTCAGCTGATATCTCCACATCAAATTATCACCTCCAAACCTTCTCCTACATCATTTTCATTAGCCCCTTTAAATTAATCTGATTCAACTGAAGCTATTAACTGAGATATAGCAGGTATCAAGAGTTCATCTTCTACTGGGTATCACGAGGTCTTTGAGAAGATCTCCTTTCGACAAAGGCCAGTTTTGTGCTATCATATTGATGTTCGCTCATCAGCTGATAACTCTCTGTTAGCCCATCAAGTTCAGCTTTTAATGACCAAACCATATCTGTGACCGCAATTCAATTTCCACTCTGCACTTGTGGTTCCTTGATACTTTGGAATTCTTTAAACCTGCTTGATTAGCCATCTGAGGTAAATGGTTTAGTCATTTTAAGTTTTATGAAACATCTGTGCACTTTGATCACAGACCAGCCAGAGGAGAAAATGGCTCTGGAATCTTCCTCCAACCATTCAGGAAGCACGGACCCCAAGATCTATGTGACATAGAATTCAGGCGGAGTGGAAGAGCTAGTGTGGGGGATCAGAATTTGCTCCCCCAAAATGTCTCTCTTTAGCTTGATTATTTTTAAGGACAAAAGACTGTGAAAAAACTTTGACCTTCTCTCTAACTGCCTAAAAGAATTTAAGATAGAAGGCCTGTCCCCAGGACAGGCCATTACCATAGATAACTCTGGGTGTTAGTAGACTGGCAGGGTCCTTGCTAAGCCCATTTTTTATTGAAGTTCTGTCTCTTGGGCCTTAGCGTTTGTAGATGGCCCAGCAAACATTTGTGGTGGCCATGACCATTTCGGCAAGTTACTCAGTTTTCCTGGTTTTCTCCCATGTATACATGTTATTAAACTTTGTTTGATTTTTCTTCTGTTATTCTGTCTCAGGTCAATTTAATTCATAGACCAGGCAGAAGGACCTAGAAGGTAGAGTAATAGTTCTTCCTCCCCTACAGTGGTTAGGGCCAAATCCATAGCCAGTCCCAGAATTTGATTAAGCTGGTGCCCCTTTAAGTGTATTGAGTGGCGTTGGTGTTTTCTAGGCTGCCCTTTTGATGCCGCCTCCACTGAAGGCCTATTATGAAGCGGAAAAAACTCAATCCATTTGAGTTCTTCCTCTGCTCCTGGAGAGTCTTGGTGGATGTGCAAACACACTACAGCCTCACAACTTCTTTTCCCCTTTAAGTTTCTCATTCCTTCCTCCTTGTTTTTCTCCCTCCCTTCTTCCTTCTCCCATTACCTGCTCTGAGTACATCGATTTTTGAAACCCCGTGGGCCCGTGGTTCTATAGAGAATTTGTTGGTTTGAGTATGTGTAATGTGAGAAAGAAAAAAAGAGCAGCCCCTGACATTCAGAAGCTGGCCTGGCACGCACACCTCGGCCATGTTATTCCCCTATCAGACATGAACACAAAATACCGCGCTCAGACAAGGTTACTCTGAGATCATGATAAAATGAGACAAAGCAAGGCCACTTCTAAGCACAGACAAAAATAAGATCTGTGCTGCATACAAAATACCAAACACCGCCTCTGTTGACCAAGATGAGTTACTCCTGCTTCCTTAGCAATTAAATTACAGCTTTATCCTCATCTAGTCTTCCCTCCCAACAGAGAAGATTTATTGAGATATCCAATCACGGAATTGCCCCCCTTTCTGACAGCATCCAATTTAGAGCAAACCTTTTTCCCTAGACCCTCCCTGAAATTATCCAACCAAAGCCCAAATCCTATAACAGGTTCCTTTTCACACCCTCTTACTGAGACACCCCATGTACCCCATGATATTTGTTTTGCTTTGCAGCGAGTAATAAACCGAACTTGTTGAACTCCAGGTATGTTTCTAGTGGTCTTTACCTCAAGGGCATTGACAAGTGGCAAAAACAACTCACATTTAAACAACAATTTACATTCTAAGAAGCTTTCTCACCTATTATCTTAGTCAATCTTCAAGACAATGAGGAAGACAGATGGGTGTTACTATATCCATTTTCCAGATTTGGAAATTGAGGCTCAGTGTGGTTAAATGGGTTATGTAAATTCAAAGGTCTATTAAGTATTGGAATAAGGCCTTGAGACAAGTCTTCTTGCTCCCTGTTCAGTGTTTTTTCTCCTTGGCTGGTCATAGAGGAAAGAAGTCCCTCAACTATTTGATATTTAGTGCTTCAACTGGAGATGGCAGGTGAGAAAGCATTGAGGTTGGAATATCTTTCAGAAGCATCAATTTTAATCAAAGATTTTTGAGGAAACAAGTTAGTTTAATATTTTTTACAAGAATAGGGTTTACATATTTTGGACTTAAAACTCCAAAAAAAAAAAGATAGAAAGAAAACAAAGAAATTCATTATTTGCTGCAAGCAGCTTAAGGCTGCTCTCCCAGATTCCCACCTCCACCCTCCAGGGGTCTGCATTTAGGGATACATAGATGAAACAGAGAATTCCATCTAATGTCCATCTGTCTGTTTCTGGATCAAAGAGCATAAACCAAACATCTTGGACTGACATTCAAGATCTCATGTTGGACCACTGAGGGCAAAGCTGTCCTCAGGGCCATGAGGGTCAATGTAGTAGGGTACAATGTCCCCTGGGGCTCTTACTGATTCTAGGGGAGGGAGCTGTGGACTTATCCTAGAGGCAAGTTCTTCTCTAGGTTCTAGGACTACTCAGCTGTCTGGAGCTTGGCTATCTCCAGAGCAGCCCTCCCTGTGGCACTCAAGCCGGAATCAGCCCCCTCTCTGGCCCAGATATTACCGCTGAGAGGCATGGGGGGAGGGGAACTAACAGAACTGACCTCGGCTCCAGGCCATTTCAGAACCCAACATATGGGTTCTTGGGGGCATATGCTGGTCATAAGAGGTACACAGGCCTTCAGGGAATTTGAAATCTGACCACATGCCCAGGCAAGCTCCTTTTAACACATGTACTCACACATACAAGCTTTGGAAAGGCACCTCCTCCTCTCACATCTGGAATTCATCTAGACCCCAGGGGCTCTAGTACTGAAACAACATGCAGCTACTTTAAATAGAACAAATGAAAATTGTCAAGGACTACCTGAGTGACAAATTATTTGTATTATAATGTTATTTAAAAATGTACAACATAAAAGTAGGTATAAACTCCTTATGCATACAGCTCTTGTATGACTATTAAAACCAAACAAAATAATTCAATAATTATTTACAAAGTAAGAACAAACAAATGTACAAAACCATGCAATTCCAATGAACAGACCAATTCAATGTAGTGAAAGGTACTATATGCTGAAACAATATCATAGCTCTCAGGACAACGAGGGCACAGACTGCTCCTACTCAGGTTCTGTTATGGGTTGAATTGGGTCCTCCAAAAAGATATGTTGAATTCCTAATCCCTGGTACCTGTGAATACGACCTTATACAGAGTTTCTGCGAGTGCAATCAAGTTAAGATGAGGTCATTAGGATGGGCCCTAATCCAATATGACTGGTGTCCTTATAAGAAGAAAAAGGGAAAGACATGCAGAGAGAAGGTCATGTGACAACAGAGGCAGAGATTGAAGTGATGCAGCTGCAAGCTAAGGAATGCCAAGGATCAATGGCCACCACCAAAAGTAGGAAGAGGCAAGGAAGGATTCTATCCAGAGTCTCAGAGGGAGTATGGCCCAGCTGACACCTTGATTTTGGGCTTCTGGCCACCCGTACTGTGAGAGAATAAGTCATTCAGTTTGTGGTACTTTGTTACAGCAGCCCTAGAAAACGAACACAGGTCTTTTCAGGTTGACGTGCCCATACCACACGGGTTGTGTGATGAATCAATTCTCCCAGGAGTTTTTGCTATGCCAACTGCTGCAAACCCTTCTCTCATCTGAGTCCCCTCAGGTCGTTTGGCCGTCAAAGGCATAAACCCTTACCAGGTCAGCTTCACTTCTGTTTTCATGTGTCATGATCATTAAAACACCACTCTTTGGTACCAAAGTGATTGAAGACACACGCCCAAAGGTAGAAGTGAAATGTCTTTCTTTTAGATTATTATCAAAATGAAAACAGATCACAAATTATCGCAGAGAACTCACAGACCCCTGTGTGTCCATGGACTCTGATTGAGGGGCAGAAACATCTAGATTTTGTCCCTTTCTCATTCCCTCTTGCCTCTCCTGGTTCTCTGATTCCTGTTTGCCTCTGGGCCTTGGCTATGAACTCTTGGATCGAAAGCCTCTGGTTTCAATAACCACTTTGGACTTCTACTCCCCGCCACACTTAACCTTAACTTAGCCTTGCAGTCAGAGTCTGGGCAGGCAGCCTCCAGCATTGCCCACCCCACCACTGTAAGAGGCAGGGCTTGGCATGCCCTGTTCCAGGCATATTCTTTGGGCTTGCCCATGTCAACCTTACAGCTGATAAGAGGGCATCATACCTGCAGAGGGCCCTGGTGAAACGCATTAGCCTCTCTGTGCACCTCACTAAGGAATCTGAACACACAGTGTGATATTAAAACCCTTAGCAACCAGTCACTTGGGGTCCCTCTAGGGGAACCACAGAGTGGGCATTTGCCTGCTGTGATCCACTATAGCTCTCAGGGATGCTGTCTCCCTCAGCACAGCGGAGCCTGCTTAGCTGAGGGACATGCAGGAATGGGGCAGGCACGCGGAAGCCATAGGGACCTGACTGTTAGGTTGGTGGGTGCCGAGGCAGCTCCTTATTGGTGCTCATCTGGGCTCCTTGAGTCTGGGGCAGCTGAGGAAGTGATGGGGCACTTGAAGGGCCTGGAGAAGTGACTATTTTCCAACTGATCTGGAAATACATCAACGTTTTAATAAGTAGCATAGTCGTAGTGGTATGGACCATATGAACATCAATCCTGGTTTAACAACCACAGAAGAGCCAATTATGTACTTCCACGAAGGGGAAGAGGCTGAACATTCTTCAAGACCTTGATTTGGGTATTATGACCGTACTGAGATTAAGGAGTAACAATGTCTTCTGGAATATTGACAGGAACAGGAATATACATCGTTCTTCTGCAGCCCAGCAAGCCCGCTCTGATGCATCCATCTGGCCCATTGTGAGAAGAGTAAAAAGTTACAGTCATAGGAAAGAAAACAACTTTCAGTTATGCCGCCTTGTAGAGGCACAAATCACTTCCAAACAAATTAGTGCTAATTTAAGCACTAATTGAGAAGCAGATGTCCAACTCCTTATCTGGAACTCACTGGTTTCATCACTCAAATCTTTGCAGGATGCAGGTTTATAGGTACAGCAAAGTGTACCTGAGATCACTAATGACAAACCCAAATCATGCCTACCTTCCACTCTCTTCTGGCGGGCATCTTTCCCCCTCCATTATAATCCTTGAGATAATGCCACTTGACCAGTAAAAAGAGCATCTTTAGGGAGAATGCACTGAATCAAAAAACCTTATAGTATTAGGAGCTTTGGGGTGTTAATTACACAAACTGCCATCAACACCATTGTTACTTTCTTTCCTCTGATAAATTAAAAAAAAATGTTGAGACTTTATAAGCATGAATGCAGTTGAGCCAGAAGTTTTCCTATAAATATGGATGGGAATCCTGGCTCCTTCATAATAGCCATAGCCAAGAGCTCTGGAGAGTTGGGTCCGAGGCAGTGTGGGATGGTGGGAAGTGCACTGTCTGGGAGGAAGGAGTCTGGGTTTTATACCAGCTTTGCTACAATGACCTGGGTGATCTTGAGTATTTTCCCTTAGCCATTCGAGCTTCACCTTCTTCACTGGTAAAAATAGGGATATATTACTTGTTTTCCAGGCCCGGTTGCTGTAAGGACAAATAAAATAACATAAGCACACCTAGACTCCCAAGCATGTGGAAATGTGTGTGTGTGTGTTTGTGTGTAGGTATGTGTGTGTATGTACACACACATATAGGCACATCTAAAAACCTTATGCACTACAGTGAAAGGGACACTGGACTGGACATCAGAACACCCGGGCTTTAGCCCTCACTTCGTTGCTGTGTGAACTTGGACAAGTTCCTTAAGCTTCTGGGCTTCGATTTCCTCATCTGTAAAAAGACAGTGTTGGACAAATGATTTCCAATGTCCTTTCCAGGTCAAAGACCTCTGATTCTAACTCAACATGAAAGGGACAAAGCCGTGACTCTACCACTGGCTAAGGTTAGGTGCCACATGGTGGTTACAATGTGACAAGGATGCAGGGGTTGGGGAGCACTTCCTGAGTGTCCTGCTCAAAGGATGACCTTGCAATGGAGAATGAGGGCACAGGCCTGGAGTGACACTCAGGCAGTTGAGGGTGTCCTTCCCCTTCCCTATGAGACCTTACCTTCCTTTTCTCCTCTCACTCTTCCCTTCTTGCTCCTGTTTCCTTGCCCCTTAGACTTCAGGCCTGCCATGAAGTTGACCAAGGATTTCAGAAGTGGTTGGAAAGGGGTGTTGCTAAGTCTCCAAGCTGAACTGACCTCTGGCTCACACAGCCTTTCACAGGGTGTGAACTGAGAGTAACCAAAAATCAGGGCCCTTTCGGTAGTGATGAAATCAACGGATGGTAATTCAGGAAGGAAGTGGAGGAGGACGTTTAGCCCTATAGACACAGGAAGTCCTTATGCCCTGGGCACTCTGAGAGGCTTGAGCTCACTGATACTCAAGCTAATAATAACTCCCAGCTCAGCTAGAATGTTTCTTCTGAAGGCATTCTCCACCTTCTCAGCTGTAATTTCATTCCCTTTCCCATTGCTCCTACAAGGCTGCTCTTATTAGCCCCAATTTGCAAATGGAGAAACTGAGGCACAGAAAGGAGAAAGTCACATCATGAATTGGCATCAGTTCTCCTATTTTCTCAATAGTTTTTATCAAATAAACAACAGAAGAATGTGATTGCTATTGAAATACTTATTTACTCTGCTCGAACAACTCCTGAATGAAGAGGGCAGGGGGCGAAAGGTGTGCCATGGAACAGGGAGTCGGGAGCTCCCAGTCACCCAGCACCTTCTCTCTTCTCTGTCCTGATGCTCAGCTTGAGGCAGTTCAGGGGCTTTGGGCAGGAACATGAGGACCCTGGGGAACATGGAACGACACTGGCTGGAGCAAGATGCACAGCAAGCAAGTAGCCAAGTCTAGACAAACCAACGGTCATTTTGATATGAAATGACCCTCTCAGAAAGGTAGGTTCTTGCTGGGCATCTTGAGATGTAGGGGGCTCGATCACCCACGGCCCCCAATTTGGATGCTTTTTTTGTAAATGAACAGGTGAAGATTGAATGGATGAAGACTGGGTGACCAGGGAACAACAGAGGGCCAGGCAGGAGCATCCAGCTCTGCATTATGACTTTTGAGGGCTCAGGCACTTTTGCCTTCATGGGACCCTTCCTCCAAAAAACTTAAAAATTCTATTTTACAATTGCATCGATATACAGATAAATATATTAATATTATATAATATTATAACACTTCATTCAACCTAAAAGCTCTTTTTTTTCCCCTTCTGATTTTAAAAGAAATTAGAAGTTTTTATAGGGCCCTAAGTGTATTGTGGGCTCTAGGCACTGCGCTTGCTGTGCCTTGGGGATACACCAACTTTGGGAGCATTTTCTGCCTCCTAGGGCTGCTAGCTGCAGTAGCTGACCTCAAGCAGGTCTGCCCAAGGCCGTCCAGGCCAGGCCCACCCAAATTCACAGGATCAGCCTCACAGCATCAGTTTGAGCTTCTGGAGGTACAGATGCACCATTGCTTTTAGGGATGAAGAAATAAGCTCAAAGAAGCCAAAGTCAAGTTGTCAAAGATGGAGGAGCCAGGATTTGGACTTAGCTCTGTCTGGCTCCAAAGCCCATGATCTGACTCCTACTTCCCATTGTGTGTATCATCCCTGGGCTGCTGCTAAATGCCACTCCCCTAGACCAGAGGCCTTCCTGTCCAGGACCTGCATCAGAAACCCTTATATATATATAGCTTAGCAAACGTGGAGATGAGTAACTAGGCAAGGTTGGATAGGTGATGGTGGATCACAGCGGGAAAAGTCTAAAAATAAATTCTACATAATGTGATGGAAAAGGCCCCACAGATATGCTCAGAGGGAAAAAGAAATCATCCCCAGAGGATTAATGTTCTAGTAAACTATAAGCTGCTTATATTTTCACCCCATTACCATAACTTTCAAGTAACTGTCTCAAACGATAAAAAGGCAATTACTTAGGGCCAGATGCATCACAGGCTAGGTGACGTGGTCCCTGAACCATCAGGGGGTTCCCTCGTACATTTTCCCAGCGGCCCTGTGGTGGCTGAAGAGGACACGCTGGATTAGCAGTAAATGGGGACATTTCGCCTCTTCTCGAGGGAACTCTGGATCAATTCTCAGGGTATCAAGCCTCTGGAGGACCAAGAGGCCTAGATTTGGAACAAAGTCTTACGTTTACATCTAGGCATGACCATTTACTAGTGTGTCACGAGCAAGTCACTTCACCTCTGTAATCCCCTTACTAATTAAAAGCTCATACAACCCCAGCCCTACCAAGCACACAGGGTTTTGTGAGGCTTAAATGAAATAAGGGATGTAAATGGAGTTTGTGAACTACTGAGCGCTGTCCAGATGCTTGAGACTACTCCGCCAAAAGAGTTGTCTGTTCTCAGACTTCATTGTGTCTGTTGACCCCTGTCTACACTGAGCCAGGGGTGGTCATAGCTTCCTAAAAGCAGGCTCTTTGCTCTTCCAGCCGCTGGCCCCGTCACCACCAGGATCCTCAAGCTGGGCTTCCACACAATGCCAGTAGATTACGTTAATTTGTTTTATTTTATTTGACATACTCAAAAATAAGGCTTTTTGAAAGCACTATGCAAATTTATGTAAATCACTATATTTCATGCAAAATAATGTGCCAATAGTGTCCCTGCGTTGGCTTAGAAAAATCTGGTGGCCAAAGGCTGTTTATATCATCACAAGAATCAGGAAGAATATTTTAAACTTTAGTTACCCTTCCAGATGTTTAAAAAATATGGATGTTAGGGAACCTAGAGTTTAACGTATGGTTATTATCCTTTTTCAGTCTTCATCAGGATATGTGACATCAGTTAAGCAAAATCTTTCATTCATTAATCATTCAATAATGCTGGTGCTAGGCATTTACTGATTAGAAGAGTAAGGTATGAGTCCTCCCTTAAGGACCTCCCTGGAAGATGGATGCCAGTGTCGACTGTTAAAACACAGCTGGGGCATCAATTTCCTGGCACACATTCATGGATGGTGCCCAATTCCATTCTGAATAAAGTCCACGTACCTGATTGAGGCACTCAAGACTCTTCACAACCTAGCCCCAATTGACCTTTCCATCAGAATCTGCCCCACTTCCCCTCTTCACATGACTTCTGCCTTTCCCAATGTTGAGTATGTAATATTTAGTATTCTTCCAAACTTGTCAACCCTGTTAGTAGACAAACAGGAGTGTTTTGTTAACGTATGCTTCCAAAGCCAAAGACAGAGCAGATGAGTCTTCAGTGATCAATTGCATAATCTAACACTCTTGTTCTACAAATGGCTAAACTGAGGCCAAGAGAAGGGAAGGGACTTGATCAAGGTGGTAGAGCTAGAACAAGAACACAGTGTCCTGACCCAACTCCAGGACTCTTTATTACAAATGGATCATGATCATGGCTCACAGCCGTAAGCACGAGAAAAAATTGAGTTGACTAGCTCCTAGGGGTCATCTTGACAAATCAGGCTATGTTTATTGAACACCTACCCTAGGTGGAAACCAGTGATGGGACACTGAAGTTCTGGGACAAGGCCATCCCCTCCAGGTGATTACAGTCTGGATGTTCCCAGGATGTGCAACCAGACTTTGGAGTAACAATAGTAATAGTAATGAGAGTAGCTCAGGTGTACTGTCTGTTAACTCTGGGTCGGGCACTGTGCAACCTTCTTCCACTCCTGCAGAGTCTGGACAAGAGGTTTGCAACCCTGGCTGCACGCTAACATCACCTGGGGAGATTTGAAACAGATCAGTGCTCAGGCTCCACCCCGACCACTTAAATGGAATCTCAGGGGTGAGGCTCAGGCACCAATACTTTTAATATACCTGGAGGAGCCAGACTGGAGAGGTGAGATGGGCTCGCTGCGCCCAGAGACCCTCTCTGTGTCCTCTGACTCGCCCACCAAGGCACCTTCCCATTTGGTTCATTCCCCATGTGATAGCACTGCTTCAACACCAATGCGCCATCTGGCCACCTCCTGCCTCCCGCCCTGGGCTGAAGGAGCAAGTAGGGCACAGACCTCCCTTAACCCTGACCCTCTAGGGGCAAGCCCTATCACTTGTACAGAGGCCATTTGCTGTTGTTTTGTAGAGATGCTTGTTATGATTTCTTGCAGAAACCTCTCTGGTGGGTATGCCAGCACCTGGGCAGGAAACATTCAGGTTAAGCCACAGCATCTGGGTAGGATGGGGACAGAGAGTGCACACAGAACAGGTCCTTGACATGCGGTGCTTTTGTCAGATTGGGAAATTGTTTTGAGCAGCACAGCAAGCAGCAGCTTTAGGGGGGGAAAAATCCTATGTGTTTATTATAATACAGTCCGAGATGATTGCCCTGAATAAAGGAAATAGAATAGAATTGGTCCTGGTTTGCTGAGCACACATAAAAGAAAAGAAAATGGAGTCGGGCCCTGTCCTTCCTTCCACAGTCTGTTTCTATTAGTTGATGACACAATTCAGCAGCACCTTTGGTAAAATAGAGGGTGGCTGGGGAGAGATTTCACCTTGAACACAGAGGGCCACTTTAAATCTCAGGTTCAGTGGCACAGGTCCTCCAGGTAAGCTTCTGGCTTTGCCTTCTTAAACAGAAACCCACTCCACACCTCTTGTCTTTGGGATGGAGGGCCTTACCATTCTCGACTTTTCCCGGTCTCTTTGCTGCCTGAATTTGTGTGAATTTTTCAGCACAATTGTATTGCCTAATGGAGAGGTGGGGAGACAGTGATGTTGCTTTTGATGCAGTTTCACGATTGGTGAAGTAAAAGGGTTCACAAAAAGTGAAGAAGAGGCGAAACTATTTTTTTTAAATGACAAAGAAGAGTAACATTTTTGGTTTCTTGCATTATTGTTTTCTTTATAAATTTAAGGCCAGATGCAGCAATTTATGGTTTATTATTCTTTCCCATGGAGCTTGCTAAAAATTTCAAAGTTATACCATACTGACTTGCTTTCCCTTTGTATTTCGCTGCTAGCAAACACAGTTTGAATCAAATCGCTAACAAAGAGAGAAGGCTCAGAGCCTGCTTGTTTGCTGAAACTGCTGGAAAGCTTTTTGCTTTTCCAGGAAGCCACAGAGAATGAGGTCCTTCTGTAGTCCACAGACTTCATATACAAAGTAATCTAAGAGGGAGGCTGGTTTGGTTTTGCTGGTAATGTGAGTTCATTTGCAATTCTCTTCTCTTCTTACCAGGCTTAAAAATGAGTGTTGAAATTCAGAAGTAGGTGTGCGTGCCTCTTGGGTGTGTTAAGCCGGAGGGTGTGTGCTCTCTGTCTACACTCTGGGGAAGGGACGGCTGGCCATGCATCATTTTTTACAGCTGTATTTGCACAGGTGGGAAATAACAGTGTCATCTTGCAACAGCAGACACAATGATATATGTGTTTGGGGGCAGCTATGGAGCACAGTGAATCACGCAACATGCAAGTCAGCCCCACTATAAGTCAATCCACACTGCCCACCAAAAGCTCCTTAGGTAAGTGGAGAGGCTGCCTTTGGATTACTTTGAAAGATGAAAAATATCCCCATATATAGTCAGGCCACTAAAGCAGCCTTGCAGGTGAATAAAAACAAATCCTGAAATCAGAGTCTCAAGGTTGGAAGAAGCCTTAAAGGTGTCTAGACCAACCATCCATCCAAAT
Source organism: Ceratotherium simum simum (assembly GCF_057802395.1). Lineage (NCBI taxonomy): Eukaryota > Metazoa > Chordata > Mammalia > Perissodactyla > Rhinocerotidae > Ceratotherium > Ceratotherium simum. The sequence continues at coordinate 51,604,236 of NC_141910.1, read as the reverse complement.
GCCCATGCTTGAATTCTCTTAATATCTTTGCATATTCTCCTCCTGTTTCCGGTTTGAACCCCTTCTATGATAGGGATATCACTGCTTTCTCCACAGCAGTTAACCCATCTCAACTTATCAGGGTCCAGACAGTTAAAAAACAAAACAAAACAAACCCCTCTACTTTATGTTGCTAAAATCATAGCATCTACTGCTTGATCCTAGTTCTACCCACTACTGCACAAAGGGCAAAAACAATCCCTCCTTGCATGACCATCTTCCAATAGTTGCAGACAGCTGTCATGCCATATAATTTATTTATTTTTTCATTCATCAGCTGAACATGTATTGAGCATCTACTACGTGCCAGAAACCAGGGTCTAGGGATACGAGGTGGATAAAACATGGGACCTGCTCTCACAGTATAATAGGGAACCAGATACCTCATCAACTAATTTGAATTTACTCTGGTAAGTGAAGGTCTAAACAATGTCCTCTGGGGGCCCACAGGGAAGTGTATTTATTTGCCTAGTGGGAGGGTAGGTGAGTGGAAGCAGAGAAGGCCTCCCAAGCTGGTGGCTTTGATCTCGGACTCTGAGGGCTGCATACTTCCTACCTTCTCTTCAAGCTGCTTGGAAAATTCCTCATTAGGAGATTTGCGCCTTGGTGTCTGCCCAGCCACTGTGTTGGGGTCTCCGTTAACGTGGGCTCTGACAGTCACGACTGTTAGGGACTTTTCCATTCACAGTCCAGACCCAATGTGCTTCACTTAGGTGTGCAACCCAGAGGCACTTCATCAGGAGCAGGAGAGCCTTGGGAGAGGACAATGTCTGCAAGGGTCTGGCTGAGGACCTGAGGGTTCATGGATGTCAGTTCCCCCCCGTCACTTCCCTCAGGAACTGTCTGTCCAGGTGAGGCTCTTGTGTCAAAACCCCCACCTGTTTCATGGAGGCATGGATTGCCAAAGGAAATCTTTAGGCTCCTTTCGCAAGCATGTTGTCTACAATGTGATATATTTGGAAGAAAGGGGTCATGTTAAATTGTGAAAGCTCCTTCCTTGTGTGGAATTGGAGGAAAGGTCTGTAATTATCACCCTCTGGACTCCCCAGGTACCTGTGAATTGGGAACACTCTTCTTGAAGATGGGCTAATGGAACAGCTGCCTGTTAGTGCAGATAGAGCCTGGGCATATGGCATTGGAGAAATAAGAAGAGAAAGTGCCAGGGTTGGAAGTGAATGACAGCAAGCAAAACCCAAGGCGCAAAGGGGAACATGCTGTCACCCTCCTGTTCCCCTCCTGACAATAAGGCTCCTATGACCCCAAGGGAAAAACATCAGCATCACTGAACACCTATCTTCTTTGGAGCCAAGTGGTAAAGAGCAAAACCTTTGGGATACTGGGTGCAGAGACCTAGGTTCAAAGTCACTCGGATATTTACTGTGTGCCCTTGAGGAGCCACTTAAACCCTCTGAGATTCGGTAATCTCATCTGTGACGTGGCTTTGGTAACGACTCCAGTTCCGCTGGGTTATTAGAACGCTGTGGCACCAGTTGGGCCAGAACTCTGAGGGTCACACAAGTGTTAACTGTGTGATCCCAGGGCACCGGGTGAGCCCTGCAGGGCTCGTGGAAATGACTCCAACAAGGTGCTTGTCCTCACAGGAATTTTGGTTGTGCAGGGCAGATAGCACAAAGCAAAACAACGTCAATATCAGGGATACATGGGTGAAAGGTAGAAAGATAGCTCTGGAAATCAGCACCTGGGGGAAAAAGAGGAAAATGAAGGGATACTTCTTTAAGCCTACTTATTTATTTATTTATTTTTAGGAAGATCAGCCCTGAGCTAACATCCATTGCCAATCCTCCTCTTTTTGCTGAGGAAGATTAGCCCTGGGCTAACATCCATGTCCCTCTTCCTCTACTTTATATGAGACGCCCCACAGCGTGGCTTGATAAGCGTTGTGATGGTGTGCGCCCGGGATCCGAACCTGCGAACCCTGGGCCGCCGAAGCAGAGCGTGCGAACTTAACCACTACGCCACTGGGCCAGCCTCTCTTTAAGCGTATTTTAAGTGGATAAAATGAAAAGAAATTGTTAGTGGAAAAATATGTTACAGTTCTCTTACATCTACTACTTCATGGAGGTGGGAGAAAAAGGCATCATGGGAGAGGAACTTTGTTTTTTTAATATCTGTGGGGTTGCAGCCTATAAAAATGAGAAGGAGAATCTGTTAACTTGAAGACAGAGAGCTTATAGGGAAATGGGACTGGCCAGTGTTTCTCGGGTGCCTTTCTTCAGATTACCGCTTCTTTTGTTAAAATCCAGGTCCCTTGCTCCATCCCATGCCTGACAAATCAGAACATCTGTGGCAGGGCCCAGGGCTCTGCATTGTAGCAAGCTGCCCAGGTGATTTTTATGAACACTAAAGTTTAAAAAACTCTGATTTGTGTGAATAAATATGCACAAAGAATACCTGTTTATCAAATATCTGAATCAAATCCTGTGGGGTTTATATGTTAATATTAAATTCATAGTTTCAGTATTTATACTACAGTTATATAAGATATTTGCTTGCTATAAAGAGTAAGTTGTATATTTTCAAATCTCAAAGTTTATTTCCGAATGTTATATTTCAAGCAGCCTGTCTTTATGTGCTTGAGAATGCTTCTAGGTTTTAGAAAAATACATGCTGGAAAAGGAATGACCTCACGCTTGCTCTACTGCAAATGGATTTCCAACCCTCTCCCTGCAGTCTGTCTCTCCCCAACCACAGTCCACCTCGTACACCACACACCAACCAAGCTTTCTGAAGCACAGCTCTGATCAAGTTACTCCTTTAGTAAAAACCATCAACAGCTCCGCTTTGCCTATGGGATAAAGACAAAACCCCTTATTCTGGCTCCGAGGCCTTTCACACTATATCACCCACCTGCCTGCTAATCTTCCCCTCACATTCTCCTACACACACATCCAAACTCCAGTCAATCTAGACTACTTGTCATCTTCATCTTGTACCTTATGTCTCCAAAACCTTAGTTCACACCAAACGTTTCATCAGGAATGACTTCCTCATCTCAATTCATCAGAATCTTATCATCCTTCTAGACATCTAAGTGCTGCTTCTCCATGAAGCCTTTTCTGATCTTTCAGTTGTAAGTGCTTTGTCCAAATCCTACACATTTTTTTCTGTGCCATGCCCATGGTCTTAATACATGCTACCTGATATTGTGTTTATTTGTACATTTGTCTACTAACCTTGAAGTTACTGGAGAGCAAGGCCCATAACTCATTCTATTCTGTATTGCCCATAGAAACGAACATAATGAATGACCTCCAGAAGGCGTACATAAGAGAGCTGTCCAATAGAACTTTCTGCCATGATGGAAGTGATCTGTGTCATCCAATAGGGTAGCCACTAGCCACAATGGTGACTACTGAGCACTTAAAAATTGGCTATTGTAACTGAGAACTGAATTTTTTATTTGATTTGATTTCAATCCATGACAATTTAAATTTAGGTAGCAGATGTATTTAGCAAATACCCTAGAGGACAGCACAGATAGAGAACACATTTAATGATGGAAGTAGCACTGCCCTTAGAGAACTTTCAAACTCTCTACCCCGCCTTCAGGGTTCACCTGATCTACTTCTCCCTACTTCTGCATCCTTAGCTCCCACCACTTGGCCACTTATTCACTCCACTCTAGCCAAAGCCTCCTTTCCTCAAACAGGCTTTGCTCGTTCTGGCTTCCAGGCTCTTGCTGCTGCTGTGTGCTTTGCCTGGAGTGCTTTTCTCTCAGATCTCATTCAGCTGGGTTTTTGTCATTCAGGTCTCAGCTCAAATGTCACCTCCTTAGAGAGGACTTCCCTGAAGTAATAACTAAAGTAGACCTCTCTTTCTGTCATTCCACCTTCTTCTATTTTCTTTAAGACACTTTCACTATCTAAAGTCACCTAATTTATTTCATTACTTCTTTATTATCTAACTCCTCCTAATAAAAGGTAAGCTTCTCGAGTAAGGAAGTTTTCAAAAAACAATGTGTAATAAAATCAGTGGGTGAAAGCATGATGAAAAAGAGGATATTTGCATGGTCGCAAACTATCTCCCAGAAAAATACTAATTAATTAGGAGAAAATGGTAACTTTATTACAGAGGAGAAAACTATCAGACACTCACCAAGTGTTAACTTCTCCAGTGTAACCCAGGATGAACATCACCAGTGACAAGACATTTTGACATCGTGTACCTCCTTGATATGATGCACTGAGGACACGTCACTTCTGTGGTATCCCTCCAATGATGTAGAACCTCAGTCTAATCATGAGACAACATTAGACAATCCCAAGTTAAGTGACAGTCTATGGAATACCTGACCAGTTCTACTCAAACGTGTCAAGGGCATGACAGACAAAGACTGAAGGATTGTCATAGACTGGAGAAAAGTAAGGAGATATGATAACTAAACATGATACAGGAGCCTAGATTGGCTCCTGGACCCAGAAAAAGGAGTGGAAAACTGGAAAAATCCTAATAATATCTGTAGGATTGCTAATAGAAATGCATCAATGTTAATTTCCTGGTTTCAGTACTTACTATAGTTATATAAGATGTTGGCAGAAGGCGAAGTTAAGTGAAGGGTATATAAGAAATCCCTGTACTATTCTTGCAACTTTTATCTAAGTCTAAAATTGTCTTGAAATAAAAGGTTTTTCTAAAAAAATATAAACGTATTGAGCAGGGGCTTATATGTCATTTTCTAGAACAGTGCGTATTACGTAGTAGGTATTAACTAATTATTTGTGAGTGAGAGGAAGGATGAGAAGGAAGAAAGAAGGATGGACTAGTGGAAAGGAAGAATTGGTGAAGGAAAAGAGGGAGGGAAGGGAAGAAGCAGAGATGGAGGAAGTGTGGGAAGAAGGGAGGAGGCAGCTTTGGGAAGACTTGAGGTGTCCCTTGAAGGAGAAGATGTGAAACATAACAGACCTGTTATGTTTCAGTACTTACTATAGTTATATAAGATGTTGGCAGAAGGCGAAGTTAAGTGAAGGGTAGCCTCAAGGAAGAGGCTCACTCACATCATCTGTCACATGCCACGATCCACAAAGGCTTAGGGATATCTCCCCTACAGGTCTTTGTGTCTCCAGAACCTAGCGCCCATGCCACATTCTAGGTCTTCAATACACATTTATTGAATTAGATTTAATTAAAGTAGTTAATGACTGGGATTAAATGCAATGGTTGGATTAACACATGCAATGCCTTCCCAAAAGAATTCTCCAGCTTTTGGTGGGCAGGGTAATAACTTTGGCTGCTTAGTAGAACTGGCACAGTCTAAGCACTGGGTCCTGAGGGCATGGGTAAGTAAGTCTCTATAGACTGTTGGAAATTGCAGCAAAATTAATTCAGTGAGACATAGGCCATCCTGGGATGACCTACAGAACTGAATTTATTTTCAATTGCAGGATATATGAAATTATGTGCTATGCTGTTCTCCAAATCTAAGGACCTAAGAAGAGCTCAAAATTTGCAGTGTTCTTCCAGTCGGAGGAATGAAATTTCATCAATGAATATTATTTTAATTCTACATATCAACGACTAATTGCATGCCTAGCATCTAGTTATATACTTCCTTATTGTTCACAATAAAAACCTTTTGAGATTAAATTAATATTTCTGCTCCACAGATGAGGAAAACGAAGCTCAGAGAGGAGAAATGACCAGTCCTAATTTACACAGCACTCAAGTCATGAAGCCAGAAACTCAAGCCCAGCCAAAGCTTAAAGAGGGTCTTAGACATCATCTAATCTAAATTCTACACTGTTTTGCCACATTTTTCATGCTGGTAATAGGAATTAGCAGGTGAGATAGACGAGACTTTAAGAGAAAGGGGCCACTGGCCATTATCTCTTTCACAAAGTGCTGAAGCGAGAGGGCAGAGGGAACAGTGTGCAGAAAGCCCAGGGGCACACCAGTGGACTGGGGTCCTTTCTTGCCTCTCATATTATTTTAGCTGTGGGATCTCAGTCAAGGCATTTGCCCTGTCTGAGCTTTAGCTGTGCCATCTGTCAAATGACGAAGATATGGAAGCTGTCTCCTACCCTGGGAAAGAGGCAAGCTGGGGCCTTATATCTGGTCTCCCATTGCAGACTCCTGTTGTCCTGTATGCCAGGGAGAGATATGGAAGTTGTTTAACTGTCTGAAACGCTGTGCCATGCTAATTACATCAATCTCACCATCCTCTCTCTTCTTCTCTCCCTCACTGCTTCTACTTCACTGTCTTTCCCTGTGTGTGTCTCTCTCTCACTCTGAGTTTTCAAATATGAGCTGTTTGTTAGCTCCACAATCAGAACGATCTAATTGGCTGCAGAAAGGAACATGCATGATGTCCCCAGGGAAAACCTTAGTCCGGATGTAGAAAAGAAAAGGTCAACAACCACTTGACTGACCAACAGAAGTAAGAGAAACGGGAATTCAAAAGCCTCTATTTTTAACTGTCGAAATTGAAATTCTGAGTTGGGCTCTTGATCAAGCAATTACATCACGGAAACAGCCTGTCCATCTTTGGGTGGCTCTTGGAAATGAAAACAGATTCAACGGGGCTCTTCTCTTAAACAGACTTTCTCCTCTGTGGTTCTCCTGAGGGCCCTGCATTCCTGGCATCCTGCTGGTACAAAGAATACAGCAAAATGTTTAAGATCTAAGAGTTCTAGATTAGAGTTGGACCTCTTCTGCTTACTAACAGCCTGATGTTGAATAAGTTACCTCTCACTTTTGAATCTCATTTTCCTCACCTATAAAATGGAAATGCCACTTCACATCCATTAGGATGGCTATTATCAAACAAGAACCAAACCAGAAAATAATAAGTGTTGGTGAGGATATGGGGAAATTGGAACCTTCATGCACTGCTAGTAGGAATATAAAATGGTGCAGTTGCTGTGGAAAACAGTTTGGTAGTTCCTCAAAAAGTTAAACGTGGAATTACCATATGATCTAGCAACTCCACATCTAGGACTCAGGGACTCAAAGAGATACTGTACACCAATGTTCATAGCAACATTATTCACAATAACCAAAAGGTAGAAAAAACCCAAATGCCCTTCAATAGATGAATGGATAAACAAAATGAGGTATACACATATACTAGAATATTATTTAACCTTAAAAAGGAAGAAAATTCTGACATATATTACAACATGGATGACTCTTGGGAAATTAAGCTAAGTGAAATAAGCCAGTCATGAAAGGACAGATACTGTATGATTCCACTTACATGAAGTACATAGAGTAGTCAAATTCATAGAGACAGAAAGTGAAATGGGGATTGCCAGGGGCTGGGAGGAGGGGGGAATGGAGAGTTAGTGTTTAATGGGTACAGAGTTTCAGTTTGGGAAGATGAGAAAAGTTCTGGTGATGAATGTGGTGATAGCTGCACCAAAATGTGAATGCCACTAAATTTTATACTTAAAATAGTTAAAATGGTAAATTTTATGTTATATGTATTTTACCATAATAAGAAAATGGGACTATTACAACCTAACTTGGAGCGTTATTTTGAAGATTAAAGTAAATATCACATGCAAAATATCTAGAACCATGCCTGTCACATAGTAGTTTTTCAACACACGCTGGTTCCTTCTCAACACAGCATATACAGTTTACATGGAGCCTCTCCTTGCCTTGTCAGTCCAGAGATTACAACTGAAAAGAGGTTGCACAGATGGGGATGGTATAGAATAACATTTCTACACAAAGATGATCACACCCAAAGAAGCAAGAAATTGATTACAGGTTAGTCTGGAGAGCCTGCTTCCTTCTATTTTCTGCCTTAAAAATAGTCTACTCCATGAAGCAAACTGAATGCAGAAAGGTGCACCTGAGAGATCACTGGAAATTTCTCTTGAGCTTAAAACGGGAAGGGAGAAATCCCTTTCTAGGTCTCAAAAGTGAAAGAAAGCATCCTTATGTACCTAGTTCACTGAGCCAACAAACATTTCAGCACCAGCTTGATTACGGCGTGGGAACCAGAAGTTCACCCACCTTACCGAATGGTGTTTCTGGGTGGGAGTCACCACACCTGCCCACCAAAGCTCAGGTGACCTTCAGAAACAGGGTGAGGAGGTAAAGTGGAGGGCGGGTCCCTGCCTGAGGCAGATGTGGGGAGGGGTTCTGCAGCTGGCAGGAAATAGACTTTCAAGGGATGATGCCAAAGGCTGCTTCTCTAAGGCTTCTTCTAAATCCAACTTGTGGTGCGTCTGTGGTCTCCATGTTGCAGGACAGTTTGCAGCCTACAGGTCTCAGGGAGTTCCAGCAGGACCCCTACAGCACTCCTGGCCAGGTCAGGCTGGGACTCTGTCCCTTCTTCTCAGACGGTGCCTTTGAACACTATGAAGGGAGCTTGGGCTCAAATCACTTCTTCAAACCTATCACATCTAAGTATAGAGGGTAGTAAAAGGTAACACTGGTTTATCAAGGGCCTACTATGTGTACTAGGTGCTTTATATACATTATTTATTTATGTTATTTATATTCATTACATATTTATATACATTATTCCATTCGATCCCCATAACAGTCCTGTGACGTTGGTATTTTTATTCCCATCTCATGAATGAGGAAATTAAAGTTGAGATAGGTTAGGTGCTTTGTCCAAGTGAAAAAAAAATCCTTCTTATTTCCATACACTTTTCCCCCTGCCCCTTCTTAACTTTTCAGCATTCTGAAGGTGCTATCAACATGTTAGGAAGTTTAGGAAAGTCTCAGATGCTATGCTTACAAATACCCTTTGTGTAAGCTCTAGAGGTATGTTTAGCTTGTAGGAAAAAGGTTCAAAGAATGACAAATGGAGATATGCAGTGTACTTTTTAAACCAATAACCATGTTGACCATGTGGCTCCCACAGTGTTTTTATAATATGTGTGTGTGTATATATATATAAATTTAAATATATGTACATATGCTCACACACATACACACATATATATATAAATTTAAATTTATATGTCTATGTGTATATATTTTTGCCTTTGACAATCATTTCAGGTCCAGTTATGCAACTTGGGATACGCAGCCTAGAATGATCGCCTATAACTTGATTAATTTGTTTCAAAATCAACCAGGAAAGCATTTGCTCAGTCAGGCCCAGATACTTGGCTTCAGACTCGCTATGTTGTTATGTAGAACTTTTCAGCATTTTGCCAAGGCTTGTAGTAATTTATCATCTGCCCTTCCCAACACTCTGGGCTAAGGAGATGCCACTAATCATTACACCTTGAATTTGTTTTAGGCTGTCTTGCTTTTGAGGGACTCTATACCCTTTAAAAATACTGTATCAGTCTTGCGAATACCTTCAAAACAATCTTGAGGCTTGAAATTTCTTATTGACCTATAGAATGCATCAGAAACTTCCTATTGTTCCCTGTGGATTGAATTAGGAGACTTCAATGGTGTCTACTGCTAGCAGACTTGGGTGATAGTGACTTCATTTCACAGACGGTGACTGAACAACTGAACAATAGCTGAGGCATCCATTAAGATCTAGGTCTCCCGGTGCTGGAGAAAATTGTCAATAATAATAAAAGTTGCTAACATTATGGAGTGCTTACGCTGTGTTCGGGGCTATGCTAACATTATGGAGTGCTTATGCTGTGTTCGGGACTATGCTAAAGAGAAGGTACAGTTGCTGTTCAGCTATCTACTCTTTCGTGTAGTGTTCCTCTCTCTCATGCCTCAAAATACCCACTGCAGGTGCACACCTACCCAAGAATACCTGGTTCTACCTCACTGGATTGTCCCCAGAATGCAGGGCCATAGTTCTCCATTTTAAGGGGCATAAAAATTATTTGGGAGATGTTTTAAAGTAGAGGTTTCTCGGACCAACCTAAAGGTTCACCTTTAGTAAGTCTGAATTTATATTTCAATTATCAATCCTTCTGATGCCTTCTAATGTAGGCATCATGGGAGTATACTTTCATAATCACTGACTTAGGACTTTCAATGCCATTCTTATTTTCTACTGAAATTTCCCCGTTTCTTCGCTTCTCAAACATTTGCCAAGAAGTTAACATAATGAAGGATCTTATTTTGATGGTGCTTTCACAGTTTGAAATTCACTTCCATGTACATCCTCATGGGAAGCTCAGCAGTCATCTAAACTCCATCAGGCAGGTATGGGGGCAGACACGGCAGACACCAGTGAGCACTCCTCTTCTGCTTCTTCTCCCCTGCCAACAGGACCCTGAGGCATTCATGTGTTGCACTGGACATCCCATGAAACCTGGGAACGAGGGCCCCCTATTCCATCCCTAGGGGAAAATTTTCGATTGGTCCAAACTCATTACTTTTGGCCACTGACTGGCAAAGGATGGACATGTTCTAGCTAATGAGACATAAAAAGAAGTATGCTGGAAAAATTTCCCTTTCTGAATTAAAAAAACAAACAACCCCCTGAGGTGGATGGCTGCCCCTTCTTTCTTTCTGGAACTCATACATGAATAGCCATCTTGTGACCTCAAAGCAACAAGCATACGGATGAAAGCCAAAAGGATAAATATGGTGGAGCAGGAAGATAAAGAGAGCTGGGGTCTCCAACAATATTATTGAACTTGTGGGAAAAAACTCCAGCAAATGCATACATCTGAACTTGTTTTTAAGTAAGAAAAATAAACCTCTGTTTTTTTAGGTCACTATAAATTAGATTTTCTCTGTCACTTTCAGCTAAAAGCATCTCTGACTGATACAGAAGTATCATAATGATTAAAATCCTTGTTTTACAGAAAACAGACTCAGAGAGGTTTAGCAACTCACTCAAAACCTCTCCGCAAGTAAATAGTGGGTCCTGGGCTTGAATTAAGATGGACTGACTCCAAATCCTGAGCCATCCACTCTGGAGCCTCACTCTACAGTGAAGAGGTCCCAGTCACTACCTTACAATAGAAATGAAAGGAACACAGTGACTGGGGGTCTGGGTGCCTTATCCCACTTCAACCAGAAGAATTCTTGTTAATCTATTTTATAAACTATACTCTCACATAAGAGATAATCTAAAGAAATGGTTCTGCTGGTTAAAAGAATACTTTAAAATAAAACAGCATTATGCCACACTGCTTTCCTCTTATATGTAAGGCATTGTAGATACAAAGAACTACTATACTTGATTTTTGTTCTCAGCACATTTATTATCTAGTTGAAGAGATAAGACATATACACATACCATGCTGAGGAGTAATGCAAGAGTTAAAATAAAGAATTTTTTTTTGTGAGGAAGATCAGCCCTGAGCTAACATCCATTCCCATCTTCCTCCACTTTATATGTGACGCCGCCACAGCATGGCAGTGTGTCGGTGCGCGCAGGGGATCCGAACCTGTGAACCCTGAGCTGCTGAAGCAGAGCTCGTGCACTTAACCGCCTGCGCCACTGGGCCAGCCCCATAAACTAAAGATTTTTATAGCAAAGGCTACTTTTTGCTACAATATGTCCCTGAAAACAGTGTTATAAAGCAAATCATTATAAAATGATTCCTATTTCCCCCATAGGAATTATGTCATAAAAAGGGTTGTGCTCCTAACCAAAGATGTAGGATCCAATTAATTATAAATATAGCCAATAACAAGGCACAAGAGAAAAATGTAACATCATTTGAAATAATAAAATGATGTTCCAAGTCCTATAAAATGGGAATAAATATATTGAACATATTACAGCACATTTGGTCTTATTGTATAATCAAAGTAGTCATATAACTTATAAACATAAAAATCTATACCATAAATCCGACCTAAAACTAACATGCTAACAACAATAAAACAAAAACATGTAATGAGTGATAATTTTATTTGCTTCTTTGAGACTTCAGATGGAGGTTTTTTTTTTTTTTTTTGTGAGGAGGATCAGCCCTGTGCTAACAACTGCCAATCCTCCTCTTTTTTTTGCTGAGGAAGACTGGTCCTGGGCTAACATCCATGCCCATCTTTCTCCACTTTATATGGGATGCCACCACAGCATGGCTTGCCAAGCGGTGTGACGGTGCTTGCCCAGGATCCAAACCAACGAACCCCGGGCTGCTGCAGCGGAGCGTGTGCCCTCAACTGCTTGCGCCACTGGGCCGGTCCCCAGATGGAGTTTTACAGGATAATTTAGATGCTCACTCCTCTTATAAGTGAGAAATATCCCAAAAAATTAGCACTTATGCACTCCTTTGTTTTGGATTGATTTCTGCAGCAAGCAGAAGTATTCCATATACTCCATTCACTTGAAATACCGTGGAATATGGTGACTATTTTTCAGAGATCCACAGTGGCAGGTGTGGTATTTTTCATACTGAAAAAAATGTTTTAAATGTAAAAGTTGGCTGTTGCTTTGGTTTATTCAAAGCTCCTCATGGAGACTTCCACTTCTGCCCATGAGAATTAACTGCTACAGGGATTGGCCTCCTGTCATAAATAACTAGAAAACTGGAAATCCATATAAAGTGGTGGGTTTCAGACATTGAACAACAGGCAGCACAAGACTGTGGTCCGTGAGAGAAGGAAAATAAATGAGACGAGCCTCATAATTTCCCCAGGTTGTTGCCTGGAAGCAGCTTCCATGGTGCAATTCAAAGAGAGTCAATCCAAACAAAGTTTGGTGACTTTGCCGATTTGAGGAGGCAGAGATGGGAGTTTGGGGAGGCCAAAGTAGCTGCAGTTTTCAGGCAAGATATCAGAGAGGAAGCTGCAGTGAGAGAGAGAAAGAGAGAAAGAGAGAAAGAGAGAGCACGTGCTAGCGAGCATGAGAGCCCTGGAAATCTGCAGAGGAGTCCCCTTGAATCTTTAGCTGAGTACTGATTCATGCATGCATGAGAGAAAACCAACACAGGACAAGGAAAGAAGCACCAGAAAGCAATAGGGTAAACAATTTCTGGAGCTCAGGCTATGAATAGTCTGTGTCCCAACCAGCCAGAGTGGATAGGTCTAGTAATACCATTCAGTAGAGTCCTCAGAAAAATAACTCTTTAGTAGTAGTAGGGTTAAATTAGTCCCAGAATAAAGACTACTCTAAACCTGACACAGAAAACTTAAAAGCAAGCCTTGAAAGGGTCAGACTGATCTGCAATTTACTTAACTGCATGCCAGAACAAAATCCAACACTCTTTAAGGGAATATAGCAAATATCCAGGCCCCAACAACGTAAAATCACAATGTCCAGCATCCAACCGAAAATTACCAGGCATTCAAAGAAGAAAATATGACCCACAATCAAAAGAAAAATCAGTCAGTGGAAACAGACCCAGAAGTAAGAGATAATAGAATTAGTAGATAATTATCTTAAAATAACTATTATAAATCTTATAAATATGCTCAATGATGTAAAGCAGGGTGAAACTATCCAAAATGAAGATCAGAGAGAAAAAGACTAAAAAAAGTTAGCACAGTGTCAGTGGGCTATGGGACAGTTATCAAACAGTCTAATCTAACATGTGTAAATGGAGTCCCAGAAAAGGGAATAAGTATTTGAAGAAATAATAGCAGAAACATTTCCAAATTTGTTGAAAACTATAGAATCCACAGATCCAAGATGCTCAGTGAACCTCAATCTGAAAAAACGTGAAGAAAATCACATCAAGACCTATCATAATCAAACTGTTTAAAACCAGTGATAAATTTTTTTTTAAAGCATCCGGAGAAGAAGGATACATTATGTACACAGGGGCAAACATAAGAATTGAGCCAACTCATTGTTAGAAGTCATGCAGGTCAGAAGACAATAGAGCAACATCTTTAAAATGCTGAAAGAAAAAACTGTCAACTTAGAATTCTACATTCAGCAAAAACATCTTTTAAAAATGAAGGCAAAATAAAGAGTTTTGCTGACAAACAAAAGCTGATAGAGACTTTCACTATAAGACATGTTAAAGGAAGTTCTTCAGGCAAAAGGACGGAAATCTGGATCTACACAAAGGAATGAAGAATGCCAGAAATGGCGACTATGCAGGTAAATATGAGACATTGTGTCTCATTTTCCCATTCCTTTAAAGAATGCCAGAAATGGCGACTATGCAGGTAAATATGAGACATTTTGTCTCATTTTCCCATTCCTTTAAAAAATTTGACTGTTTAAAGCAAAAATAATAACAACGTATTATGGGATTTATAATATATGTAGAATTAAAATGTATAACAACAATAGTACAAAGGCTGGGGGGGATTGGACATATACTAACATGACAATTTTATACTACACATGAAGTTATATTATGAGAAGGTAGGTTTTGATAATTTTAAGATGAATACTAAAAACCCTAGACTACCCACTAAGATATAAAAAGAAAGAGGTATAGCTAATAAACCATAAGTGGAGCTAAAGTTGAATTTAAAAAAACGTTCAAGTAATTTGAAGCTCTTCATGGTCCAGGGCTTCTTGCCACCATGTGGATGGATAGCTGTCTTCCTTAGTCTTTAGAAAGCCATGAAAACACTGGTACAGACCTCAGAAAAGAATCTCCAAACCTCTCTAAAAGTGTTAATATTTTAGCTCTCAGTACTTTTTGTTATTCTATGTCCAGAGAGTCATGGAAACCACACACACACACACACACACACACACACACACACACACCAAACTTTATTTGGAGACTGTCAAATATGCCTGACAAATACATGTATAACAATATTCAAATACATGTGAATGCTCTCATGGTGCAAATTTATTTTAAAGTGTTATTAAATTGATAGAATTTGCTGTCATTATGTATTTTTTAAAATCAATTAATGTTTATGACTAAACAATTAACTTCTACTACATGGGAGTCATTAAAAGGGCTCCTCAATTTTGAAAAGGTTGGAGACCATGGAACCACTGGGATGAACTAAAGGGCCTGGCATTGAGCGTTTGAGATTCTTTCTTATAGGCAACAAGCACTCACTGATGGTTTCCGAATGGTGTGACGTATGACAGCAGTGCTCTCACACATTTTACATTTGAAGAAAGTGAGGTAGAAAAAAGTCGAATAGTTTGTTCTGAAGCTCAGTGACTAAAATTAAATTGAATAATCACAAATCAATCACTCAGTTGTTAACTTGGCTGGCATAGAGTTCTCTGGATCATTGAAGTGACCAGACCACATATTATATATCTGACAATTTGAGTTACACTTGAGTAGGTAAGCCATTTGTTGACAGGTTATTATGATATCTTTTAATGGACATCTGTAATTTTGTGTAATGTATGCTCAGTGGTCTTTCTTTGTGGGAACTGCCACATTTTTCACTTAATTTGATTCTGGTGAGGTTACTAATAATTTCATCTCTCCTTCCCCTTTAAGCTGGTAATACTCATTCTCCTCACATACAATAATTGATTCAGCTTGGGCACATGAACCAAGAAGAGTCAATAATTTTCCTTCTTGGGGAATAATATGATGCTGTGTGAAGGAAGGATGACTTTTTCTTTGGGATTATGAGCACTAAGAACCGTCTTGACCAGAGCTGCCAGGGGCCATCTTGCCAGGAAATCTTACTGATAATAGAAAAAATACGAGGAAAGCAGAGTTGAGGAGTGACAACAGAGTCTTGCTAACAGTCATTAATCTATTGTTTAAGTAATTCGCAAATATATATAGAGTACTTACTATGTGTTTAGCACTGTTCTTGACCTTGGGGCTAGGGCAGTGAACAAGTCCTCTAAAGGCTTATATTCTAGGGAATTCTTGAGCCCCTTGATAGGGTGGAATCTGAAGCCTGGTCTCACTATTTTAGACTTTCCAGTTGCATGAGCCAATTAACCTTCCTTTTTCACTTAAACTAGTTTATCTTAAATTTATGTCACTTGAAAGAGTTCAAATACACTATTAATTCTGATTTTAAAAGCTAAAAGGCTGATTTAAAAAGAAGAGCACGGTTGAAGACCAGGACTTGGAATCCTCTCACTCATTCTGGCATAAAAGCCTATCAGCTACACCAATGCTTCTCCAAGTGTGGCTCACAGATCCTTGGGATTGCTGAGTCTCTTTCAGGTGGCCCACAAGGGCAAAACTATGTTCATAATCATATTTAGATATTATTTGCCTTTTCCATTCTCATTCTCTCGTGAGTATACAGTACAGTTTTCCAGAAGCTACATGACTTCTCTTAAGCTGAACATTAAAGAGATTTGCAAAAATATACAATGCCACTCTTCTCATTAAACTTGTTTTAGTTTTGGTAAAAATAGTTGCTTTTAATTAAAATATGTTATTTATGTTAACATGTAATGGATTTATTATTATTTGTAAGTGAATTAATAGATAAATATTTTTAAAATTTCTCGGCTTCATATATAATATGATTAAGTCAATAGCTTTAACCCGTATGAACAAAACTCTTTGGCATCCTCAAGAATTTTTAACAGTGTCAAGTGATCCTGAGATAAAAAAGTTTGAGACCTACCTGTAGTATCTATACCAGTGCTGAGCAGTTGGTGGGTCAACAGATATATTTTGTGGTGAAACTGAAGAGTCACGGAGATACAGATTAGAAGAATATATGCAATATAAGTTCACGGACACATATTTCTCATGTCTATCCTTCCAGATAACAAGTTCCTGGTTCAAACTGAATTGGCACAAAACAAACTGCAGTAATTGCCTCACAATTAATGGCACAGATGGATGTTTCTCGGAAGTAGCCAGCCCTAACGAGCCCCGAGAGGGTAAAGATGGTGATAAGAAGCTTTCTGACGGAAGCTACTCTTGCTGCCAATCTGAGTGAAGGAGCAGTCATCCCTTCAAAAAGATAATGAAAAGATGAATGTTTGATCTATTCACATTTGTCAATATGTTGGTCCAGTGTAAGGAATTATCCAAATTGGTGATGATAAGCCATTATTTTGTGCCAAGTTGACTTCTCAATACCCAGAGACTTTGATTTGACAGGGACTGAGAAGTGTCGGCGATGTCAACAGGAACATCAACTAAGGAAGCAGCAGGTGGGCTTCAGATATTACAGCTTTTATTAGCCTAAGTATTTTGATAAGGTCCTTCTCACTTTTATTTTTGACTTGTATTTCAAGGTGTTGTCTCCCCTAAAGCTAAACTCACTGTGTCTATCCAGCCACAACATCCTTTCACAGGCATGCTCCAACTGCATGGCAATCAAATCCTTCCCTTTTCTTTCCTGATTTTGGTCCTCCTTGCAACTCTCTTAATGGCATGTTCCTCCTTGTCACTGACGTTCCCAGCTTAGAGTGTTTGACTTCTTCTCTCTTGCCAATCCTAACCATCCCTTTTCCTCCAGCCCCTGTTTTCCAATAAGTTACTGATTCCTGCCAATTCTACCCAGTCTTTCATTGAGATTCCACAGCCCTGAATCATCTTGATTGGATCAATGTGATCTGCCTGCCAAAAGAAAATGAAACTTCTCTGAAGAACAACAACGTCATCCAGAGCTTCTGTAATTCAATAAAATATTACCAGGACCGACAGGAAACAGGACCAAATGACCCAAAGCCAAGACAAAAAACAACAGAGAAAAACAGACCATGAAGTCTGGTAATGGATTTATCAAATACATACTTTAAAATAATTATCTGAAGAATTTGTTCAAGAAAACCAGTGAAATATGAATTTCATCAGAGAACAGGAGTCTATGAAATAAGAATCAAATGGAATTTCTAGAAGTGATAAATATAATAACTAAAATCAATAATTCAACAGATGGGTTTAACAGTAGATTGGACACAGCAGAAGAGAGAATTAGTAAATTAGAAGAGAGGTCAGTAGAAAATATCCAAATTTAATCATAGGGAGAAAAAAAGATTAAAAATATAGAAAAGAGTCAGAAAGACCAGGAGACACATGAGAAGGTGTAAAGTAGATGTAATTTGAAGTCCCAGAAAGAGAGGAGCAAGAGGAAAGGACAGAGGCAATATGTGAAGAAATACTGGCTGAGAATTCTTTTTTTGAAATGAACAAAAACATCAAGTGTCTCCATAAACCCCAAATAGAATAAAAATAAAGAAAAACACATCTAGTCACATCATAATAAAGCTGCAGAAAATCAAAGACAAAAAGAAAATCTTTAAAATAGCCAGAGGGGACACTACCTCCAAGGAAGCATCTCTAAAGCTGAAAACCAACTTTTCAACAGAGCCAATAAAGGCCAGAAAACAGTGTTATATGTAAAGTGTAGAAAGAAAATGACTGCCAGCCAAGAATTATTTACTGGTGAAAATAATCTTCAGAAATGAAGGTAAAATAGAGACATTTTCAGACAAAACAGCTGAGAAATTTTTTCCAGTAGACCTTCACTAAAAGAAATATTAGGGTCCGGCCCCGTGGCGTAGTGGTTAAGTGCACACTCCGCTGCAGGTGGCCCGGGTTGGGATCCCAGGTGCAAACCAAGGCACTGCTTGTCAGGCCATGCTGTGGTGGCGTCCCATATAAAGTGAAGGAAGATGGGCATGGATGTTAGCCCAGGGCCAGTCTTCCTCAGCAAAAAGAGGAGGATTGGCATGGATGTTAGCTCAGGGCTGATCTTCCTCATGGAAAAGAAAAAAAAAAAAAGAAATATTAAGGAGAGCTCTTGAGGCAAAGGAAAATGGTCCCAGATAGAAGCACGGTAATACAAGGGGCAAAAGAGCATTGGAAAGGGAAAATATGGGGGAATATTTAAGTGAATTTTGACTATTTAACACAATAATAATGTCTTGAGAGATTTAAAATATGTGTAGCAATAAAATAAATGACAACAAAAGGACAAAATATAGGGTGGGAGTAAATGGAATTTAGGAAATCCAAGATCCTCCCCTTGTTCAAGAATGGTAAGCATACTAATTTAAAGTATACTCTAATGATCTCTAGAGTAACAAGGAACAGCATAGTCAAAGAATATATAACTAACAAGTTAATAGGATGCATCATTAAATACTTTTTCACAAAGATTATTCCAGGCCAAGGTGGCTTTACCAGTGAATTCTTCCAAATATTTAAAGATGGGGTAAAACCAATTTCACACAAAATCTTAGCAGAAAATAGAAAAATAAGGAAGTCTTCCCTTCTTGTTTTATAAGATTAGCATAACTTTGATAACAAAAACTAAGAAGGCTTACAAGAAGGAACAATTATGGGTCAATCTTTCTCATGAACGTAGATGCAAAAGTTCTAAACAAAATATTAACAAATCACTATGAGTTACATACAAAATGGATAATCGATCACAAGAAGTTGGGCTTATTCCAGGATATAAGGCTATTTAAATTCTTAAAATTCATTCAGTGTAATTCACTACATTAATAGAAAAAAGAATAAACATTATATAAACAACTTGATAGATACGGGAAAAGCATTTGCTACAATTCATCACCCATTCATGGTTAAAATCCTCAGCACACTAGGAACAGAAGTTGTGGCAGATGCTATTTTCCAAAAATGGCCACAGCAATATTTCTGTTCCCCCATGCTCTTCCAGAACTTGCAGGACTCTGTGACTATCTTGTGGAATAGAATACAGTCCAAATGACGTTGTGTGACTTTTGAGATTAGATCCTAAAAGGCAATGCAGCTTCCAGCCTGCCCTCTTGTAGGATATTCACTATTGAAAGCAATTTACCACGCTATGAGAAAGCTCCAATTAGCCTGTGTGGAGAGACTGTATGCAGAGGGCCCCCGCCAACAGCTAGCATCAACCACCAGATGTATGAGAGAACAAGCTTTCAAACGATTCCATCCCCTCAACTTCAAGCCTTCCAGCCGTGGCCCCAGACATTGTGAAGCAGAGACAAGCCTTCTCTACTGCTTCCTGCCTAAATTCCTTACCCACAGAATCTTTGAGCATAATAAATGGTTATTTTTTGCCACTAAATTTTGAGATGAAACCATAGGAACCAGAAAAGAAGGAAAATTCCTCAATCTGATAAATTACGTCTCTGACAATCCTACAGCTAACGTTACACCTAATGATGAGATACTGAAATCTTTCTTCTGAGTTAAGAAATGAATCTATCATACTCACTATCACTACTTCTAATATACATTTTAGTGGCTCTCTTAGCCAATACAATAAGGCAAAAAGAAAAAAAAAAAGAAAGAAAATGCATACTATTTAGAAAAGAAAAAATAAAACTATCAACTTTGGCAGACAACAAGACAGAAAATCTGAAATAATTATAAACTTTTAGAATCAATAAATAAATTTAACATGGTCTTTGGATACAGTCAATACACAACAAAAATTATATTTTTAAATACTAGTCATAAAAGAAAAATTAATTTTTTAAAACAACTTTTACAAAAGCACTTAAAAATCACATAGAAATAAATTTAAAGAAATATTGGCAAGAACACAAAGTAAACTACAAAATATTACTGAAAGAAATTAAGGAAGACCCTAAATAAATGGAAGCCTCTATTATGCTAATGGATTGGAAGGCTCAATATTGAAATGTCAATTCTCCTCAAGATAATCTATAGATTCAACCCAATCTCAATCAAAATCTTAGCAGACTATTTTTTTTTATGTGAGATGATTCTAAAATGTACATGGAAATGTAAAGGGCTAAGTATGGCAAAGACAATCTTGAAGAAAAACAAAATTGGAGCACTCAGAGTGCCAGGTATCAAGACAGATTATGAAGCTACATTAATTAAAACAGAGTGGTACTGATGCAAAGACACAAAGAAACCAACTGAATAGAGTCTAGAAACAAACCCACACTTATCATCATGTGATTTATAACAAAATTTCCATCGTAACACAATGGAGAAACGATAATATTTTCAACAAATAGTATTGGATCAATGGGATATCTATATGAAAAAGTGTGTATGCATTTCTACTTCATGACATACATAAAAAGTCACTTTAGGGGCCAGCCAGGTGGCATGCGCTCCACTGCAGAGGCCCAGGGTTCGCTGGTTTGGATCCCGAGCGCGCACCAACGCACCTCTTGTTAAGCCATGCTGTGGCGGCGTCCCATATAAAGTAGAGGAAGATGGGCATGGATGTTAGCCCAGGGCCAGTCTTCCTCAGCAAAAAAAGAGGAGGATTGGCATTGGATGTTAGCTCAGGGCTGGTCCTCCTCACAAAAAAAAAAAAAAAAAAAAAAAAAATTTCACTTTAAATGAATTCAATAGTCCTAAATATGAAACGTGAAACAATGCAGCTTCTACAAGATAACATAGGAGATACGTTTATGATGTTGGGATAGGTAAAGATTTCTTAAATAGGTCACAAAAAGCACTAATCATAAAAAAAAATTGTTAAGTAGGACTTCATAAAAATTTCTCATTAGAAGATACTATTAAGTAAATGGAAAGGCAAGCCACAGACTGGGGGAAAATATTTGCAATATTCACAATGCAAAATCTGACAAAGGACTTTTGTCCAGAATATATAAAGAACCCCTAAAATCAATAAGACAAATATAGATAATACAATAACAACAAAAATGAGCAAAAGATGTACACAGGTCCAATAAGCATATGAAAAGATGTTTAACATCATTATTCATCAGAGAAATGCAAACTAAAACCACAATGAAATACCACTTCACATCCATCAGAGTGGCTAAAGACAAACAGAACAGAATAAAATAAACAAAATACTGACCCTACCAAGTCGAGAATATGGAGCAGCTGGAAGATTCGTATATTGCTGGAGGGAGTGTAAATTGGTACAACCACTTTGGCAAATTATTTAGCAATATCTTCTAAAGCTGAATGGACACACACTTTTGACCCTCCTAAGTAAATATCCAAAAAAAAATGCATACAGAGCCAGCCTTGATGGCCTAGCAGTTAAAGGTCAACACATGCTGCTTTAGCCACCTGGGTTCAGTTCCCAGGCATGAAACCACACCACTTGTCTGTCAGTAGCCATACTGTGGCAGTGGCTCACATAGAAGAACTAGAAGGACTTACAATTAAAATATACAACTATGTACTGGGGCTTTGGAGAGAAAAAAAAGAGGAAGACTGGCAATAGATGTTAGCTCAGAGTGAATCTTGCCCAGCAAAAAAAAAAAAAAAAAAAAAAAAAATGCATACATTGTGACACTGTGCATCAAAAGACATGTACAAGAACAACCTAATACACTGGATAAGGTAAATTTATACAACGGACTATTATAAAACAATGAAAATTGAATTGCTGCTATATACAACTAAATGGAAATATCTCACAGACACAAAATAGGTAATATTATTCTTATGCTTATTCATATAAAAATGACTGGAGGGGTATAGGGAGGCTTCTCACAAGCCGTAAATGTTCCAAATCTTGGTCTGTGTGGTAGTCATATGAATGATTTCATTTCACAAAAATTCATCCACTGATGTGTGGTTTTTAGTGTAAGTATATTACATTTCATAAAAAGAGTTTAAAAATTAAAAGAAGAAAAAACACAAGTAGTGGTTGGGGCTGCTGATGGCAACAGTGGTGACTTTCTGTTCCTACACAGACCTGTGTATCTTTTCCCAAATGTCCAAGGAATGGGCTTCATGCAAGTATCACTGTACAGAGTTCCAGTTAACACTGTGTAACTAACTCTACAGCAACAATATCTGACTATTTTGCCTCTGGGAAAAAATTGTGAATTCAGGAATACGCTCTCTTTCACAAGATGGCATTGCAGCATAGAAACTTACTCCTGAATTCATTTCTTATTCTGTTAGATTTGGGGAAGTTTAGTTCGGGTTGGTTTTCTAGAGGAAGAAAAGTGAGGGAGGGTGTGAAGAAAGGTGGGTATGGGGAGGGGTGATTCATCAGATCAAGTTGACAGGCAAAGACAGAAGAGCACAAAAGCCTGAACTAATTATCTACTCAAAGCGCTTTGCCAGTCGGGGCCCATCCGCCACTGCTGCCACTTGTCAGCGCCCAGGCTTCAGCGTCACTTTGAAGGGAGACCTTAGGGACCCTTGAAGTTCCTGCAGAAGCAGCCGTGGGCTCCTCTGTCTCATCTGAAGTCCCCTCCTACCCCCGCTACTTGGCCATCAACTCTGCCTTTGATTCCTTCAGCTCGCCTCCTGGAGAAGCAGTGCCCGGCCTCAACACGAGAGGGGGAGTGGAGAAGGAACAGTAAGGAAGGCAGTAGGCAAGGTCAGAGGCCCAGCAGCCAGTCCTGGGGAAATCCCCTCCTTGCTGAACCAGAGGCACATCTCTGGGACAACCCGGGCCTCAGAGAGCCCAAAGGTGGCATGGAAAGAAACAGACTTCCCTTTACTGAACGTCTTTTATGTACTCCACATTATCTCAGGTGACACTATTCCCATTTGATTGATGAGGATATGGGCTCAGAGAGGTGAAGCCTCTGCCCAAGGCCACATAGTGTGTAGGTGAGAGAATCGCCTGCCTTCAGTCTCATCCCAGAGCCCCTCCCTACTCTGCAGGGATTCCTCCTTTCTCCAAGCCCCCACATTGGTGAACATTCTGGGCTGCCCCAGGTTAGCCACATAAGACTACATCTCCAGGCCCTCCCAGCAGGCAGCAGAGGGAGATTATCTCCCTCCCTTATTGAGTGGCTGAATCCCTCCTTGCTCTGTGGAGATAACAGTGAACCGCTGGGGCCAGTCTCCCTGTGGCCCTGGCCTCGCAGTCAAAGGTTTGGAAAATCTGGCTGAAAATTTAAGACAGCCAAGAGCACAGCTGGCTCCCACTGAGTAAAGAGCACTGAGCCCCCGATAAAGGCTCATTCATCTCTAGGAGCTTCATGCTTGAAAGGATCTGAGTGCCTGAAGAGAAATTGTGCAAGCTGACATCACAATAAACAGAGAAACTGTGTCTATAAAACCCCAGACAGGCGGCAAATGTGACCAGTGACATCAAGTCCCACACTGCAATGAAAAGCAAGTCTCAGTTGTGCTATGTAGGGCTGCCTTAAACAGACAGGGTAGGGACAGTGGGGCAGAGATCCTAGCCAGAGGACGGCGCTTGCTGTGGGAGGGAATGGTCAAGAGACTCCCTTGGAACGATTTATCAGTTTATGATGCTGAGACCAATAGGATTTGTTACTCACCTTCCAGATGATGAACTGAGGCTGGGATTCACGTCTTTAGTTGCCAAATCGATTGCTGCCCTCTTCTCCCCATTCATTCATTCATTCATCCATTCATTCATTCATCTGACATACAAGGAGCACATAATAGGTTCCAAGCTTTGAAGATAAAAAAGACCTGGTTGCTGGCCTTGGCAAGCCCACAGTACAGCTGGAGTGACAGACATAAAATAACTACAGTCTTTTTTAAACATCAGCAATTTTTTTTCCATTTATAAAGATAATTGTAGGAAAGACACATTGTAGAAAAAACAGAAAATATCTGATAGTATCAAGAAGGAAATAAAAACCACGCATAATCCCACTATGCAGAGACAACCACTGAATATATTTAGGGATATGGATATAGCTCCATATACCCACGTGACCAGTGCCGTGGAAGAGGAGAGCACAGAAGAGAAAGAGCATCAGGCCCAGGGGTCAGGGGGGTCTTTCCAGGTGGTGCTTCCTTGGGAGGGAGTGGAGCAAGGGCAGGAAAGCCTGGTGTGTGGGCTGGGACTCAATGTGTTTGAGGGCACCCAGGGGGAAGAGGTGGGAGGAGAGACTGAAAAGACACCTCAGGCAGATTGCAAAGGAGCCCCTGGGTCCTGCAAAGAACTCAGATCCCATCCTGTAGCCTTTCTCACTGTGGTATCACACTGCAGAAATTAGTTGTGAGATGCATTGCTAGTAATTTGTTACTAACGACTCTTCAGGTATTGATTGACTTGCCTTTTTGTAGTCAATTTACAGTAGAGCAGATTCAAGGTGGTCACTATGCACCTCTCTCTCACTCATTCACATACTGATGGGCTTCAAGAAAGGATGGAAAAGGGGTAGAGCAGAGCAAGGATGGTGCCATCCCCAAAGTGATCATGTCACTCCCACCCAATTGATAATTGTCTGCTTTGTCTCCCTTCCTGCCCTGATGAACTGTAAGTTCTGTGAGGGCAGAGTCCATACTTGTCTGAATGTTTGCTATATCCCCAATCCCTAGCACATTTCATTTATTCGTTCAGTAAGTATTTACTGAATGCCTACTATGTGCCAGACAATTGACATGCTTCACATGGTGAATAAACTTCCCTGCCTCATGGAATTTACAGACCAGTTGGGGTGGGAGGGGTAGACTTTAAACAAATAAACACACCAGCAAATGTTTCATTGCGAGTGGTGACAAATACTGTGAAATATCAGTACAGGGGTTTTGCATGGGGAGGGCTAATTAGACTGGGAGCAATGAAGAAATTACTGAGGGAATTACATTTCAGTTGGTTCTTAAAGGGGCTGGAACATTCTAGGCACTAAAAAATTATGGACTGAATGGAAGAAAAGTCAAAATCTGCATATGCCAATGGATGTGTGTCATGTACGAGACTGAGGCTTGTCTCGACGGAAGCCTGGCTGCTGTGGCCAATAGCGCTGAAGAGCTGGTAGTATGGGAGTGGCAGTCAGATCTGTGTTTTAAAAAGATGACAGCTGCTTCTTTTGGATCTTAGTTTTTTTTTCTGTAATTTCTGGGAACAGGTCTAGATGATCCTAAGAATTCTACTTCTCGCATTCTAGAATCCTTGACTAACCCAGTAAACAACTACCCGGCCCTCAGGCAAACGGGAAATGGACGAAGTCAACTTTGTCGTTTCTCACCCCTCTCCCCCTCAATCTCCTTCTCCCCTCAACTGCTATTCTCCTTTTAATTGTCCTTGAGTAACTCCAGTGGGCCTCACACGATTCTTCCTTTCCTATCAAAACTACTTTCATAAAGTGAAATCAAAGAAGGATATAAACGCCTGATGTGGCTTAGTGCATTATTACTTCCCCTATTAACAATGACAAAATCTTGAGCCAAATAAATGAATGCCAATAATGGAATTGCAGCCAAACGGAGGGCCACAGATGGCTGTCAACAGGGCCCGTACTTAAAGTTCCTCCTGGGCCCGACACTCTGCCTTCAGGGGCTTGACTGGGTGATGCGGAGGTGGGATTCCCATTTATCACTTAGTGGGCAGAGGATGCAGGAGAGTCTAGGTTGTGGTGTAGACAGGGAACACTCAGACTAGACAGGCTGTGGGAGGCCACAGGAAGAGGTGATCCATGAGGGAGAGTTGAGCTGAGCAGTGCAGGTTGGGAAAGGTTTGGATATGTGAACAGGAGCAAGGTGATGATTCTTGGTTTAGAAGGCTTGAGTGGGTCATAGAGACTAGAACGAGCCAGGAGGCCTCAAAATTACATAACCATCATCAATATGCTTAGTACCACCTTATCCCATCAGCCAGAGGCAGCAGCATGCAACAGAGACAGCTGCTCTGTCACTTACCATCTGTGTGGTCTGGGACACATTACTTAACCTTTCTGAGATTCCATATCATAAAATAAATCATAATACTTACCTCTATAGTTGTGGTGAAGATTTAGGAATATGGAAACCATGAAATTCCCTAGTAGAATGCCTGGCACACAATATGTATTCCATTGAGGTTGATGTTCTTTCCTTTCGAGCTAAGCAAGTCAATAAATCCTACCCTCAGGTTCAGGCTGTTTCATGAGAGGCATTACACGATTCTTAATAACTTAGAGTGGTTCCCAAGTTTTGAAGGTCACAAACTAAAAGGGTGATCTCAAAGGTCCCAGCTTTTCCTGCTCTGGACACAGCAGTTCTGAGGGTGATAGATCCTAAGTGGCTGCCAGTTTTAGAGGTGCAGTAATGCAGGCATAGTGGGCATTGAGGGATGTGAAGGAAAGAGGGGGCTCTGTGTGGTAAGGAGCAATAAGAAACGTGGGGACTTCAGATGTGGCTGGATGACTTTGGGCAAATTGATTGCCTGGCCAGCACAAGGTTGGTGGTCAGGAAGTACGAGCTGAATCTGAATGCGATTTAGAATCCAAAAGCTTGGGTTCTAGCTGGAGGTGCTGTGCAGGAGTATATAGGCAAGGTAAGTAAAGATCTTTTGCCAGCAGATAACACATTGATTTTAAACAAAAAAGAAAAAAGACTATTTTCCCGAGTCTGAGTTCAATATCGATAAGCTGTGCAGAGCACTGCCTCACTTGATGTATGCTTCTCCATCTGTAAGAAATGAAGAGACTGTCTCACTTTCAGCTTCTCAGAGCTCCCCAGGTTCCCTGCTTTTGGCTCCAGACCAAATAGAAATATGAATATTAATATCATCACAAATACGAAGATGAATACAAAGACACATATGAACATAAATATGTTCATAAATATAAAACATATACATATGAATATGGTACATGTCTTTCTCCACTAATCTTTGTGGGAAGACAGCTTACTCCATGTTCCTTTCAGAGTCAATCGATAAACCATCCTTTACTGTACACTTGACTATAACGATCCTTGTTTTGAATAAAGTGCACTGCAGCCTTGAAACAGCTCTCACATCCGTTGTCTGCCAGGAGTCACTCAAGCTCCTTCCAAGAAAGGTAGGGCAGGTGCTGGCATCCATGTGGGCATGTGGAAACAGCCGTGGACAGGTGGAGGACTTGCCTTCCTGGTGGCTGCTACATTCTTTCCACTACCCCCTTACTCTGTGCTGACCTGTAGTAGAGCTTTGAGTAGAGGACTTAAATTCTGTGCTCTCAAGGCTCCTAAAGACCTACTAGGAATGAGTCATTTGCATATGCAAATCAATTTAAACCACCAGGTTATTCAGGGGAAAGGTTCCACCCTGAGCTTTCTAGGCTCAAGGTTGAGAGAGTTGTAGGATATGAGGCCCTAAGCACAGCCTCAGTCTTTCTCAGTGCACAGCTCTGTTGCCAAGACCTAGGAGGGAGCTAACAAGCAGGCCCGGGGGACCCTTGAACACACAGGTCTGAGACTCACTCTTTACCCATTTGGTGATTTTGGAATTAATTAAATATCCCACTTTACTAAAGCTTTAGGGTGTTTTTGCTCTAGAAAGCTTCTCTTCTCTTAACTAAATTGAGGCCCATAAATGAGAAATACAGTGCATGAAATCTCTGGATGTCACACCATCCATCTCAGGATGCAGCTTTGCAAATCTCCTTTAAGATAAATTGTAGCAATAAAGTGTTTGCATTTTCTCTACGTATCGTTGGATGCGGGGAATTGAGCCTTCTCCAGTCACAGGCAGTTTGACTGCAGACCGTGGGGTAAGACAGGTGGACGTGAGGTAGCTTGGCTGTGGGCCCTGAGGTTTGCTGGTCCTTTGCCCTTCTGCCCCCACCCAGAGGCACCAGTGTTCTGCTCTGGCAATGACTTTGGAAGAAGTTAGGAAGATGTGGAGGAGAACATTCTTCTCAGGGGTGGAAGGCATCGATTTAGACAAGGAAAAGGGGCACAGGATTCTTGGAATCTGGTATAGGAAATCTTTGATCCAAAATATAGTAGACACATAACTAAAAGTTGTTTGTTTTTTTCTAAACAGGCTTTCTCATTCTCTTCAACTTGACTGTCCCTCAGCGTTTTATTCATTCCACTAAATACTAAACAGTAGTTTAAAAAAAAGAATGAACTCTATATAATTCAACACAGAAAAAATCCCCAAAACAATGTGGAGTGAAGAAACACAAGTTCCAAAAGATATATATAGTGTGATCAAAACAAGAATATGCATTGACTGTGGACACATTCGTATACAGGGAAAGTATAAGGTTGAGTGTGGAATAACACCCAGAGACTTCAGGAGAGTGATGGGGCAGGAGGAAAGAGGAACGTAGTGAGACTTTAGCTTTACTAAAAAAGGGGGAAAAACCAAAGCAAATAGGACAAAATGTTAATATCTATTAATTCTAAGTGGTGGGTATATGAGTATTTGTTATACTTGGTATATTATTTTCTGTGTGTCTGCAATACTTCACAGTTAAAAGTAAAATATTTTAAAAAGAATAAAAATTATATG
Organism: Ceratotherium simum simum; assembly: GCF_057802395.1. Lineage (NCBI taxonomy): Eukaryota > Metazoa > Chordata > Mammalia > Perissodactyla > Rhinocerotidae > Ceratotherium > Ceratotherium simum. The sequence continues at coordinate 51,575,394 of NC_141910.1, read as the reverse complement.
GAGAGGTGTGAAATGGTATCTTGTTGCTTTAATTTGAATTTCCTGAGGTTGAGCATCTTTTCATGGATTTATTGACCATTCTACTATCTCTTCTGTGAATTGCCTGTTCATGTGCTTATTTTTCTTTTATTTGTTTGACTTTTGTGCTTGTTATTCTTGAATTAAAAAAACTTGTATAACAACTCCTTAAATAGACATAACTTAAGCCCTTTCTTGTATTGTAAGTATTTTTAGTTTGCCGAGTTGTATGGGACTGTGTCTCTAAACGAAATGGTCCCAGGTTGTCTGTTTATATTTCTTGTCTCTGCTTTTTACTATCCCTTTGCCCCAATGACACGTTGATGCTTCTTGCTGTTGTCAGTAACCTATCCACTTACTTTACACCCCACCCAAGAGGAAAGCCCAGTCAGACCCAAGACAGCAAGCAGAACCTGGCTGGCTGGGTCAGGCAGGAGCCCGACAGGCACTTGGCACACAGGTGGGTGCAAAAATGGGCACCAAGGAAGCTCAAAGAGAAGCTGTCTATCATCTGGGAAACCGGAGGAGGTGTCCTAAGCCAATGCTTCTCAAACTTAAATGTGCATATGCATCTCCTGGAGACCTTGTTAAAATGCGGATTCTGATTCAGCAGGTCTGGGTGAGGCCTGAGATTCTGCATTTCTAATGAGCATCCCTGTGATGCCGCTGCTGCTGGTGCAAGGAGCACACTTTGAGTAGCGAGGTCCTAAAGAAGGAAAATGAGATTCAGCGTGGTCCTTTGAGTCACCCCACATAGCACATGTGTGTATTCCTCTAACAGGAGCCAGTGCTCCTGTGTCTGAGGATCAGCTCCAGCTTTAGTGAAGGGGAGGCCTTAGAGATTATTCCAGAACAGTTGGTGAGGAAATAGCTGCCCATAGAGGTTCAGTGACTCACCCAAGGCCACACAGCTGGTTAGTGGTGGATCTGGACTAGAACTTGGATTCTTTTTTTTGTGTGTGGGGAAGATCAGCCCTGAGCTAACATCCGTGCCAATCCTCTTCTTTTTGCTGAGGAAGACCGGCTCTGAGCTAACATCTATTGCCAATCCTCCACTTTTTTTCTTTTCCCCCCAAAGCCCCAGTAGATAGTTGTATGTCATAGCTGCACAACCTTCTAGTTGCTGTATGTGGGACACAGCCTCAGCATGGCCGGACAAGCGGTGGGTCGGTGCACGCCCGGGATCCGAACCTGGGCCGCCAGCAGCGGAGTGTGAGCACTTAACCGCTAAGCCACGGGGCCGGCCCAGAACTTGGATTCTTGATCTGTAATTCTGTGCCTTAACTATTTTACCATTTCATCATTTTCATCTTGGTAAGAAAACAAACTCAGCAGTAAGAATTCACTGAATTGCCAATATAGTTGGCTTTAAGCAACTCCCCTGTAGCCAAATCCAGATTTAAAATAAAAGAGCAATGGGAAAGGGAAAAAAAAATTGTTTTTTAGTCTTTATCATAGGATTCCTGTAAACTGCAAGCTCCTGTAATAGACTTCACATATAATTTGATTTTACCAAAAATCAATTTATACATACTATTTTATCAGCACCATTTGCATAAATGAAGGCCTACCTTAAGCGATTATTTTGTTCCTGCCAGACCCTAGGTCTCTGTCTTTCTTTAGCTTTCTAGAATCTCTGACTTTGGCAAAGCTACTTCTTTAGGCTTCAATTTCTTCACCTAAAAATAGTGTTGGACTCATTGTCTCTAAGGTCTTTTCAGGTTTAATAGTTTTTGAGTTTAAAGCTTTCCTCTTTCTATACCTTAAATATGGTTTTCTGGGACTCCTCTCTCTAGCTGTCATTTCTCTCTTTACATGGTTCACAGCTTTCCTGCCCAGAAAAGTGATAAGTAAAAGGAAGGACTATTGATACAGTAGTTACTTTATATTCAGGAAAGAGGGTGAAGGAAATATTTAAAACCCAGCAACAGAATGAGTTGCAGATTGATTTTCAAAGGCTCTTAAGCCTCAGTTCTTCCCACAAAGAAAGTAATTAATTGCCTCGTGTCCTACCTGCCTTAGAAGTAAGAATATGGTCAGTGCAGTGGGTGGGCCTGTTAGAAAACCTAATCAAGCCAATTGTGACTTTCCCTTCCTGCCTGTGACCACAGATCTCAAATGGACAAAATATAAACCTTTAGTGTAGCCCCTGGGTAAATTCTGACCAGCCTCTGCCTCTTTCCCCTGAGACAGCCCTGGTTTGAGACCAGTATAGGAAATGAAAGCTCCATTAGTTTTGGAACCATAAAGGCTGTCTCTGGGCTTGGAAAGGTATTTCTAGGGGTAGGATCCAGATGGTCAGTATGACAGATACCATTGTACAGCATGCCATGAGCTGGAGCAAGTTACCCCCCAGCTCAGGGCCTTGGTTTTATAAAAGGGAGGTGTTGGTTTGCAAGACTCTAGTCTCTTAATTCTACCAGTATAAAGTTCCTGGAGGACTTGGAGCACGGGCATAAATCCTACTCATTCAAGGTCAAGGAGAACTAAGGGAGAAAGATGTCTATGCCTACATCTGAGGGAGGAAGTATCAAATCAGAGTGGATGAGTACGGAAGAACAGAGGTCAAACTAGAAGAGAAGAATTAAAACTGAACACACCTGGGAAAAGTTTACCTGGTGTTTTAAACCTGTGCTGAGCTAACAGCATGACACGAAGTCATGTAATAAGGCTTTCTTCGGCATGGTATGGATCTCATGGGTCCTTCGCACATAGATGAGTGTTTTTGGTGCAATGGAATGACTAGTGTCTTTTACTTCAGCTGATGAGAGAGCAGGAGATTGCTGTAGAAGAAAAAGCAAAGTAAAAAAACAAAACAAGACAAAAAATTGAAAAACTCTGAGACCTAGTCTTTGGAGAAGAATATTCTTTATTCCTCCTCGATGTCATTTATTCAAATCCATGGCAGGAAGCTCCCCACGAGTGTATCCGTTTGTGCATGGAGGGGCAATGGACGGGGAGGGAGGTGGCTGGAGAGTGCCAATGGCAGCCTGACTTGATTTATAACTATGCTTTGGATCTGCCCAATTCTATTTCAGGTGGCTATGACTACACAGTTGTTGGGTTAAGAAGAGTGAATGAGCAACATGCGCCCTACGATAGGAAATCCGAAGGGCGGGAACTTGGAAGAGACTGAAGTAAAAATTTGTACGTGGAAAGGGAACAGCCCAGCAAGTTGTGCAACCTGGGTAAGTATCTACCTCTCCTGGAGTCTTAGCTTCCTCAGCTATAAAATGAGCTTCGCTGAATGGGTTTAAACCATGTCTGCACACTAGCATCGCTTGAGGAGCTTTCAAAAAGTACCAACGTTGAGGCACCACCTCAGACCAACTGAATCAGAATCTCTGGGGCTAGGGTACAGGCATCAGGTTCTTTTTAAAGCTCCCCAGCTAATTCTAACGTATGTCCAGGTTTGAGAACCACTCTTGCTACTCAAAGTGTAGTCCATGCAGGAGTATCATCAGTATCACCTGGGAACTTTTCAGAAATGCAGAATCTCAGGCCCCAGCTGACAGAACTACTGAATGGGATTCTGCATTTTAACAAGATTCTCAGATGATTCACATGCATACTCAAGCTTGAGAAGCCCCAACACAGATGATCTCCAAATAGCGTTTTATTTGAAGTTGTGAAATATTATTAACATATAGAAATGCTGGGAGAATAATTTGATTAATATCCATGTGCCCGACCCAGCTTTATCAAATCATTACTTTTTACCATTTTGCTTTAGATTTTGTTTAATGTAGTAACATATATTTAAGTTGGAGCCCCTCTTGTGTATTCCTCCTGGATCCTATCTTTTTCCTCTTTTCGTAGATGTAGTCACTATTCCGACTTTAGTGCTTTTCTATTTCATGAATGTTTTTATATTATTGTTACATAGGTAGGTAACTGATAGACAGTTAGATGGAGATAGATAGATAAAGCTGCCATGCCTATTTACTAGGTTTTCTGTTGTTGATCCATCCTTGCATTCCTGGGATAAATCATAATGGGTTATGATATATGCACTTTTTAAATATACTGCTGCATTTAGTTTCTTGTATTTTATTTAGGACTTAATGAGATTGGTCTCAAATGTTTCTTTACTGTCAGTTTTGTTATCAAGAGTATGCTGGCCGTATTAAATGAGTTATATAGTTTTACCTTTTTTTCTGTTCTCTGAAATAGTTTATAAAAGATAGGATTTATTTATCTGTTTCTTGGAGGGTTAATAAAGCTTGCCTAAGACCATCTGGATCTTGTGTCTTTTGTGGGGTGTTGGAGGGGTTGATTATTAATTCCTTTTTATTAATGGTTATCAGTTTATTCAGAGTTTCTATTTCTTTTTGAGCCAATGTTGGCAATTTATCTCTTTCTAGAACACTATGTATTCATCTAAGTTTTCAAATTTATTGACATAAAATTGTTTATTGAATTCCTTTATTTTTTAAAAATTCTGCTGTATCTGTAGTTATTGTCTGACTTTCCTTTTTCTCCTTTGTCTCATTTATTAGTTTTTTTTCCCCAAAGACTCAGCTTTGTTAACACTCTTTATTACTTTTTTTCTTCTATTTTCTTTAAGTTAGGCTTTATATTTGTAGCTTGTTGAGTTGAGTCTCATAAAATTTTTTTGGAAAATGTGTACAAGGCTATAAATTTGACCTCAAAGTTCACTGTAGCTGCATTTTACAAACATTCATTAGTACGTTTATTGTCTCCTGTTTCTAAATATCTAGTAATTTCCACTGTGGTTGTCTCTCTAATCCATGAGTTATTTAGGAGGACATTTTTATGTTTCCAAACATATGTTGGTATTATTTTTAACTATCTTTTATTATTATTACTACTTTTAATTTAATTGCACTGTGGTCAGAGAACGTGATTTCTATGGTATCAGTCCTGTGAAATATAAGACTTCCTCTGGATATGGAATGTGATAAATTTTTATAATTGTTGTACATGTCTATGGAAAGAATGTACACTCTTTACTTATTGAGTCCATAATATATTCCATGTTAATTTTGTTGTTCAGTTCTTCTATATCCTTACTAATTATTTTTCCATTTGATTTTCAAATTTCTGAAAAGAAATTTGAGGCTTTGTCAGTTCCTCTTTGTTTTCGGTCAGCCTTCTTATACTTTATACATAAGGCCATATCATTAAGCACATGCAAGTTTACTGCTGCGAGGTATTGCTAGAGTCTTCCTTTATTATTTTCGTCGTTTTCCTTATCCATATTACAAGTTTTGCTGTAAGTTCTATTTTGACTGATAGTAATAGTTTCTTTTGGCCACATGGTAACTCTTTTCACATCCCCTTATTTTCAACCTTCCTGTGTGGTTTTGTTTAGTTATGCTTCTTATAAGGAATAGGTAGCTGGATTCTGTTTATCTCTTTAACTCAATATGAAAATCTGTCTTTTTAATAGGTGAATTTAGTCAATTTACCTTTTTGTGTGATTACTGATATATTTGACCTATTTCTACCAACTACTATCATTATCTTTTTGATTTTTTACACTTTTCTTTCTTTCATTTTTTTCCCCTTGCCTTCTGTTAGATCAATACTATATTTCTATATATACTATATATAGTATATACTGTATGTTATCTTCATTTTATCCTCAGCTGATTTAGAAGCTATAGATTATCTTTCCGTTCTTTGCAACAAACTTTTACATACATTCTTAACTATAATTTGTTTTCAAGAAAAACTAAATTTAATTTTTTTTCAGTGTTTCTATCCTTCTCCCCAAAACAAAGTAGAACTTAGTAACCTTAAAGTACCTATTGAACACCATTTCCAATTCTGTTTTACTTTTTCTAGAGTTTTAGGTTTATTTTTTAAAATGTCCTAAAGTATTTTTTGCAATCAATGATTCATTGTAATATTTTAAAATTTACCAACATATTTTAATTATTTCTGTGCTATGTATTGTTTCTTATATCCCATACTTTCCCTCAAGATTTATTTTCTTCTTTGGTGAAATATGTCCTTTAATATTCTTTTCATGAGAGTCTATGGATTGTAAACTCTTTTAGTCCTTGTAATTCTGAAAATGTCTTAATTTTGACCTTATTTCTTAAAAATACTGTAGACGGCTTTAAAATTCTAGGTTAACAACTTTCCTCCAGCACTTTGAAGATATTATTAGTTTACTGTTTTCTGGTATCTTTTGTTGCGAATGAGAAGCTTGATATTCTGATTATAACTAATCCCCTTAAAAATATTCTACTAGGATAATGTATACAGATATTGAACCATTATTTTGTATACCTGAGACTAATATAATGTCATATGTCAATTATACCTCAGTTTAAAAAAATTTTAAAAAGTATGTTACTAGCTTTTAAGATTTTTCTCTGTATTACCCTTGGTAACCTGAAGTTTTACTATAATTTGTCTAGGAATATCTATCTATCTATCTATCTATCTATCTATCTATCTATCTATCTTTATTTTGCTGCATACTTGGAGTGAACTTTTTAATCCAAATAATTCTACCTTTCTCCACTTCCGGAAAATTCTCATATTATTTTCCCAACTATTGACTCTCCTCCAACCCCTCTGCTCTCTTCTGACACTCTGTTACACTATGTAAGGCCCTCTCTATTTTCCACATCTCTAAACTGCTTTTTCAAAAATTTAGAAAATCTCTTTGTCTCTCTCTGCTGCCTTTTGGGTGAATCCTTGAGTATAACCATCCACTCCACTAATTTTCCATTTGAACAAGACCATTCCAGAGTTCATCTCAACCTCTGAGCTGTTAAATTTTACTTAAACATTTATTTTAATTTTATTTTTAATGACTCTTTTTTATTTCTAACATTTATAATCGGTTCCTTTTCATATCCCTCGGTTCTCATTTCATGTCAGCCTGCTTTTGTTTCCTAACTTTTTAAACAGAAGTTTTCCTTCATGTATCTACTTGAGTATACACTAAATGTACTCATTTTAAAGCTTATTCAGACTGGTACAAAAACTTCTTTTAGTCTGAAGAGCATTCATATCCTGATCATTGATTTTAGGCTTTCTTCTTGGCATATTTTTACATTTTGGGATTTTGTACTTGAAGGCTAGGCTCATTTTGAGTGATGGGTGTTTATTTACACGTCCTCCTGTTCCCAGCCAGGCTCACCCCTCCCTGTGTAGTTGTTTGTGTTGCCCCTGCTTGCAACTCCCTCAAAGCCAGAACCAGATCCAATCACTGGGTAGCTGGTTCAGTTCCAGGTCACAAGACCTCATCCACAGGACTGCGGCTGGCTAGAAACAGTAGCCGCAGTGGCCCTTTTTCGGCTCCGTTTATGATTGAAGGCGCTTATCCCACGTCAACCCTGGCTGCAAGCGCTGAACCCTGAGCTTCCATCTTGGGTGGTCACCCTGAGAACTACTTACCACAAAGGGGCCAAATTCCTAGCTGCATGGACTGCTCCCCTCCCCAGAGCCCTTCAGGTCTGCAGCTTGATCTACTCGCTATTTTCCATGTCTGTTCTGGATTTGAGAGATGGTATCTGCATTTTTGAGCTCAGTTATATCATTCCATACCTATCATTGTGATATATTTAGAGGAGGGAAGTGCAAAATACACGATCCTGCTCAAGTCTAGATTTGCAGAGAATAGTTCAGGCACTGTCAGCAGGTTAACGGGAATCCTGTTTTCTCGGAGGCTTGGAGTCAGTATATATTACGTTATCTCCTACTCTTTAGAATACAGGTACCAGAAGGACAAGGTCTGTGGTTCTCTATCTTTACATGCATTTTCAGGTCCCAAGAGACTGTTTGGCATGAAATGAGTGCTTCACAAATGTTATAGAAAAAACTAAATAAGCTTCTCTGGACATTTTTCTGAACCTTTCTGATAATGTTCTTAGACTTAAATTCAAACATCTACCCCTTGGACCATAACTTCAATGTTGCACATAAAGTCAGCACATTTTTAAGATCAATGACATCTTGAAGTCAGCCATTAACTGCAAAAGACAGAGCTGCTTAAGAGAGATATGGGCATGCCCTCTTATCACAAAGGAGCAACATGGAAAAATATTCTCTGATAAATATCCTACCAGTAAATTAAAAACAATAAACAAATACCCTCAAATTGCTTTCACAGTGTGTTTTGTATGTCTTTCTCTTTGAATATTATTTATGAGGGATTTACTGATATTGTTGTTACCCCAAATTATATACCAAAGAAAATTAAAAGCACTACGGAGGAGGAAATAATGAATAGTACCATTTAATTAAAACCAAAGCGAGTATAATCAATGTCTGTCTAATACAATAATGAGCTTAATTTAATTTTCATTTAATGGAAAAAATGTAGCTTAAATCAACTGCTTATGGAATTAAATGATAGCAATTTCAAAAATGTAAGTTTTTCTAAAGCAGAGTCCTAAGAGAATAACGATGACTAAAACAATGCCCACTAATGGGTCCATATGCATTTTCCAGTAGAGCTAGAGGGGACAGTTGTTAGTAGGACTATGCATTTTGAGTTTCTGGAAAGTAGAATCAATTAAAAAGTGATACTCTAACTTTCTGAACTTTGGAGTCATCAAAAAAGTAGACAAAATTGGATTTCTAAGGATTGCCAGTATGGGATCACGGCCCAAAAGGAACTGAAATAAGCAGACTGGCATATAGGGGAGCTAGAACAGATGCTTTCTATCAGCTCTCTGCTGCATGCAGGGCAGTCACTGAGCATGCGGTGGGAGAGCACTGTGGGAGAACTGCTGAACCCTGACAGCTGTCTGTGGCTGTGAGTGGATCTGCGACTGAGGGAATAGGATTCAGGTTAGATAATGAGGTGAGACTGTTTTTCCAAGTCCCAGCTTGGACTTTGAGGAAAAGTGGTTGCACTCGATTAGGATTGTGCTCTTTACGAACCCTAAAGTCAGCTGAAGCAAGGACTCTACTTGAGATGGTTAATCCGTGAAAATGTGAAATGGGAGGCAACGTGGCATAGTGTTCAGAGCACCAGATTCAAGGTTGAAAGTCCCGTCTTTATAGTTTAACAGCTCTGTGACCTTGGGCAGCTCACTTAATCTCTGAGGCTCAGTTTCCTAAACTGTAAAATGGGGTTAATGGTAGATGATTTGGGAGGTGGGGAGACATTTATTCAGTGCGTACTATGTTCCAGTCACCTCACTAGGTATTAAACATTATTTCATTTAATTTCCTGCCCACTTACTGATCCGTCATTTTACTGAGACAGAATCAGGGCTATAGGCAGGGCCGGACGCAGCACTCGCAGTTTGGGTATCTGCTCCCCTCCCTGCAGGCTGCGTGCTGCCTTGGGCTTGTTCCTGGAGCTCAGCCCATATTCAAAGGCAAGAGGGGTCCAGTGGTTGGAGTTCCTTTGGTCACTTCTGCTCAGCATATTTTCTTGGATTGTTATTTTCGTTTCTGTTGGACTCTTCCATAATAGTTATACACACATGCATCCACACGTAGATACACGCCTACAGCATTCCACATTCTGTCTGCCCTCCTTAAACTTGACTTCACTGCAGCAGGGAACATCTCATATGCAGTTCTAGGTAATCCCAGGAGAGTTCTCCGGACAAAACAGGTGCTATTAATATATGCCTATGTAAGAACTATTTGCATTCTATTTGTTTTGCAGGCTGCTTTTCAGGCAACTGACAAGTTCTTGTTACTTACTCCTTGATAGTCTGTCACCATGCTCTAAGAGGTGCCTACATCCTATTACATAAGTTGCATTTCATCATGCTGTTGTATTCATCAGAATGCTGGGGTCACTCCTAACCCCCCAACTGATACTCAAACACTGGTGACTCACCAGCTCTCTTAAACATCTAATTAATCACAGTAGCACTGGAGCAGAGCAGCACTAGTTCAGGAAATGTCAAGGAGTTCCCCCCGCATGACTGATCGCGATGGAGCTGTTGAGTTGGCATGGGCCAGATAATATTGGTAAGAATCCAGAGAGCGTTCATGGTCATATTTCATAAATTACACTCAGGTTGGTTGAAAAAGCAAAGAAAGGAAAAAATGATGTCTGACATTCTTTTTTTTCATAATCTACTCATGATCTCCACCTCTCATTTAGTAATGATGGTCTATGGGGAGAAAATCAAATTGTTCAGATCCACTGGAGCCCCGTAACCATGAGGTATCTTCAAAGGGAGATGAGGGTGTTGGAAGTGGGAATACCAGGTAGACTTAGCAGAAAAGTGAAGTTAGTTGAAGACTTTTCATCACAGCCTGGTCCTCCTCCACCTGGGAAGGCTTTTGTCTTTGTTCAAGCTGATTACTTTGGTTTCATGGAGCAAAGGGGAGCGATATCACTTTATTAGCCAACTCAACAGCAACGATCACTGGGATCAGTAGGGTAGTAAATGGGGCCACATGCTTGGAGAAGAAAGCAAAAGGACTAAAAGTCTGCCAAAGGAGAACTCACAACTGGTCATCTTCAGGACTTAAAAAAAAGTCCACTTAAAGAAGAATTAGAGATGAATTACTAACTAGAGCAGAACTAAGCAAATGAATATGCAAAGGAGATGAAAAGAGACCACAATTATTTATTTACAAGTTTACATCTCATATTAGTCTGTGCATTTCTTAAAACAAGGTGTGCATCTCAGTTTTTTCCTTTTCTAACCCTAAGGCTTGGCATGATGCCTAGCACTTAATAGATGCTTACTCAATAAATGATTAATTCTACAAGTATAAACACTTCCAAAGATATTATATTAATCTGATGCTTGGTCCTGCCCAAAATAACAAAGCATGACAAATATGTTTTCTGGGGCATGATGGGATATGTCACAGTGGACTCCAGCAGGAAGGGTTAACTCAAGCAGGCTAGAACCTCAACCCCAGAAGCTTATTCCAGGATGGGGCGCTGTCTTAGGTACTGAGCCCAGGAAAAGCCCAAGATCTGGTATCTGAAGGATATGGCAATAGATAGTGGCATATGCAGGTGGTCTGAAGAGCATGTGGCCCCACAGAAGAGAGAAATATGTCTAAAAGAAGACCAAGAGTGGGCAATGCTCATAAATGCAGGAAGGTGGGCATTCTATAGGTAGCAGGTACTCAGTCATTACACCACATCCAGGCTAGGACTCCAAACCCTGAGCATGGGGGCAAGCACTTGTCTAACAGAGACTAGAGCATGAGTCAGAGACTCATGTACCATGGAACAAAGCAGAAACCAGGTATCATAGCTGGGGACAAGGGATAAGGGGTTAGAGTTGGCCAGCCAGCAAGTAAGACTTGATGATATATCCCAGAATATTCAGTGCTTCTTAAATTGCCCCTAAGTCAGAATTGGAGCTAGAGACAGGGGAGGGCCTGAGCTTGCAAGCAGTAGGATCACATGACCTTGGCCACGGGCAGAGGAGGGGCTGAAGCTCAGCATGGCCGGGCCAGCAGAGTCAGATGGAGTATTCATGTGTTGCTGAATGAATGTGCTGCTGAATCATTTGCTAGCTCTCCCATGACCCGAAAGTGTTCACGTGCCAGGTCAATGCGGGGGAGAAATAACATTTAAATACTTATTATATACCAGGCCAAGGTTCTCAAAGTGTGGTCCCTGGATCCACAGCACCAGCTTCACCTGAGAACTTATTAGAAATGCAAATCATGAAGCCTTCCCTCAAACCTACTGCGTTGGAAACTTGGGGGGGGGGGTGGGAGACAGCAATGTGTGTTTTAACAAACCCTTTAGGTGATGTCGACTCATGCTAAAGTGTGATAACCACTGTAGTAGACACCGTCTAAGACAGGTGTTCTTCCTTTTCATGTGTGTCATGGACCATTTTGATGGTCTGGTGAAGCCTATGGATGCCTTCTTAGAGTAATATTTTCAAATATATAAAATAAAATACATAGAGCTACAAAGGAAACCAATGATACTAAAATATAGTTATCAATATATAAATACAGTTATGATAGAGGAATATGTGTGCTTCTTTATTTATTTATTTTTTTTTTTTAAATTTATTTCACATCATTGTATTTTTTTTTAATTTTATTTATTTTTTCCCCAAAGCCCCAGTAGATAGTTGTATGTCATAGCTGCACATCCTTCTAGTTACTGTATGTGGGACGCAGCCTCAGCATAGCCAGAGAAGCGGTGCGTCAATGCGCGCCCGGGATCCGAACCCAGGCCGCCAGCAGCAGAGCACACGCACTTAACCGCTAAGCCACGGGGCCAGCCCTGTGTGCTTCTTTATTAACACATTTAATAACAGTATCTCACAGCAGATCTAATAACATCCGTAAATTTGAAGTAGTGATGAGCTTCAAGAGTATTTCATGATGTCTGCAACAACTGTAATGAGACAGTGTTTGTGACAAAATCACATACACTACTACCACACAGTAGTGGTAGATTTGTTGCCTACATTCACAATTGAAGAAATGCTAAATTTCCATTATAAGTACTAAAAATAAAGATGTAATTTTTTCCTCCCAAGTTCATAGACCTTGCAATTCTATCCACCGTCCTCTAAGCATCCATGGACCCAGGATTAAGACCTTTGGTATAAGTACTTAAAAAATATCATCTTATTTTATTCTTTTAACAATCTTATTTTTAATATTCTCATTTTATGGACAAGGAAATTGAGGCTCAGAGAACTGAAGAGATAAATCCAATGTCTTACACAGCTGGTAAATATGGAGTGCAGGTTCAAAGCCCCTGTGGAATCAGGTTTGCCTGTCTAATCCACTAGTTTCTCCCCAATGCCCAGATAGAGCTGGGTCTATAGTATGTGCTCAATAAGTATTTGCTGAATGAATGAATGAACTGAACTGGATTGAATGAAAACCAAACCTGCCTACCTCAAAAGTCCATGCTCTTTCTCCTCCCCATGCACCCTATGCTGCTACTAAATGCCGCTATTTCTTCTTCTTTACCAAGGAGTCGGGAAAAGGTAAGTTCAGTTCCCTGAACTGCTTGCTAGACCCAACAGCTGAGCTTTGATTCTAAAATTCATGTTGAATACACATATCATGAGCAATATTATTGCATCAAAATTGGAAAACAATTCATCAAATTGAGGAGAGGAGCGTCTCAGCAAGGAACATGAGTCCCTCTGGTTTCTCTTAGAAGCAGTGGAGCTTGTTTACGAAACAGGTTGTTACTTTCACTCAACATGTGTCCTTCTCTAACTGGCAAATTTAGTTGGTGCCAGCAGGAGAGAAGAGAGGCAGGGACTAACGGTGGAGGACATATGGAGGACCCAGGATCTGGGAGAAAAACAAAATGACTGAAAAGAAACATACAAGGCCACCTCCTCATCCGAGCAAACCAAATTTCCCTCAGTGGCTTTTCATAGATGTCTAATGTTCTTAACTAACCACACTTTAATTATCTTAAAGGTGAATTAGAAGCTGGAAATTCATTTACATAGCAATTCTAATGCTCACAAATTACACAAGCAATTAAACCCTTAAGAACAAATGTATAGGCTATATATGAAATATCAATCTAGTAGGATTAATCAAAAGCTAATCATGAAAAAATATTACCCCCGGCCTGAATGGAAGAATATGCCACGGTTACCATTCCAAATTACAGCATTGCAAGGTCTCCTAATACTCAATCATATTAATCGGCAACACTATACTTAATGTGTTTCCATAACCTGTTCCTTCTGAATCAGAAATTTATTTATCTTTAGGCTGTGTCTTCTTGCCCCAACCCATCATCCACACTGTTATTATCGTTACAAGTGTGTGTTAAGTGTGTTTTCCATGGAAGATATGGGGCTGTCCAGTGGGGATGCATCTAGAAATAAAACAGTCCCTGCCCTTGAGGAGAGAAGAGACAATGGTGCAAGTCCTTGGTGATTCAGGTCAGAGTTGCTTAAAAAGAATAGGAAAAAGGCATTAGGAATGGGAAGAAAGAATCAGGGCCTTAGGATGAGACTCTGCATTGGCCCAGACTGGGCCCCTATTCAGTTCTGGGTTTCTCCAGTGCCTGGCTAGTGTCTGGCACATAGTAGGTGCTTAGCAAAAGTTTTGATGATTTTTCTTTGGTCTAGTGGTTCTACCTAATAAGAATGAAACCAAGAGTACAGATGGGGAACTGCTTTCTGCTCATAAAAGTTCTTAAAGATGATTTTTGAGGCCAGATATAACATCAAGTGTGTGGTTGTCTAAGCTGTGGAAACCCAAGGCTGTCTGGTTATGCAAATGCCTGTTGCAGATTAGATGTAGTTAAGTGTTCTGATTTAAAAAATAAACTTCATACTGGTAATATTGGCATGGATCCTTGGCAAAATTTTAAAACATATTTCTAACCAGATGGTTTGGGAGCATTTAGAAAAGAATGCAGGGATCACCAAAAAGCCACTGTGGGTAAACTCAGAACCAGGCATGCAAACCAATCTTATTTTCTCTTCTGATAGGCTTGGCACACGGCAGGTTGCGGAATAATGCAGTAGAGAGCATGCATCTCATTTTGGCTTCTGATGAAATCTCTCTTGCTATCCTCTCAAGTAATAAGATAGATGTGGACTAGCTGATAACGGTATTAAGTGGATTTACAGTTACTTGAGCGTTAACAGCCAAGGAGTGTGGATTAATGTCTCTCTGTCCCCTGCCCCGTCCTGTTGAACATTTTTATCCAACAGTGGGATAAGGACTAGAAGGATTGCCAATCAGCTTTTCAAATGGCTCCACCCGGGGACCTCACTCCTGAGATTTTGGCATCTCCAGTTGCCTCGAGGACTCCTCTGGTCCAGACCCTGGTCTCCCCTCATTCCCAAACTCTGTCCCCCAACCCAGCCAAGGGCAAAGGCATATTACATCAGAGAATGAGTGTTTTCTCCAGTTGTCTCATAACAGAATGAGCTGCCTTGGAAGGGCAGTATGGGTCCCAGTCAGGATGTTTTCCAGGAGGTCCCTGCAGCAGTGAGAGGTTAATCAAGATGATCTCTGAGGCTTTCTTGTTGACCCTTTTTTCTCACTTTATCTGGGGGAGCAGTGTGCAGTGAAAAGAATATTAGCTTTCAGAACAGAATTGATTTCAGGGCCGGCCCTGTGGCTTGGCAGTTAAGTGCGCGCACTCCGCCGCTGGCGGCCTGGGTTCGGATCCCAGGCGCGCACTGACACACTGCTTCTCCGACCACACTGAGGCCGCGTCCCACATGCAGCAACTAGAAGGATGTGCAGCAATGACGTACAACTATCTACTGGGGCTTTGGAGGGGGGGAAGAAGTAAATAAATAAAATTATTAAAAAAAAAGAACTGATTTCACTCTTTCCTCCTTTGGTAAGTCTCAGTTTCCTCATCTGTACAATGGGAATAATAATTTCTACTTCACAAGGTTGTGGGAGGATTAAGTGATGTGGCCTTTCGGATGCACAAAGCACAACACATGTTAGTTCCCTCCCGTCTCCCAACACCCAGGTCTAGGGCGTGCACTTGGTAAGGAGGCTGAACAAGGCTCCCTGAGAGATGCCCTGCAGAGCCCTTGGGACTTGGCTAGTGATGCAGCTCACAGAGACCCTCTTTGCAAGCCATCACTGCCAGGTTAAAACAGCCAAACACAGAGAAGCAGCAAGTTCTTTTTACCCCTGAAGGTCTTTCATTCTGGCAGAGCAGAAGGGAGGCAGTGGAGTGAGTAGAGAGATACACTGGGTCTCCCGCTAACTTGTCATGGAATCTTAGGCAGGTTGCTCAGTGTCTGGGGAAACTGTCCCTGTGTCTTCATACGAGCAATAATAAGCAGAATCCCCAACTTGATGGGTTTGGGGAGGATTAGTTGAGATAAAGTATATGAGATTGCCTGGATTAGAGCCTGGTACCCAGAAGGTGCTGAATAAATGACAGGTTTATTATTATTTTTAGTAATATCAGTATCAAAAATAGCCCAAGCCTTTAGGTCTTCAGACAGAATTAGTCCACTTCAGGGTCTCTGTTAACGGTGATGGAAAGTGCAGTTAAAAACACTTGGGCAGAAGCTGTGGGAGGAATACATAATGAGAAGTGAATGCTAACAAAGCAGAGAGCTTGGCGAAACAGAGGGTGTTCAGAAGGCCACGAAGTTTGGGGCTCTGAGATCTTAAAAACCAGCAACCTTTCCCACACTCACGAGGGCTGCAACATTGGAGTGAGGCATCGAGTCCTAACAGGGGCTGGTGGGGAAGTGGGGGCTGCGCCTGGCTCTGCCCCATCCAGGTGGGGATCTGACAAGTCAGGCCCTTTTGCAGCTCATGGTAACCCATCCTGGAACAGAAAGGGGTGGGTTGGACCAGCTGCTCCCTCGAGTCCTTCCCAGACCCACAACCCTGGGATTCCTGATCTGCCTGGCTTGTGATATAGCATTACAATGGGCCTTTTGGGTGTCTCAATAATTTTGTCTCAAGGCTAGAGTCCCAGAATTGACTCACTGCCTAGTAAATTCCATGCTATAGTGAGAAGCTCAAAGCTCTTTAGAGACTCTGTGTGTGTGCGTGTGTGTGTGTGTGGAGTCTCATAGTTCTTTGCTGTTAGACCTCAGGTGGAGCTGTTTTCTTTCTTTCGTATATTTGTTCATTCCGTAAATACATTTTGCTCACCTACTATGGCAGACTCCATGCTTTAGGTCATATTCCCCTAAGTTACTAGCACATTCTCTACTCAAAAAAAATTCTTCTAACACATTTCCATTTGCATGCTTAAGAAGACAAGGTGTTTAATGTACGTTAAGTATGTTCATGTCGGATGGACTCCGGGAGCATGCTGGGTATCTCCCGCCTGCCCTGGATCCACTCTCTGCTCTTTGCCTCCCTCCTTCATGCTTTGGGAGTTTGAGCTGCATGGAATGCATCCCACACTCCCTTGCTTTCTGGCTTCTGGCTGGGTTTGGCCAATGGGGAGCATCGTAGGAGATTAGAGGGAGGGAAGTGGTATTGGGGAATTTATTTCTCTACTTCCCTCCATGGAGCAAAGGTCACTGCTTCTCTCAAGGCAGCTTTTTCTCCACACTGTCTCCCTGTGGATTCTAGTAACCGTGGCTCCCCTTCTCCTTCAGGACTCGGGTAGTGATGGCCTGTGCTTACTGGCCCTGGGCTGCAGCTCTGTCCCTAGTGGTTTCCTCAGACTGCCACACCATTATAAAGAATCTGCTTTCTTAAACGCACCTCAAATTATCCAGTTTGAATGTGCCATCTCTTTCCTCCTGCCACCTTGAATGCTAAAGATTATTTATTCCCACCTCCACATTTTGACAGAGAAGGAAACTCAGGAAGAGAATTGCCCAAGGTCACTCAACTACAGAAAGCCAAGACTCAAACTAAAGAAACCCATGATGAATATATAGAAAGTTGACCCAAATTTTCCTGTTTTGTGTTTAGTTTTTTTCCCTCAGTCCCTGGAAAATGCTGTCAGGAGGTGTCACAGTGTAATTAATTATGCTGGCACAGCCAGTGAATAGAGCTATGATTTAGCAAGTCTACTTGAGATACTGATAAATTAAATACTGAAATACATGTTTCAGTTTCAGTTAAGAGAATCCAAACCAGGTAAGGAAAAGAGCACAACTTCACATACCGTTTTTAGAGGAGGGAAGCTTTATATAACTCCTGCTCTGAGATTCCCCACCCCCAAATGATGCCGGTTCTTCGCTCAGGAATTTGTACTGTAGTTCCACACGTAGAGATCACATGAAATAACTTATCCAAAGTATTTTTAAAAATGTAACATGCTTCACAAAATGCAAAAAACTGTAGGTACTCAACCTGTAAATATCTGATTTAAGGAGATCATATGCATATGAACAGCCCTTTTGCTCATTACCTATTGCATCAGATCCAAACTCTTTAGGCAAAATTTTAAGGCCCTCTAAAAACTCACTGCCTTTCCTCTACAACTCCCTCACTTTTTCATTAAGGCAACGTTGGGTAGTGGAACAAATACAGACCATCTCGAATCAAATCCTGGTTCAGGGTCGCTGTGTACAGCTGTGCTGGCTGTGTCCTGCACAAGGATGCTATATCCAAGGCATTCACATCATAGACGCTATAGGTGTTTATGTTTTTTAATGACCATTTTCCAGAAGATGGTAGTAGAGTGGCGTGCTCTGTTAAAATTGTATACTACGACAATTTTACAACACGTAAAAATAAAATGTCTTGAGAAAGGCATGTCTTTTTCTAATATGACCCTCTCCTAGCTTCACAAAAAGCAACTATATGAGTTTATGAAAGCTCCTTAACTTAACCCTGGTTTCTTAATCTAATCCATGGTCCTCCCTTAGAATAGAGATGGCAAATATTTGCCATGGGTACCACAACACTCTCTGCCCGTGGCAGACTCCAGTAACCCGGCATGAATGATGCCCTTTTTCACCAAGCCTGGATGCAACCCTTACTGTGTCTCATGCAACCACTACCAACCAAATGGGGTTGGCATGATGGCTGACACCCGCTTGTCATCGCTACCTGGGACAGTTATAAGGATTTCAAGATGATGAATCTGTGATGTCTGGAACATGATAATAACTGTCGTTATCATCATGGTGTATCATTGGGGTGGGAAGTCGATCTCACCTCAAGCCCATTTCTTCTTTGTATGAGAACACAAAACTTCCACCAGAGCTCTGGGAATGTTCTCCACGTCTTGGCATACCTCTATTAACAATACCTGACCCCACCTCTCTACCAACCTATGCTCTGCTTCAAACATTGATCAAACGCAAAGACGTGGTCTGTGTTAGACATCATGCTTGCAACCCAGAGCGACCAGAGCTCTCAGCTCTATGCATGTCCTCACTGACCTCAGCTCGCTCAGGTCCCTTCTCTCCTCTATAATCTCCGCACAGACCATGCTCTGTTGCTTTCTACTAATCAGCCCTTGGGGGTGATCTGTAAGTCTTTGTAAAATCCATTATGACTCTTTTATGTATCTAGGCCCTGTATTCCTATCAAAAAGGCAAATCCCTTGAAGACAGGATCTTTTTCTTTCATTTAGGTTCAAATCTCTGTTCCCACCGGAACTCCACAAACCATATCGTTTTGGTCATATAGGGGGCCTTGACAAAGAAAGCATGATCATTTATTATAACTAGTCCCTGGCCACCTTTTTCATCTGAGGCTAAGAAAATGAATATAGTCATAAAATGATTATTGCTCTCCTGGTCCAGAAAGTAAGTTTAAATTTTTTCTCCATTCTTAAGTCCAAAAAACACAAAACTAATTGCGAGCTCCTGATATTTTTATAATACTATCACTTATAAGTAATAATAGTATAAATCAAAATACAATTTCTTATAAAATTACCATTATCTCCTTTAGGATTCATTTCTCTTTCCCCCCTTCTCATTTGGCCAAATGCATTTCAGTAAGTGCATATGGGAGCTGAAAGGATGATAAAGAATTATGCATTTTGGTACTTATTCTATGCTCTTGTAATATTGCAGCTATATTCCTTCCAGATGAGATGGAATTTTGACTGTGGGTGATATGATAAATATCCAAATATGGTTTGAACAGTGGGATGGAAAGCATGGTGACCAGGTTGGCACGGAGGGGGAGATATCCTCCATTAAGTGTTAAGCTATTAGGCAAGGAAATACACATTGATATAAAATATATAAAAACCAAAACAGAATAGTTTTGAAATGCAACCCTTTTCAGGAATCCAAAGCATGTAGGGTTGGGGTATGTGTGTACGGGGCCACTAGTTGTAGGGAAAATTACCGAAGCGTCTGTGTTCTGATTCTTCATCCGTAAAATGGGAGTGCTGACTTGCTGTCGATGACACTTCTCTTGTCACAAGGATTGAAATCAGGGTCTCAGTTGCACAGCTTGGGGCCCACACTGGAGCAGCCTGCAGAGGGGAGGAGGGGGTCCCGATCCAGCCTGGCTCCACCTGCCAAGCACGGCCTTTTGCTCATCTCTCTTTGCTGGTTTGTCTGCCAAGAGCTGGGGGGCTTTTTCTAATTTGCAAGAAGGAGCTGTTTGTACTAGTAGTGTCCTGACTGAGATAAGTCTGTAATGACAATGTTATTCGGCCAAGGGCTCCCACTTTTTCCTAATGAGTGTGTACCCCTCCCACCAGCGGAGAGAATGTGGAGTTGGATGGTCATTATAACTGAACATAGTCAGAAATGGTAGCATGAACAGGCCAAGGACACAGATTCACAGATCACGGCATTTTGTAGCTGGAAGATCACCTGTTCCAAACACTCTCTTTTTGCAGAAAAGGAGTCCAAGACTCAGAATAATGCCCTCCCCCACACACCAAAAGAAAGGCTTATTACTTAAGTTCATAAACTGGCTGGTGGCAGTTGGAATGAGAACGCTGGCATCCTGACTGGCAGGCCTGCACATTAGAAGCAGGAGTCTTCCATTCCCAAGACATACGCTTGTCACCCCACTTTTGTGGCACTGGAGAATCCAACACCGGAGTACTGCTCTGGACCTCCTGTGTGGAGGTCCTCTACATTCAGGTTGAGGGTTGACTAGTTTAACAGACACTTGGAATTTGACTCTAAGTTCCTCACTCCACATCTCCCTGACTTCACCCTTCCGGAATCCTCTCTCATTCTTCTAGCCCGCCTCTTCATCTGGCTTCTTCACAATTATTGCTCAAGCTGTAAATCTCAAACTCCAGCTTTCTCCCTCCAACCGTCCTTCCTTCATGGGTGGCCCCAGCTTTTCCCACAGCAAACCCTCTTCAGTGGAAGTCGACCCCACCCCGAGCCCGTTTCTTCCTGAGTGACTGACTCTGTCTTCTGGTGTCCTCAGGTCCTGTCCCCCCAGTAGCTGCACCTCTGTCTTTCAGCAAGCTCTTTCTCTTTTTGTCCTAGTCAGCCAAATAAACCTTCCCCTTCGCTCCCTCTTCCCTCCCCAGTGGTTGACTTTCTTATTCATCTAACACTTGTTTCCAACTCATCACCCTGTCACTATCACTGGGGACATTTCAACATTCCACAAATACTTGGACCTCGCAGTTCCCTGACTTAAACTTGGATGATGTCCACCCCTTGTCAGCACCAATCTCCTGTTCCCTGCCCTCCCACACAGCTGCTCTTCGACCATGATTTGAGACTCCAAGCTTTCTCTCTGGCTACCTTTTCCTTTCCTTCAGCCTCGCCTTAGTCTCTCTTCCTTTCTGAACCATCTCTTCACCCTCATCGTGAACTCTAGTCCCTGACTTCATATCCTCCTAGCTCCCTTTGATCCTGATTTACTTACCATCCAGGCTGGACTTCATGGACATTGGTTTTATCCGTGCTCTTGCCTATCCTGAAGAAGCATGTCCCCCTGCTGCTGACCCTGTCTCACTCATCCCCATCTGGGCAAATCTTCCATTTGCTCTCTTCCTTCAGGTCACCAGGAGCCAAGCATTGTTGTGTCAGGACCCCTGGTCTCCTTGCACACACAGGACCCAGTGCTTTACTCTTCACCAATTTGTGCCCGTCCACATTCCCTATAACACCAGCTGCAAACTCTCCAACTCTTCTCTGGTGTATTCTCATCTTCTCATCATCAGCACTTGGTCTTTCTTCCTGCCTCCCTGAGGAGGCAGAAGACCTTCAGCTCCCTATTCTCCACCTTACTTCTTCCTGATACCTCTTCCATCTTCTCATCCTGACCTTTTGTTTCAAAGGGAGAAGGACTCCCCCAACTCATCCTTCCCAGCCATTCTAGATCCTTCCAGAACATCTCTCCTTTTCTTTCAATCCCTCTGTCCCTTGTTAATTCTTTTTTCTCTCCCCTCCACTGATTCTTTCAAGTTTCTACCATCATTCTCCTTCCTTTACTATCAAACTTCAATGTCTTATTCTGCATTCACTTGGTATGTAGGCCTGTGCAGCCTCATTGCCATGTCTCTGAGGAAGCTCTACCTGTGGTTGCCTGTTACTTCCTACTTGTCAAATCCAAAGGCTTTGGTCAACTGCTGTCATTCTCTAAAGGCTCTCCTTGGAACTCTCTGACCCTTCATTTCCATGTCCCTAACTGGCCCACTGCTCCTCCGAGCTCTGACCACTCTTCCCTTGGCCTCCTTTCCTTGACACCCCTGGAGTGCACAATTCTATGCCTTCTTCTTCCTCTCTCTCCCTGGGAAAGCACGTGTCCTCCCAATGACTCCTTCTCTGTGGAACACTGCATTACATCTCCTCAAGCTCTCTCTGGACTTCTTGGTAGCCCTTTAAAAATTTTTGTTGTGGTGGTGGTGGTAAAATATACATAACATAAAATTTACCACCTTAACCACTTTTTAGTGCACGGTTCAGTGGCATTAAGTACATTCCCTTTGGACTACAACCATCACCACCATCCATTTCCAGAACTTTTTTCATCTTGCAAAACTGAAACTCTATATCCGTTAATTAATAACTCTCCATTCCCTCCTACCCCCAGCCCCTGGCAACCACCATTCCACTTTCTGTCTCTCTGAATTTGACCTCTCTAGGTATCTCATATAAGTGGATTCATGTAGTATTTGTCCTTTTATTATGAGCTTATTTCACTTAGCATAATGTCTTCAAGGTTTGCTCAGGTTGTAGCATGTGTCAGAATTTCCTTCCTTTTAAAGGCTGAGTAATATTCCATTGCTTGTATGGATTGCATTTTGTTTATCCATTCAACCGTTGATGGACACTTGTCATTTAACAAATTTTTAATGAACTTTTCTGTGCCAGGCCTTATGATAGGCACCGGGTATACACTGGAGAGTGAACAGACATCGTCCCTGTCTTTGTGGAGCTTATAATCCACGTGGTGCCCTCATTGGCTATGAGCTGCATCTTCCCTCATGGGAGTCCCTTGAGGGTACAGACCATATCTGGCTCCTTTGGCAGCCCCAAACCCCTGACAGAACTTCTTGCACAGAGTTGGTGCCCAGTAAAAATTTGTTGAATGAGTGAATGGATGAACCCAATAAGTACTTGTGAATAGATAAGTTTTATAAATACACACCTTGAAATCCTTCTCTTGAAGTTTCATCCCTAGAGAGTGTTTGCAGTAGAATTAACTCCAAACACAGCATGGATCACTCAAGTTTTTATTACTGAGAGGTTCCTGTTACTCGATAAATCTTGAGCTCCCCCAATGTAAATTGCCATTGAACAAGCAGAACACTGACACGGGCATTCTTTTTATCAAGGGCCACTATGAAGACAGATTAACTTGGAGGGAACAGCACCAGCCTGGGTATCTGCCCCATCCCTCATTCTTATTGTGATTAATGAGATGGGGCGCATATTTTTTTCTATTCTGCTTGAAAACATATTGAGTTTGTGCCTCATCCCACAGTGTTAAATATTGTCTTAGAATTACATTATCTCTTACACAGATGGATGGGACTGGTGCTGTGTATTATCGCTGACAGTTTTCCTGAAGTGGAACCAGGATTGGTAAGAGACTCATTCAGCCGTGATTATAGCTGGAAGCATGCAGAGACTTCCAGTAAAACTAGAATATACAGGTATGCAGTGAATCCAAGAGCAAAGGATTAATGCAAAGATGCTGCAGACCAAGAACCAAGACAATAAGGGGTAGGCATGTTTTTATGATGGGCAGCTAACCAATAATAATGCCATCTTGAAGAAGTAGAATCCTTTAAGGGATCCTGTCTTCACATTTGTAACTCGAGTGCCTTAGCACTGAGTAAGGACTCAATAAATATTTTTGAAATGAATGAATTTATATTTTTCAAACTATTTTTGTATGTACTATTTTATTTTTTTCTTAAACTAACCTTATGAGATAGATAAGTAATTAATTATTATTCCCAATATATAGGTGAAGAAACTGAGACACAAAGCGGCATTGTGAGTCACTTGGATTACCAGGGTGCTGAGATTAGTAATCCGGCCTCTTGAACGGACATCCAGGGACTGATCTTCCACTTAATTCAGTCATCTTTTCAACAAATGTTTGTTAAGCAACTAATATGTTCCAGGTTCTATATTTGATTGTGAATGAAGATTGGGGAGATGGAGAAGACATGATCTCTTTTCTCAGGGATGTCACAGTTTACAGAGGATATGGTTATGAAAACGAATCATTACAATCTAGTTGCCAAGAGCAAGAATAGAGGCGTGGGCACCAAACTGTGGCACATGGAGGTCTGGGGCACTAGCTTTGCTTGATGAGGCTGGAAAGGCTTTGGAGAAGAGGTGATATTTCTTTTTTTTCTTTTCTTTTTTTTTTGTGAGGAAGATCAGCCCTGAGCTAACATCCATGCTAAACCTCCTCTTTTTTTTTTCCCCCCAAAGCCCCAGTAGATAGTTGTATGTCATGTTTACACATCCTTCTAGTTGCTGTGTGTGGGATGTGGCGTCAGCATGGCCGGAGAAGTGGTGCGTTGGTGCGCGCCCGAGATCCGAACCCAGGCCGCCAGTAGCAGAGCGCGCGCACTTAACCGCTAAGCCACAGGGCCGGCCCAAGAGATGATATTTCAATCAGAGAGATTTTCTAGGTAGACAGGGCAGTTTAAGAATCCCAACCCAGGGGCATGTGCAAAGGCACAGAGACATAAAGCAGCCTGCATCTTCAGGGAATTCCAGCCAGCATGGCTGGAATGTGGGTGTAGGGGTGAGGAGTGGTGGAGAAGAAAGACTGGAGAAGGAGCAGGTGCTGGATTCATCTAGCATTCAATCGACAAAATTTACGGAGCCCCTACCAAATGATATGAACTGCATTCCGTGCTGTTGATGCGGTGGATATAGTGAAAGAGAGGAGGTCTTTGCCCTCAAGGAGCTTTGAGGGAGTTTGACAATAAACAAGGAACCAAATACATTAACTAATTTCAAATTGTGAGTAGTGCTAAAAGGAACTAAACGAGGTGCTGAGATAGAGAAAAACAGGTCACAACAAGCATTCCTGAGGTGGAGATGTTTTAGCTGAGACTAAAGGATGACAAGAGATGATAGTATAGAGCTGGGGAAAGGGTATTCCATGCTAGGGGAGCAGTAAGTGCAAAGGGCCTGTGGCTGGGAGAGACAGATGGACAGTGATTGTGGGGAGAATGGTGTGAGAGAGGGTCAGATATGTGGGTGAAGCCAGGTCATACAGGGCTTTTGGCCAAGATTTTACTCTGAGATCAATGGGAAGCCATTCAAAGGTTTTATAGTGAATTACATAATTTGACTTATATTTTAAAGTTTACTCTGTCTACTGTGTAGAGAATGAATTAGAAGGGAGCAAAAGTGGAAGCGGGAAGGCCAGTTAGGAGAGTATTACTGTGATACTGGTGAGAGGTGACAGCGGCTGGAACCAGGGTGGTGGGAGAGAGGGTGAGTGGGTAAGTATGTATTTTGGAGGTAGAATTGATGGGGCTTGCTCTCAGAGCCGACATGGGGTGAGGGGTCAAGGAGGAGATGAGGAAGAATCTCAGCCTTGGGCAATGCTCAGATGATGGGCCACTTCCTGAGACGGGGTTGGGGAGGCAGCCAGGGGTGGATTAACATGGAGCAACTGGACAGACCTCAAGGCTTGGCACAAGACTAGGCTTGATCCTGTAGGAGACAGAGAGCCACTGAATGATGCTGAGCTGAAGAATAATGTGGTCAGACTGGCATTTTAGAAGGTCATTTTGTCAGCTGGGTGGTGAGTGGAAGCAAGGAGCCTAGAGGCAGGGATGGAGTCTAGGGGGACTGTAACATTCAAGACAACAGGTGATGAGGGCCTGAAATAGGGCAGAGACCCCAGGCTGCTTATGGTCTGTTGACACCCCAGGTGTCAGGCTGTGTTAGGATTATGAAGGAAAATGTGGTTCCCATCTGGGAGGGGATAGTAATTAGACTGGGGTAAGGGAAACCAGCTGGGCTGAGAGTAACTCCAAAACCTTTGGGGCCTCTTGATGGGGCATAACTTGAGGGCAGCTGGGCTGCTCTGTGGTTCTCAAGGCGGGAAGGCTGATGAATTCTCTACTGGGGGGGATACCCTGATGGCAGTTTTATAACAGTCTGGGGCACCCAGACCTCACACAGTCCTCAGCATAGCTTCCCAGGACTACCAGGAGGGGGAAGGTGGCCAGAGACCTGCTGTTACCCCAGTGCTGGGTAGCTCTCCCCGGCTATATGCCAATTCCTGCTCAGTAGTCTCTTGGGGCATCAATGGCTCCAGAACAAATGTGCTGTCTAGAGATGAGTGAACTATATTGGGGGCAGTGAGTTCCCTGTCACAGAAGTTCAAATAGACTGCCAACCACTTGACAGGGGCTTCAAATACCAGCTGGAAGTTGTACTAAATGTCCTAAAAGTCTCCTACCTGCCAGAGCTTCCCATTCCCCTCTGGTTCTGATGAGCTTAGGAGGAGTTCTGTGTTGGGCCAGCACTCTTGACATGATTGGAATTCCATTCCCAGTGGAAGAGCTTGAAAGAACATTGGAACTGGGCCCTCTGCTATGTAGGCCCCGTGTGTGGTGGCTGCGGCTTCAGGGAGTTGCTTCATACAGATAAATGGGTGCAGGGCAAGCCAGGGATGGCAACAGACATGTCACACATCAGAGCATTCACATGATGGCAGAGAAATGGCAGAGATTCTAAGAGGCCAATCCCAGCACCATCAGCTCTTTCTATAATGTGAGGCAGCCAAGGGATACTATCGCCTCCCTAAAGAGAATCCAATGAGAGGTCGAGAAGCTTTCAAACTCAAAAGGGCGCAGATTAATTGGAAAAAAAAGTAACATTTGTTTGGTTCAGCAGCCAGCAGCAGCCCCACTGGGGCTGTTTACTGACATCTACCATGGGGTGAATAGATATGGAAGAAAACTCAGCACTTGTGTAACATAAGTGCCTGCAGACATTGTGATAAAATCCACATGGATTCCCACAGCAATCCCCTGAACTAATGAATCTGGTTTGCTACAGATTTGTGGTTAGCTTTTTCAGAGCCAGGCCTCCTCTGAGAAGTGCCTCTCCTTACCTGATGATCTTTAGGGTCAGTGCTCTCCAAGGCAACTGCGGCCGCGGGAAGGATATCTGACTAGGTGGGTCCAGAGGCTCTCAGTAAGTCTCCACCAGAGACAATGTTCTGGGGTAACAGGACTCCATTTCTTTTCTCATTGTACAGAGTTATCAGAACAGGAATCAAGCTTTGGGCACTTGATTCCTTTTTCAGATTCTGCATACTTCTTGCTTTTCTTCATATTATTCTATCAAACAAGTTACAACAAATACCAATTGCTTTTACTGCTAGATAAAACCAAGAAGCATGGAACATGAACTCTACTTGGAGCAACAGGGGGTGATTTGAGAAGGAGACACTCAGTCAATGGAAAATAGGAGTGGTCTTAGGTGTAGACAAAGTGAGTTCATCAGGGACTAATGTCATCAGAGTTTTTAGAAAACTTGGGACTTGGCTTCAGAAGTTGAGCAGGACTTGGAGAGGGCAGAGAAGATTGAAAGAGTGTTTTGAGTGGGACACTGGGGCAATGGCCCAGAGTATAGCTAAGGAAGTCGCTTAAAGTAAGAGGCAGAAGTATTGGCAAGGATATTGGAATACTGGAATGCTTGTGCACTGTTGATGGGAATGTAAAATGGTGCAAGCACTATGGAAATAGTACTACGGTTCTCAAAAAATTAAAAATAGAATTACCATATGATCCAGCAATTCCACTTCTGGGTATAGATCCAAAAGAACTGATAGCAGGTCTCAAAGAGACATCTGTACACCAATGTTCATAGCAGCATTATTCACAATAGGCAAAATGTAGAAGCAGCTTAAATACTCATCGACAGGTGAATGGATACACAAAATGTGGTATATACATACAATGGAATATTATTCAGCCTTAAAAAGGAAGGAAATTCTTACACATGCTAAACATGGATGAACTCGGAAGACATTACAGTAACTGAAATAAGCCAATCACGAAAGGACAAATACAGTATGATTCCACTTCTATGAGGTACCAAGAGCAGTCAAATTCATAGAGACAAAGTAGAATGGTGGTTGTCAGGGGTTGAGAGGAGTAAGGAATGGGGAGTTAGTGTTTAATGGGTATGAATTTCAGTTTGAGATAATGAAAAATACCAGAGATGGATAGTGGTGATGGTTGTACAACAATGTAAATTTACTTAAGACAACCGAATTGTATACTTAAAAATGGTTAAGATGGTAAATTTTATTGTATTTTACCACTATTAAAATTTTTTAAAATTAAACATTATTAAAAGAAAAAGAGACAGAATGGTTTTCAGATGCAAACCAGGAGGAGCAGGACTCAATTTTCACTAACATTTCTGTGACCTCAGTGCCCCGCACGACACCGGGGCTTGGGAGAGTTTTGCATTTGAGGGATGAAGGAATGAATTGAATCAAAACACTTCAAGAGAAGCAAGAAGTTCTCAGAATAGGAGCAGGAAAGGCGGGCCAAGTTAACTGAGTCATGACTTAAGGTGCGTCCCCACAGTAGAGCAAGAGGCCACTGAAATCACTCAGCTGACACTTCTGAAGGCCTGCTCACCAAGCCACCCACTGATTATAATTTGATATTTTGGCTGCCCATGCGGATCTGCTTGCAGGCAGAGAATGCCTTGACCAAAGAGAGGATTCTCACCAATCATTATATGTTTTATTGGACATTAAAAAATTAGCATCTATGACTTATGCATGTCTTTTGGGAGTGTGGTTAGCCTGGGTCTGGAGCATGCATGGCCCTGCAAAACTGAAGATCTGATCTAGAACTTGGTGAGTGCACTGAGAAATTGCCGCCCCGCAGGGCCTTGCTGGCCTTCTTGAGAATCCTTTCTACCATCACTCATCGGATGAGCAAGAAGGGCAGAAGGTGCCTCTGTAACTGTTCTCGCCTCTAGTCCCAATTGATATCTGTGTGTGGACATTTGAATGCATTTCCTTTAGACCCTTGCTACCCAACATGGTCAGAGCAACATAAGCATCTCCTGGGAGCTTGTTAGAAATGCAGATTTTCATCTCTATCTCTCACCTACTGGAACAGGATCTACATTTTAACTAGATGCCCAGGTGATTCATATGCACAAGAAACCTCGAGAATCTTTGCTTCAGACCATCAAAGTCTTGTTTCTCAAGCTTCCTCAGTCATGGGAGTCATCTGGGTTGCATTATTAAAGAGATGTCCAGGCTCCTCTCTTGGTAATTCTGATTCAGTAGGTATTTTTACTTTAATGGAAAAGAAAAAAAGTTAAAAATGGGATGTGAGTAGTTTGTGCAGGTACTCCTATGTGTCAGGGGAAGAGGGATACTCAAGCCGTACTATAAAAAGACAGTTGTTTCTGGGACACACACGCGCGCACACACACATACACGCATATACACATACACAGACACACGGTCACGTGTGGGAGGCTTCCTTTTAACGAAAGCTTCCAGAGGAAAAGAGCACTGATTATTGTGAATGTTTATAAGCAACTTGTAGCAAATTTTGGGTATTCAACATTTAAATAACAATTCTGGCTTTGACCTTTTCCAGCATTACTGATTTCAGCTTCATCTCTCACTGAAGCATCTTCAACACATCGTTAGTTTCCCCTGATACGTTAAAAGAAACTTATTTTTTTTAACTGTAGCCTAGAAAGAAAGGCTTAAGGAGAACAGAGATTCCTTCAACCACGGAGAAAGCTGTTTTAAGAGTAAATTAGATCAGCAAAAGCTTTCTGTACTCACTAGTTCAATACTTTTCAGTCCCTCCTACTCTCATGTTTTTCACTGAATATAAACTCCAAAATCTGGAAGAAACAGTGTTTCTACCTTCTAGGCAAGTATCTCACTCTGGATTCTCATGAATCCTTGGAAACCTTTATTCATGAATGAATTCCTGTTTCTGCACTGATTCATCAAAAAACAGTGACTTGCTCTAAATTATGCAAAAATCAAGGACACATAATTGGAATCTAGTTCCAATGTATTTCTAATAGAACTTAAACTTTTACAACAACTTAAAAAACCTTTTAGATAAGCAATTATAATGCATGCTTTTTGGGACATTAGAGAGTCAGAAAGAAAGAAGGTAGAGTTGGAGAGAGACACTGAGAGACAGAGAGAGAAAAAAAAGAAAGAGCTAGAGAGGGGACTTTACTTCCAAGGATATTGAAAGGTAGTTTTTATGTTTAGCAATTGTGATTTACTTGTATTTCACATTTGGGACTTGTCACTTTGCAATTAGGAGAAGAAAGACCAAGCAGTGGCTTCAGTCACCACTTCCCGCTCCAGGAATCCCAATGGAGTCATGAGTGTAATGGAAACTCCTACACTGGGTCTGGGCCAAGGTGACCAGTGGAGGTGGTCACAATCCCCTGACATTCCTGTGGCTTCTCTTGAAGGGAAGGAGAAGTCCCAGAGAAGGTGAAAAGGTAGCTGAGATGAGCAGAGAGATGGAAGCTGACCTGCCTTTCTCTCCTCCTACCCAGGCACTGACAAAAAGCCTGGGGCCCCTTTAATTAATTTCTTCATCTGCTCCAGCAAGGATGAAATGTACCTAATAACTGACATTCTTAAAGCCCCTTAAGAGTCCCTGGTGGCAGGTGGTTGCTATTTTAAAACATAAAAATATTAGTCGAGGGAATCAATCAATGAATAAACCAATATTTGTTTACCATTTGCAATGTGCTTAGCACTGTACCAGTTGCAAACGTGGGCACGGTAAGTATAAAGCACGGCCCCAGTTGGAGGGAAGCCACGCCTACAGTGCTTATGAGCAGGCTTTAGAACTCAGAAAGAACTGAGAACTCAGAACTCACAAAAACCTAAGTTCAAATCCCAGTTCTACTGCTTTTGGAAGTTGCTTAATTTCCCCAAGCCTTAGTTTTCTTCCCTGTGAACTGAAGTTAGTAATATTTACCTCATAGGATGTTACGAGTATTCAATATGTACAATATTAGTAAATCATTTAGCTCATAGCAAAAATTCAATAACTAGTAGTGAAGGAACAGTCTCGTTGGGGGAAACGAGAAACTCCTATGCAGAACAATTTGTGTATAAAGATAGCACTGGGTGTTGCTAGACAAAGGAAACAAAGAATTGAGTAGAGTAACCTATAGGCATGATCTGATCAGATGAGACACTGGAGTGGTATTTTGTAGTCTAGACAGTTTTACGGAGTTGAGAAGTGAAGAGAACAGAGTAGGTTGAAGTCTTCCGGGAAACTTTCATGAGAGAGGTGATTCATGAATCAGAGGCTCCATCTTGACTAGCTGTATCTGAGTGGTACAAGTCAGGGACAAGTAGGGCACAAATAAGTGGCCTTGATCCCTCCCCCCCTCCATCTGCCACCTCTCACCAACCCTTCACACTTAAGCTCCTCAATATAATTGTCTACACATGCACACCCACTTTCCCATCTCCCTTTCACTACTTGTGACATCTATTTAAACTGTAAAATTTGATGAGTTTTAATAGTTGTTGCACCAGGAAACCATAACCACATTCAAAATATAGAACATTTCCATTATCTCCCCACCACTCCTTAAAAGTCCTCTCGCCCCTTTGTAGTCAGTCCTGCCTTACTCCCCAGGCAACCTCTGCCCTGCTTTCTGTCACTGTACATAAGTAGGTTAGTTTGCATTTTCTGGAGTTCTATATGAATGGAAACACACGCCATGTAGTCTTTGTGCCTGGCTTCTTTCTCTGGGCAGAAATGATTTTGAGATTCATCCACATTGTTCTAAGTGTCAGTGGTTCATTTCTTTTAGTTTCTGGACAGTGTTCCATTGTATACACAAACCACAATTTGTTTATCCACTCACCTGTTGGTGGACAGTTGGGTCATTTCCAGCTGGAGACGATTGCAAATAAAGCTGCTATGAATTCTAACGTACAAGCCTTTGTGTGAACATACGTCTTCATTCTCTTGGATAAATATCTAGGAGTGGAATAGCTGGGTTGTATGGTAGGTGTATGCCTAATTTTTAAAGAAACTTCCAAACCGTTTTCCAAAGTGGTTATACCATCTTACATTCTCATCAGCAGTACAAGAGAGTTCTAGTTCCTTCATTATTCTCACCAACACTAGGTATGGTCAGTCTTTCTAATTGTAGCCATTCTAATTTTCCTGATGACTAGCGATGTTGAGCATCTTTTCATATGCTTAATGGCCGTTTGTATATCTTCTTTTGTGTGGTGTCAAGTAAAATCTTTTGTCCATTTCTTAACTGGGTGGGTACAAGTCCTTTGTCAGAGATATGTATATAAAATCTCAAGTATTTTCTACTATTCTGTGACTTGGCTTTTCATTTTTTAAATGGAATCTTTTGAAGAGCAAGAGTTTTTAATTTTGATAAACTCCAATTGATCAATATTTTGTTTTATAGTTTATATTTTTTGTATGCTATCTAAGAAATCTTTGCTTACCCAAGTTTGCAAAGATTTTCTCTTATGCTTTCTTCTAGAAATTGTATAGTTTTAGATTTTTACATTTATGTCTATGATGCTTTACCAGTTAATTTCCTAGGCATTTTAATACACTCCCATGGCACCAAGGTCACGCCAATATGCCAACAACTCCTAATTTTTTTTCTCCAGCCCAGATCTTTTCTCTGAGCTCTAGATCCCTGTATCTACTTGCATATCCACTTGAATGTTTTTAAGTCCCTAAAAACTCATGATCTCCAAACTGAATTTTCTATTTTCCTCTCCATGCCTGTACCTCCTTCATTTTTGCCTGTTTTAGTGAATAGCTCCATCCACCCAACTGGTCAAGACAAAAATACCTTCCTCTCTCTCCTACCTGTATTTAATCCATTACTAATCTTGTCTATTGCACCTTGTACATATCTGCAAGTCCATTCAATTCTCTCCAGACCTCACTCTCTAGTTTACCCTCCTGTCCCCTGGGGTGCTGCAAAGGTCTGGGGTCTCCACACCCACTGTTGTCCTACCTCCAATTTACTCGCAGTCCTAGCCTTAATACTCTACATCAGCTTTCCATGGCTCTTAAGATAAAAGTTGTGATCCTCAGTGTGCCTACCTCTCCTCTGCCTCTCTTTCTCCCCATCCTTTTCCCCAGCCAGGCCTCTTTTCACTTTTAGGCCCAGATTCACCAGTTTTCCTTGATTTCCTAAAAAATATCTCACGCATTTCCCTTCAGGGCCTTCATAAGCTGTTCCCACTCCCTGGAAGAGTCTTGCCACTTGTCATATTACTACTCTTCCTTCAGACTTCAGTTGAAATGCCACTTCCTTGGGAAGGCTTCGCTGAACTCCTGGCGCAGGTCAGGCCCCCCTTATAGAAGCCTCTGCTCCTCCGTCCTGCATCACTATGGTAATTGAATGATTATACGTGTGATTATTACTATTCATCCTCCCTCTAGAATGTAAACTTCATGAGGACGGCAATCATTTCTGCTTGTTCCCAGTTCTATTTCTACCATCTAGCACATTTCCATGCACATAGCAGAGGAATACTTATTGAGACAAGAATTGACTGACTGACTGACTGACTGAAAGAATGAATGAATGAATGAATGAAGACAAAGAGAAGGGCAACCCAGGATAGGAAGGGGGAGGGGGTGGACCATGGGACATGAGCTCACCAAGACAGAGGGTCAGAATGGAATCATGTGGTTGTGGGAAACACATTATTGATCTTCTTTTTGAATAGGGAATCAATCAATAATTTTCTCTCCCCAATTGTGTAAGCAGACAACTAATTATAGCACAACTGGTGGGACCTATGTTGCTCTCATCAAAATCAAAAGCTGTAACTAGCTTTAGAAGCCTATGGTAAAACAATTCAGCACAAAAGATGCAGATGTAACTTTGAATTCTCTGATCACAGCAGCTTCCTGTTTAAAAGAAATTAAGTGCAGGCATCAAAAGGCATAAGCAAGAGGGGAAAGTTCAATTAGAGGAAGATATTTTCATTAGCCAATTGGAAAAGAGAGAGATTTTTTTCACTTTTCCTCTAGAGCTTTTGGAAATCCTATTCACAGGGATGTGCAAGGCCAGTTCAAGCCTGACTGAGCAGAGTTGGGGAGAGAGCAGGGTCCAATGATTTGAGTGGGGGCTTCGCAGTGAGAGAGCTAGAGCCTGGGTCCCAGCTCAGCATGAGTTTCCACAAAACAGCAAGAAGCAAGCAGACTTTGTTATTTCCATCTTGCCTCAGTTTATCCAATAAGACATTATGTATGCATCCCTCATCTCTCTCCTTAGTGGTTTGTTATTCAATTTTGCCTCTAAATAGAATGAAATGACTAAGTGCACTGCTAGGGTCTGGTTGGAGTGCAGGTCTGCTCTGCCTCCCCTTCCCCCTCCCTACTCACGTCCTCAGGACACAGGGCTGTGCCGGAAACTTCTCTCCTGCTCCCACTATAATCCTGTGCTTGTTCTGCTCTCATTTTTCCCAAACCAGCACCACACACGAGGCCTTGCATAGCATCTTCCTCTCAGGCCCAGGTAGCTGAATTAAGGGGTCCACTTTTCTACCCGGTAGGAGGTGGCGTGTCCCTAGGTAGGTAGTGGAGGTGCTATTTCACGTGGAACATGTAGAGGGGACAGTCTCTTCTCACTGGTGTGTGCCCCTGTCCACCTGACATGTCACCTGACAGGGCCACCTGTGAACTCCCCTGTGGGGGGCAGTGTGGGGGCCGCCTCTTCATATCTCTTTTGGAGAGGTCATATCATGTAGTGTGGTAGTCATGGGCTCTGGAGCGAGACTCTGTGGGTTCAAATCCCAGCTCTGATCATTACTAGCAAGACTGTGGGCAAGTTCAGTCTCTTCATCCATAAAATGGGGATAATAATGATACGTTACCTCATAGGACTATTTGAAGACTAAATGGGTACATATAGGTAAAGGCTCTTGGAACAATGCCCACCATATAGCAAGTCCATACAAGTGGTGGCAGTGGTCTTCGTGCATTGTTTTCCATCTCTAGTCAGGGATCCTACTGCTTTTGGCCTGCCCAGCACAACGGCATAAGATACCCTTACTCATCATCTGCTTCAACTCAGAAATCAGCAAGACAATATTTTTTAGTTCTATTTGGAAATATTTCTCAGTCAACAAACATTTATTGAATATCTATTCTGTGTCAGGCATTGTATTGGACTTCGGGCACACCACAATGAAAGCACAGTGTATACCCGCATGAAGTTCGGATTCTATTACGAGAAATGGGCAGAAATGCATTGGTGAGCTTCCATGGGATTGGAGCTAGTGCTTACAAAGGGCCTTAGGAGAAGGGATGCACAGGGACAGATGTGTGTGGGCAGATCTCCCTGAGAAGGTGCCACCCTTACAATCCTCATAGTCATACATCTCAGGGCATCAGGATCTTAAGTATGGCATTATACAACTTAGATTTCATTTCTCTTCTGTTATCTAATGCACCATCATATCTCTGAACATAAAATTACAATAGACTGAATAGATTCGACCACCTTTTACTAAGGCACTGTGCTAAGGGCTTTCACATACATTATATCATTTAGCCAATTCTCTGTGAGGACGTCCAGATTTCCTCAGAAACCAGGATGCCAGATGGAATAATTTTTTGATGGATGGAGTCCATTACCAGTTTAGGCCATGAGCCCAGGTGATTGAAAAAGCATAAATCAGGCAATTGTCCTGGTGATGCCACTCTCTCCAATTTTTAAACCTTCTGCAACTAATGGCGCTATTACCTAACTCTTTTGATGATAAAAGAATTAGCTCATTGAATCTCCACAGGATCATCTGGATTGCAGCTTTTCTTTTTCACTGGTTTTCAGAACATTGTTTAATTTTGACACAAAAGAGGGTTGGCTGGTGTCTTTTGTTTCTTTTTGTGTGCTTTGTTTTATCGCCAAAGACTTCTGGCTGTCTGATTTCTACTTAAACCTAGATCTCGTGTGCGTGCCTGATGTATGATGAGAGAGAAGGAGAATCTCTCCTCCCTGTCGTCTCCTACTCCAGCTTGCTTTTCACTCTGAGACCACCAAGTCCAACTCAGCTTGTCAATCAATTTCCCAAATCTGAGCTCTTAAAAGTTCTCACCTAGTTCAAGCCCTCGTTAGAGGGACAGAGAGTAAAACAGGACTGGTGATGGCTGCAGGATTCCCTTCTCTGGAGTCTGGCTGGCTGCAGAGAATGAGTCAGAATAGTCATGAGGCTGTCTCCCCGGCACTAACCCTGGACCTGTTTTAAATAACGCATCTAAATGTTAATGCACACTTAAGACAACAGTGTAGCTCATACGCTTCCCAAATTGATGTATTTTGCAGTGAGCCTGATGCAATTTACTCAGTATAAAAATGTCTCTGGCAATTAGGGGAACAAAGGGGCAAAGCTGGCAGATTGAAAGGATGACAAACACGGCAAGATGACGCAAAAGCTTGGGACCAGAATTAAATCTTTTTGAATCAGGTATTTTGGGGAATGTCAATAGCAAACAAGAAAGGCCTTTGTTGCCTGTGAGAGAAACGTGAGGATTCTCCATCTGGAAGAAAGGATGCAAACAATCTAAGAAATGGTTTCGATGAAATGCTCCGGCAGCCTCCCTGGTTCCTAACGGTGTCAACTTTAGAGTGTCGGGGGTTCAAACAGCAGGATGCAGCTGGTGGGAGAGTGAGCCAAGCTTAAGTTACATTGTTGGGTCGAGGTTTCCAGATCACTGAAGAACAAGCCCCTGACCACTTCACTGGTAAGATTACATTAGAAGAATGTGGCTCTGGAAAATATGCTGTAGAAGAAACTAAAATTGTTTAGCCTGGGGAAAAAAAATGTTAAGAAGAGACATGAAAACTATCCTCAAAGGAATGAAAAACAGCCTCGTTAGGAGAAAGTAGGCTTGTTGTATATAATTCCAGAGGAGAAACAGAGGATCAGCCAGATAATGGTGAAATAGGAGAAGGAACTAACATATAAGTGTCTGCTCAAATTATTCTAGGTGCCTTATTCACATTATCATAGTACTACTTCATAGGGAAATTGTGGTATTAAATGCTATCACATGCATTAGCTAAGAACATGGTAAACACTCAATACGCTTTAACTACCATTGTTAAAAGCAATAATCCTTATGAAGCTCCTACAAGGTAGGTATTATTACTCCCATTTTATGGAGAGACACCAGAGGCTTGAAGAAATTAAATAACTTTTTAGAGACCTTCAGTAACTTTCCAAGGTTACCAAGCCACAGGGCCATTAGCAAGTTCTTTCTAGCAGCTACAGCTGCCCCACGGCAGGGTGGTCTGCTTTGCAAGATGGTGAGCATCCTACTGGTTGGAGCTGAAGTCAGATGGGCTTTGGAAGAGGCTCTCACAAGTAACTATTCCTCTCTGTCCTTGCTACGGTCTGAATGTATCCCCTCTAAATTCACATGCTGTAACCTAACCCCCAAAGTGATGGTATTAGGAGATGGGGCCTTTGGGAGGTGGTTAGGTCACGAGGGTGAAGCCCTCATGAATGGGATTAGCACTCTTATAAAAGAGGCTCCAGAGAGCTCCCTTGCCCCTTCCACATGCAAGGACACAGTGAGAAGACACCAACTATGAACCAGGAAGAGGGCCCTCACCAGAACATGACCATGCTGGCACCCTCATCTTGGACTTCCAACTCCAGAACTGTGAGAAATAAATTTCTGTTATTTATAAGCCATCCAGCCAGTGGTATTTTTTATAGCAGCTCGAATGGAATAAAACCTTCTTCCTCCTCTTCATTATTATTATTATACAAATTAAGGGAAATGCTGGAAGGGAGATGAGTTCCTAATTAGGCTGCCAGGATGCTGGCTCATCCCCTGCCAGCAGCCTCACTCTCCCTTTCCTTTATGTGTCAACACTAGGAGCCAGCAGTGAAAGGACCTTGGGTCCCTGTCGACTGGTGGGAGAGACAGGCCTGTAGCTGGATCATCACAAGGCAGCAGGGCCAACGCCATTCGGGGGACCTTAAAAGGGCTTCTCAGAGGAGGAGACATTGAACTGGGTGCTGAAGAATGAATAAGGGGCTCTGTGGTGGAGAAGGGGGTGGAGGACAATCCGTGAGGAACAACCTGTCTCCCTGCAAAGGGGGAGGAGCGGAGGGATGACAGGAAAGTCCTGGAGTCTGAGCCAACAGTAACCAGAAAGTGTGACTAGCTTGTACTCTGAAATCCACTTGTGCTGGGGTAGCAAACAACTGCATACACGAATTATTTACAGGAACCTGGAATCCTCACTGTGGGGGAAGATACCGCCAGAGAGAGAGAGAAGGTGAGTAAGTGCCTGGACCCAGCGTGAAATCTTCTGAGCACTTGTAGCAGGACATTTGCTACAAGAGGTGGTGGGGGTGGAGGAGGGTCCAGGGATGAGACTCTTCTGTCTGGAGCCTGCCTTGGTGACAAGGGGACGGGTTCTGTTGCCACATAAGCTGGTGGCACATACACATGAGGGTGTGAGCACTCTGAGAGAGTGGATGGGGCAGGATGGCTGAATGATGGTGCAGACCCAGCACACCTACATTCTCAGGCTGCCAGGCCTTGGCACACGTGCCCTCTCTGCATGGGGTGTCTTCCTCCCATTGTCCACCTGACCAGTCCCCTTCTCCCTTCAGAGCCAGCTCAAGTTGTCTTCTCTGGGCCAGCTTGCCTGCCAGCCACCGGCACACAGAGGCATGCACTCCTCCACACCCCTGTGGCACCTGTGCACGCACCCGTTACAGCCCTTTCCCCACAGCATCGCAATTGTCCCTTGTCATCCAACACCAAACCTCATTGTGAGCCCCTTTAAGGCAGAATGAGCCATCAGAATCCAACCAGTGCTTGGGACAAAGTAAGATCCATAAACATTTATTGACAGAATGCACGATGGAATGAATGAGTGAATTCTTTGATACCAGTGGTCTACTGCCTGAATTCCTCCACCTATTTTTAATATCTCCCTCCCCACGGAGAAATGGTGAGGCTCAATAAACACTTCTGAGATGAGAAGTGATTGTTTCCATGCATTTTGACTTCTCTTTGTATACAACATGTATTTATCATTATGGGATTTGCCAAATGCTATTCTGACAAGCCAAGGAATTCTAGGTATTCACAGTTCTTTCATCTTTTTAGTGTTCAACCCACCACGTATCCAGGGAAGAGTGGGAAAACGAAAGCAACCACCTCAAAAGAGCCTAACTACAAGCCTTGGGCTGTCAAATCTCGAAGGTCAAAACTGGCAGAAGCCGATAGTCTTTTCATTTATTTTTCTTGACGCCCATCAATGAAAGCAATCGTGAGTAAAAGTTGTACCTGCCAGGAAAGGAAATGTCCTTTGTACTTAGTGGCAACCTTCACAGTTGAGGTGCACTCTGACAGCTGCTTCCTGAGCCCTGGAGAGAATTACACATCTATCCCTGGGTTGGGCAGACGGTGGGGAGAAAATACTTTCCATCTTTTCACTGATTAGAGACTCTTCTGTGATCTCTGACTGGGATTTAATTTTTAGACCCAGAGCTTAGGCTTAAGAAGAGTCACATCATAGACTACCTTAAATTGATCTGATGTCCATTTACCTAACACAGAATACCTACTATGTGCTAGGCACTGTGCCAGACACTGTGGGGAATAAGAAATGTACAAGCTGAGATCTCTGCCTTCAAGGCTTGTGGCCCAGAACTAGACGGCCAAAAATCAGATGAGTCTTCCTAAGAAGAGCTTTTCCTGACTGGATGAGAACAGCTCTCAGTTTCCTGTGTTCTCCTGTTATCATGACTATGAGCAAATCACTGAACCTCTTTGAGATTCAGTGTACTCATCTGTTAAAATGAAGGTAATAATATATATGACATAGAACGTAGTGAAGATGAAATGAGTTGATGGATGTTGATGAATCTGATAACCTGGACATGCGCTGTACAGATATTCACCATGAATATTAATGACATAGTATTTGCCCCCTGAGAACAAAAAGGAGTGCCATGGCTCTGCTATTAATCTGGGACCTAGACAAGAGTCAACACGTGACATGGACCTAGATGAAAGTCAACACCTGATATTCTGAAGAACAAAGATGGGTGATGGATGGTGGATAAATGGATGAATGGATGGATAAATGCATGGATGGAAGGATGGATGAGATGGAGACTCTTTCTGACTCTGAAAAGTCTGGCTTTTCCTAGTCACATTGTATTCTTCTCAGTCCCCTGTGGCCTTGAAAGCCGCAGTCCTTTTGGAGAGAGAATAACAGATGTGTCCCGAGTAGACCCACCAATAGAGACAAGTCCTGTGCACGGCCTTGAGTGCACCCTGGCTACCACAGCTTGGGGGCTACACAGCCAGGATCAGGCCAGGGTTGAACAGCCCTGTCACTAGCCTGTCCACCCACGAGGGGAAAAAAAGACTTTCCACCCTGCACACAAGTCCATATCACCTCTCCAAGCTTTCTTTTTGACTTTTCTCCTTAGTGTTTACTAAATGGTCATAGAAAGTTACTAGTGTATGGGATTAACCAATTCAAGTTGAAGTGTTAGCTATGATTCTTAATTTTTCATGTACACCAGAATCCCTGTGGCACTTTTAAAAAATACATATGCTCATGCGCCCTTCCCAAGACTAATAGAATCAGAATTGCTTGGGATGGGACTCAGTTGTATAATTTTGTAAAATCGCTGGAGTTGCAGAATGGAGAAAGGGTTCTGATTTTCACCCCCAAAGCTTGAGACCTATCATGTTAATGGCTTAAAGTCCAGGTGCTCTAGAGAGGACTAGCATTTTAGTAGTTGCTTCAATATTACTACCTACAGGGGTGAGAAATATGATAAATCCAAGCACAGTCAGTGGGACTGGTACTTTGGGGTCCAACATAGAGAACACAGGTGGTCACTCTGAGAATGAGGGGAGTGAAATCAGTAACCTTAGCTGTCCTCACACCCACTCCCCCACAACCCTGAGCAGCTTGGAGAAGGGCCAGCCCTGGACTTCTTAGAGGGGCAGCCAAGAGCAGGGCGAGGGGAGTACTATTAGCAGCCACTCTGCATGTTATCAATTTAATCCTCCCAACAACCCCTTGAGGTGGGCTTATCACCATTTTATAGATAGGAAAGCTGGGGCTCATAGAGGTTCAGAGACTTGCCCACACTCACGCTGTGTGTGGGAGCGCCCTCTCAGTGCACTTAGGGCCCAAGTCTCATAACCGTGCTGTGCTCAGAAAACTCCAAGCTGCACCATTGTTCCTGGCCCAGGGTGTCTGGGAAATATGTCCCTGACAAGCCTGGGTGTGAGTTTTAAGGCTTTTAAAAATTATCTTTAAAGCCTTTGAATGGCTCTCTCTTTTTAGTGTAAATCACCCGGACATTAAAGCCCTTATTGTATATTTATTAGTGTGTTATTCAGACCAAGCGGAAGAAGAGAGAAGCTAACACTGCGAATGACTTTGAAAGTGAGAAAAAGCTGGGCCTGAAATTAAATCATTGTGACACTGCCACTCAAGGGCATCAATTTCAATAAATGATCACCTTTTTTATTCCCGATCCTGTCTATCAGGCAGGCGGGATGCAGGAGAACTTTGGCAGGGGGCGCTGCAGGCCACAGGCCTCTGACTTCCCCACACTGGTCAGACTTGCCCCACTGCCTCAGGCCGCCTGAAGTTAAACCCAGCACAGCTTGGCAAAGGCAGCCAGGCATCTTTTCAGAAGCAAATGCTTGTGGCGCCTTTCCATGCTGCCCTACCCTGAGCCTATCCCTCACTCAGCCTGCTGAGACCATCCAGTCTGTTTACAGGAAGAGTCAGCAGCAGAAGGTCTCCCTGGGTCAGTAGGGGTAACTGTCCTGTTGGCCAGACTAGGAGAGGGGAGCAAAGCGCAGGAGTCTGGGGTGGGGAAACTCGTTTCCCGGTACGCCAGTCCCGAGTAGCAACCTGAAGTGGGATTGCTGGCACTGCAGGAAGGAGGAAGGGGCAGAGTGCAGCTGAATGTCCACTTGAGAAGGTAAGAAGTCAAGGCTGGGAAAGGCTGTGGTTGTTCCAGAACCATGATACAAATTAGTGATGGAAGCCGGACGACACTGATCCTCCTAACACCCAGAAATCCATATTGCTTTGGGTTAAATTACTTTGGCGTGTCTCCCATTAGGATTACTTCTGGTTTGACAGCTGGGATCTTTGATCAGAACTGACTAGTTTAAAGAAACGTGGCAGTGTGTGGGTACCCAGCACCGACATGGCTTTTTCTTCACCTGGGAAGGGTGGCTGCAGATTTTAGTCTAAGGGTAGTGAGTTTGAGGATTT
This sequence comes from Ceratotherium simum simum, assembly GCF_057802395.1. Lineage (NCBI taxonomy): Eukaryota > Metazoa > Chordata > Mammalia > Perissodactyla > Rhinocerotidae > Ceratotherium > Ceratotherium simum. Next base: position 51,533,335 of record NC_141910.1, on the reverse strand, counting down.
CTTGATAAAGCTGTTCAGCTGGGGTACAGACTGAACAGAGCGTGGGAGGACTCGGCTTCAGTGTGCCAACATGGTCATGAGTCTTGGCTTGTACTTTGACCCTCATCACATCACGTCACGCCTCTCAGCCTCAGCTTCCCCACCAGGAAACCAACAGGGTTGGGGAGAAGATTGAACTCAAGTCTCCTCTGAGCATAGGGGTTAAGATCTTGCAGAAAGGTGAAGCTTTGCACCAAGGAGAATCTTACTTCTCTGCCACCCTCTGAAATGAGCCTTGTTTGTGCTGTGAAATGGCCCTGACAGCTTATCTCGGCTCAAGCTTGAGAATCACCAAATCCTTTAGATTTAAAACATCTTTTCAAGTATTAGTAATTCAAATGATTGGCAACTTCTATCCCCTGAGGGCCCAATTCTTTCTTCTACACACTGTGTAGTTCTGGTCACACATAATAAAGTCCCCAGATACCCGCGGCTGCAGGAGAAAGCCGTGCGCTGGGAGAGGAAGGAAAACTTGTGATGGGTGTCCGGGAAGGAGCCCTGGGGAGTTGCTCCTACATCCCAAAACACCACCGACCCTTGAGCTTGTGTTCCTGAGTGCAGGAGGGTGCCGATTTCACACTGCCAATTGCTGCTGGATAGCTCTTTCTGAAACAGCTTTCTGCAGCAAGGCAGGGAAGCGCAGCGGGAGGCACAGGAGGCGGCAGCAGGGGCTGGGCTGCCTGTGCTGGCTCTGCTGGCCCGTGATCTTAGCTTGGCCTCTTTATATCTCTGGGTCCCAATTTAAAAACATCTGCCAAGCATGTGCTGTTTCTATTTTGCTTTTGTCTTCCTTACTGGACTGGATGCTCCTTGAAAGCTGTGCTCGTGTCGTCTTCGGCTGTGTGTTCCCAGCACCTTATTACACAGGAGGAGCTCAATCCATGGTTGTTAAATGAATGTATGAACTGAAAAGGATCTAGCTTGTATTAAGTGCCTACTACAGTCAGGCACAACGTGAGCCATTTTCCTTACGCTGTTTCACAATTCACCGTATTAAATAGGTATTACCATATTCATTCAATTCATGGGAACTTTGTGGCCTCTAATTTCCAGTTAAGATGTCCTATGTCTGCTGGACTCTGTGGCCCGAGGGGCTGGGCTGTTTGACAGCCCATTTCTCTGCTTCCTTGCTTCTATGGCCATTCTGGTCGGGCAGATGAACAGATGAGCAGGCCAGGCATTCGTTGTCATCTGTTCCCTGGGAGATCTCGGCCAAAGCCAGGCTGCCTTGGCAGACGCAGGCGCTCAAGCTCTGTGCTTCATTAGAACTCATGCATGCTGCTGCTTTCCAGGGGACAAGGAAGGGAGCAGCTGCTGGGATTCCCCAACTGCCTACTCCTGCCTCCAGCACCTCCAACAGGCAGGCTGCTGTTTCCTCTGATGTTGCATCGTGTGCTCACGACTTGGTGGTTTCCGGGGACTCGGTGGCCGCTGAGTAGTTATTTCTCAGCCCACTCCTCTGAGTCAGGCTCTTCCCAGCTGACTGTGTTATGACAACTTCCTCCCTTGTTACTACAAATGCTGCATGTTGTTTTCCAAATAGCGGTCCCCAAACCACCATGTTCTGTTCTGACAGGAAGCCAGCCCCGTTTGTAATCATCACTGTCATCACCACCAGGATGTCGCTGTGTCCCCTTTGCCACACTAAGCACTGTGCTGCTGGGGTTGTCTCTGACATTAAAGGGGGTGAGCTTCCGGAGAGGCAAACTGCCAAGGATCTCAAAACCAAAGGATTCTTGAGACTGGCACTGACCTCATAATCAGAGAACAGACAAGTCTCAATCCTTTGTGATCTCAAATTCTGAGCAGAGCAGAGCAGATTAGGGTATTCAATAATGGCCTCTTACATTTGCATCCTGCTCAGAGTGTGCAAAACTCTTTACATCCCTTATTACGTTGACCTCACAGAACCATGTCAGCAGGGCCGACAACATCATCCCCACTTTACAGATGGAGAAACTGAGGTTTGGGAGGGAATGGGATGTGCCTGAAGGCATAGAGCTTGTTCATGGAGCATCCTTTCATGGACCATCAAACGCTGGCCTTTTGCGTCCCTAGCACCTCTATGGTCCTAACGAATAGAAAGTATCCAATAAATGATTGTTCATTGAGCTAGGACTTAAATTCAGGGCTTTGATTCACAGCATAATAATTTTTCTGCTGCACTCTCATGGCCTAATTGAGCTCTTCCAGCAATGGGTAAAAACAGTCTGAGGTTGTGCTGGTTAGGTTCACACCCCCTCCACCTTGTCTAGCTGGTGACCTTGGGTAGGTTTTTTGACCTCACTGAATTTCCTCATCTGTAAAATGGAAGATAATAACAGTACCTGGTTCATTGTGCTGCTGAGTATTAAACAAGAAAATGCAGGTAAAATGCACGACAGTAACTGGCTAGCGCATCTAGGAAGTCCTTAATAAGTGTTAGCAACAGTTATTATTACTCAAGGGTAGGGACTGGGCCTTATATATCTTTGTAACCCAGGATCTAGTATAGTGGTTGGCACATACACATGAGTGTAGGGCTCAAGACACTTGCCTACCAACACTGACACTCATCAGGTGACATGGAGCAAGGCCCTTTGCCCTCTTGGGCCTCAGTTCCCACACCTGTGAACTGACAAGGTTGAACTAGGTAAATCCCCCTGTTCCTCCCAGCTCTAAAATGTTCTATTTATTTCAGTGGTTCTCATTGGGGGTGATTTTGCCCCCCAGGGGACATTTGACAATGTCTGAAGACATTTTTATGGTCACAAGCAGGGGAGGTGCTATGGGCATCTAGTGGGTAGAGGCCTGGGAAGGTGGGGACCGTGCATAGGACAGTGCCCACAAAAAGAATTGTCTGGCCCCAGATGTCAATAGCGCTGAGGCTGAGCAACCCAGATCCAACTCTACACAAATACCCAGAGCTCTCTGTATTGCTCTGACAAGCGCCTGTGTCCTGCTGCTTGCCAAGATGCCTGGGGCAGCAGAGTTCCTCCCCGCAGCAGAGCAGTCTATGGATTGCTCCTTCAGCTGCCGCCTTCCACCCTCACCACACTGATCTTGTTGGAGCTGGGGAGCCTGGCTTGGGCATCTTTAATTTAAATTTGAAATCACTCCCACTCATCATTAAACTTCAAGATGGCTCTGCCGGGCTGGGGAGAACATCTCTGCACGGAGATGCACAGAGCCCAGCCTGAGGCAAAGCCCCTGTAGATGTAGGGGCAACCCCAGCAAAGCCATTGAGTCCATGGGCTTGCCCCAGCACCCCTGCTCCCTTTCTCCTGCTTCAACTCCCACCCTCCAGGGGGCAGACTGACTCTGGTGATGGAAGAGTCGCCTTGGGAAGAAAATGCACTGGCCAGCAGAGTGGGCCTTGAGACTGGTGGCCATGGCAGCCTCAGGGGAAGTTCATGGCCTGCACACACCGAGCAGTCTTGGTCTCCTTGTTCTCACCACATGTGGAGGGAAGGCTGCCATCACATGCCTCCTGGCATCATCAGTCTTGACCCACCAAAGACTATATATCATCTCTTTTTGCAAGGTTCCTTTACCTTCCATTTCCTCTTTCCAAACCCCACTCTTTCCCCCTGAGTTCCTGCTGAGAGGCTATGGGTTTCCCAGAAGGAGCATGAATGATGAAACAGGAGACTTGGAGTCTAGTTTGGGCCACATCACTTCCTATTTCCTGTCTCCGCCTCAGTTTTCTCATCAGTTAAATGGGAATTCACTTGGTAGTTATGACCATAGGAGGATAAAGAGGGGAAAACTCTTCAAAAGCCCCCAAGTCTGGTCATACCGTGGATCTATCGTCTTCTTGACCATGCTATACAGGGGAGCAGGCTCTGCTACTCAGGAAGTGCTGAAATCCCTCTGGCACTCTTCCTCTCACACTCATGCACATTCTCAGCCTGCATTTCAGGAAGATCCAAAACTCCATTTCCCTCTGTGACATCAATGATCTACCCCCACCAGGACCTCAAGAGATTGATTGCTTGAAGTCCCAGAAGCCCTGAGTAGTACTCTCTGGTCTCTGCCAGGCTTGGTGGGGCAGGAGTGTTGAGTGCAGAAGTCAGCATAAAGAGCTCATGAGGGTGGGCAAACGCCTATATGATGGCACTGCAGCTGAGGCCACTACCAGCCCCTCCCATGGATGGGAGGCCTTCCCATCTGGGCTTCTCACAAGAAAGGGAGGCCATGTTGCAGGGAGGCTTGGCCCTGGAGGACAGCTCACACAAAACAATGGGCAGCCCAGACATCCGACATTCCTGATTTCTGGTGAATAGAGCAAGAGGCACTTGGTGGCTGGGCCCCTCCTGGCCAGCCCAATGAGGCATTTCAGAGGCAAGAAGATGAATATGAATTTAGGAATGGGGAGAGCATCCTTCTTGAAGCCAAGATTTCATTCCTGCTGGGATTGTAGCAGCTTGTAGTTCTTTGAAGCACAACTAAATACAGGTGGGTCAGTAGCAGGGAGGTGGGGTGAAGACTTTCAAGAAATTACTAAGGACACCATACAGCTTTACTGGAAAAGCAGTAGGTAGGATCTCTCTCACTGACCCAGAACACCATGGAGGTGGAGGATGGGTAATATCATCGTTCAGATGCGACCCCTCTGAAAAGTATTTTCTTAGAGGGAAGCAAAGTCTAAGTGTAGCTAGAAAGTGGAGGTCTTTCTCCTGCAAACATGCCACAAGGAAGGATCTCTCACCCTTGCTGATTACAAGGGAATCAGATCTGGTGCTCCGCAAAACTGAGGTCTTATGGTGGTTTTATACTTACAGAATGAGGAAAAAAGGCAGGCACAGAGATACACTGGTTCAAGTTTGCTTTCCAATGTCACTTCTTCTAGAGGCCCGATGGGTCACTGAGTAGGCAAGTATCTCCTGGAAGCTTAAAGGAGTTTACTGACATAGATATTTGGTGTGACTTCAGTGTTGTGTAAGCCCTAGAGGTTCTAGAACAAAGCTTGTTCCAATCTCTGCTGAATTGATACCATTGTGGTATCCCTGACCAACTCTGCTCTAGGGTCCCATATTCCTGTAGAACCAGCTTGGGCAGCCATGGTAGTTTGTTCTTTCCCTTCCGGCCCCAGTTCTGCTGGTAAAACTGTTTCCAGCATATTGAATTACTTTTATTTTGGTCTTTTAACATTCCCCTTAGCTGTTTTCTTCTTGGCTTCACCTGGATTTTGGAAATGAATATCTTTAACACCCACTCATTAAATGCCCACTGTGCCATCTGGTTCTCTGGCCTCTGGAAGGACTACCAGCCTGGGCAGCCAGAGGATCCCACAGATCAGTGCCTGAGACACTACCCAGGGAATATTAGCAGTAATGGCTCAATCTGGACCCTACTATTTAAAGGACCATTGTGAGTTCTAAGTAGATGTCACAGACGCTGGACGTTTGTAGCCACAAGCCAAATTTTTTATATAATTGATTTAGGACACGGGGAAGGACTTACCCATGCTTCCCCGGAGTGGGTACCAGGAGGATCTCTCTTCCAGCCTCGTTGTGGGGCAGCAGCTGGGCGATGTACCTCCCAGAGGGCTGCAGGTGCCTGTGCACTGAGACGGCCAGCCTGCAGTGCTCGCTGCTGCTCCTCATCCACGGGCTCAGGATGGTGTGCTTGGAGTCTGCTGAGGTGTTGAGGAGGAGGAAGGAGCCTGCCAAGAAATAGGGAAAGTGACTCTGCGGGTGTGTCCAGACAGGAGGACCAGTAGCAGCTCTGTTGCAGGATTTAGAGACCAATGGCATCCAAGTCAGCGATGCTGGAGGCCTTTCTCACCTTCTTCCCACACACCCAGCCCTCTTCCCCCTCTCTTAGATTGTCTTTGTAAAAAGTAAAGCCTGAAGCAAGAGGACGGTGACTGGGGACTTAGGCTTTAAAATCAGGAAGACTGAAGTTCTCACCTTAGCTCCCCTGCTTACTAGCTCTATGTCCTTGAGTCTCAGGTTCTTCCTCAGTAACATAGGCAGGAAAACATCTATTTCAAAGGGTGGTTGTGAGGATTATGTGAGATAAGCATGGAGAACACTTTACCCAGTTTTAGGCAGAGAGGAAGCATCCTATTAAATAATCAATTATTTGATTTTGACCGTCTTCCAAGTTAAAGTAGGAATGACATCTCTCTGATTCTTTGCCAGCCAATAAGCACAATTAACAAAGTCCCATTGGACATAGGAAGAATAGGGGGTATTACCTAACCACTAAAGAGTGACCAGAGTCAGAAACCCAACCCAGGTGCTAAGATGTTGTTATAGATTTACATCCTGGTCTAGGGGGACAGCCTAAACAGAGCCACTCCCTCCATAAATGCGCCAAGGGTGGAGCCAGGACATCAGTGTCATCTTGTAAACATCCATGTAGGGTCTCTCCATACTCTGCAAACCAGGACTCAGAAGCATCTCAGACCACCCTATAGGTCACAGTTTAAATCAAGGCTGATCTGAGTTCTCCATGTCACATTCAAGACAACTTGGGACTCAATTCATGTCTGTTAGACAACTCAGAGTTTCCTAAGAATGTACAGGTTGGCTCTAGGTTCTCAAATAGTTATGACCAGTTCAAGATTTTCCGGGAGAGGTGGGTGGCTTGGAGAGGGGTCTTGGTGGGGGCTTTGGGTCACTTATTATGTAGTAGTTAAGATCATGACTCCTGCTCCTTCGTTTACTAGCTGAGTGATCTTGGACAAAGTGTTAACTTTCTCAGGTTTCAGTTTCCTCGTTTATAAATGGAGTGAAAAAGGTTGGCTGAACTCAATAATCTCTTAAAATCTATTTCAGCTCATACTTCTATGAGTCATGTGAATTTGCAACTGGTCTCTACAAAGAAAGCCCTACAAATCCCTCCTGGTGCCGTGCCTGTGGCAGTTCCCTCTGGGGCAAGCCGACCCTAATTCCAGTAGCCCGGGCCAAGTGACCTACAAGAAATCTATATTCATGGGGATTACTGTCAGGGTAAAAGCACAGTAGCATTTTACTGTTCCAGGCATTCCTTCTGATGCATTAATTTTACTTGCCACACTTCTGCATTGAAGTTTTGGACCATCGGACACTGCTCCTTTAGCAGTGGAAGCCTATTCCAACAAGATCCCTGACTTCTCCAGTGGGAACGAGCTAATGAGTGCTCATCCTTCTAAACCACCCCCCGGCACTTTGAATTAGTCTCCTTCTACAGGAATTTACCAAGCAGGCAAATGAACTAGCAGCTTGCAATAGAGAACGATGCAGATGAAATAAGGGGATTCCTACCAAAAGAAAAGCATTTTCCAAGGAGAAGGTACTGTGTCAGAAATTGAAGATTTGCAATACAGGCATAGCTTGTTTTATTGCGCTTCACAGATATTGTTTTTTTTTTACGAATTGAAAGTTTGTGGCAACCCTGAGTCAAGCAAGTCTATCGGCACCATTTTTCCAACAGTATTTGCTCACTTTGTGTCTCTGTGTCACATTTTGGTAATCTCACAGAATTTCAAACTTTTTCGTTATTATTATATTTGTTATGGTGATCCGTGATCAGTGATCTTTGATGTTACTATTATAATTCTTTTGGGGCACCATGAATTATGCCCATATAAGACAGGGAACTTCGGGCCGGCTCCGTGGCTTGGCGGTTAAGTGCGCGCGCTCTGATGCTGGCGGCCCGGGTTCGGATCCCGGGAGCGCCCAGAGGCACCACTTCTCCGTCCAACGTGAGGCCGGGTCCCACGTACAGCAACTAGAAGGATGTGAACCTATGACATACGGCTATCTACTGGGGCTTTGGGGGGAAAAAACTGAATAAATAAAATCTTTAAAAAAAAAAAAAAAAAAGACAGGGAACTTAATCCATAAATGTTGTGTGAGTTCTGACTGTTCTATGAACTGGCCATTCCCCTGTCTCTCTCTCTCGTCTTAGGCCTCCCTATTCCTTGATAACCAACAATATTGAAATCAGACCAATAAATAACTCTACAATGGCCTCTAAGTATTCAAGTGAAAGGAACAGCTGCATATCTCTCACTTTAAATCAAAAGCTAGAAATGAATACGCACATGGAGAAAGGCATGTCAAACGCTGAGATAAGCCAGAAGCTAGACCTCTTGTGTCAAACAGTTAGCCAAGTTGGGATTGCAAGGGAAAAGTTCTTTAGAAAAATTAAAAGTGCTACTCCAGTGAACACGTGAATGATAAGATAGCAAAAGAGCCTTATTGCTGACATGGAAAAAGTTTTAGTGGTCTGGATAGAAGATCAAACCAGCCACAACATTCCCTTAAGCCAAACCCTAATCCACAAGGCCTTTAACTCTTCAGTTCTATGAAGGCTGAGAGAGGTGAGGAAGCTGGAGAAGAAAAGTCTGAAGCCAGCAGAGGTTGGTTCATGAGGTTTAAGGAAAAGAAGCCGTCTCCAAAATATAAAAGTGCAAGGTGAAGCAGCAAGTGCTGATGTAGAAGCTGCAGCAAGTCGACCAGAAGAACTTGCTAAGATAATTAATGAAGGTGGATACACTAAACAACAGATTTTCAACGTAGACAAAACAGCCTTATATTGGAAGAAGATGCCACATAGGACTTTCATAGCTAGAGAGGAGAAGTCAATGCATGGCTTCAAAGCTTCAAAGGACAGGCTCACTCTCTTGTTAGGGACTAATGTAGCTTGTGACTTTAAGCCAATGCTCATTTACCATTCCAAAAATCCTAAGGTTCTTAAGAATTATGCTAAGTCTACTCTGCACGTGTTCTGTAAATGGAATAACAAAGCCTGAATGAGGGCACATCTGTTTACAACATGGTTTACTGAATATTTTAAGCCCACTGTTGAGACGTACTGCTCAGAGAAAAAGATTCCTTTCAAAATATTATTGCTCATTGACAATGCACCTGGTCACCCAAGAGCTCTGATGGAGATGTACAATGAGATTAATGTTGTTTTCACACCTACCAAAAACATCGATTCTACATCCCATGGATCAAGGAGTCATTTTGACTTTCGAGTCTTAGTATTTAAGAAATACATTTCATAAGGCTATAGCTGCCATAGATAGTGATCCGTCTGATGGATCTGGGCAAAGTAAATTGAAAACCTTCTGGAAAGGATTCATTGTTCTAGATGCCATTAAGAACATTTATGATTCATGGGGAGAGGTCAAAATATCAATATTGACAGGAGTTTGGAAGAAGTTGATTCCCACTCTCATGGATGACTTTTAGAGGTTCAAGACTTCAGTGGAGGAAGGAACTACAGATGTGGTTAAAATAGCAAGAGAACTGGAATTAGAAGAGAAGCCTGAAGATATAACTGAATTGCTGCAATCTCATGATGAAACTTTAACGGATGAGGAGTTGCTTCTTATGGATGAACAAAGAAAGTGGTTTCTTGAGATGGAATCTACTCCTGGTGAAGATGCTGTGAAGATTGCTGAAATAACAACAAAGGACCTACAATATTACAAAAACTTGGTTGATAAAGCAGCGGCAGGGTTGAGAGGATTGATTCCAATTTTGAAAGTTCTACTGTGGGTAAAATGTTATCAAACAGCATCACATGCTACAGAGAAATTGTTAATGAAAGGAAGAGTCAATTGATGTGGCAAACTTCATTGTTGTCTTGTTTTAAGAAATTGTCACAGCCACCCCAACCATCAGCAACCACCACCCTGATCAGTCAGCAACCATCAGCATCGAGGCAAGACCCTCCACCAGCAAAAAGATTACAACTCGCTGAAGGCTCAGATGATGGTTAACATTTTTTAACAATAAAGTATTTTTAATTAAGGTTTGTACATTGTTTTTTTAGACATAATGCTATTGCACACTTAACAGATTACAGTATAGTGTAAACATAACTTTTATATGCACTGGGAAACCAAAAAATTCATGTGACTCACTTTATTGTGATATTGGCTTTATGGTGGTGGTCTGGAACCTGTAATATATCCGAGCTAAGCCTATATTCTGGAAGTAGATAAATGTGACTTCTAGTTAAATTCAGGGTGAGGTCAGCACAAGACTGTTTCTGAGCTGGATCAGGGACACGGGGTCATTATTGGAAACTGAACCCTCTCAATTGTTGGGAAGTTTCAGCATGGCATATGGGCCTTTGAAAAGTGTTCTACAACCCTCAGTAAATAATCTGTATTATTACCCTGTTTTATAATGGAGGACACATTCTTGTCATGGGCATAGAGGTAAAAGAAACGGATTAGAATCAAAGACTCAGAATTACAATTAGACTCAGAATTAGAAAGGACTTAGAGATCATCTGATAGAATACCCTTTCTTTTCTAGAGAAGTAGACTGGAGACCAGAATAGGGAAATGACTTGTCCAAAGTCTTACTTTGAAAGTCCAGACTGGACTCCAGGTCTCTGGACTCCTAACCAGTGCTCTCTCTCTTGTATCTTTCTCATTATCCCACTGTATCCGTTACCCTAAAATATGATCATGGTGCCTTGTGGCCAAGTTGTGTAGCTCAGGAACTAGAAGGATAAGAAGGGAGAAAGACAGGCAGATTGGTACTGGACCAAATCCATTTGTTCACTGGTTTCCTTATTCATTCCTTTCCGCCCTCAAATTTCACATATTGGATGACTACCTTGAGCAAACATCCAAACACTGGCTCTGCCCTGGGGACACAGACATAAACCAGACACAATTCTGGCCTTGAAGAAACTCCAGGTCCAGCAGGAGTGATGAGATGTCTGCAATAATTGTAATCAAAAGTGGAGGTTAGAAAGTCACGAGACACATACAGGTAAAGCACTTTGGGAGGTTCCAGGAAGGAGACATTAGGTTCACTTGGGAAGATTCATAAAGAAGATGAGCTTTGAGGTAGGTCTTAAAGGGAGAGGAAAATAAAGATATTGGCAGACCTGGCTGTGCAAGAGTTGAGAGGAAGAGGAGTAAAGGCATAAACGTAGAAAGTGTGTAGCGGCAATGGGCTGCAGAACAGAGTACGTGAAGAGAAGGCTGGGAAATAAGGAAGGCTTGGGCTGTAGGTGTGGGACCAGATCATAGAGAACATTTAACTCCTGGCTGAAGATGTTCAACTTTATTTTGTAGACCACAGGGAGTCAGAAAAAGTTTTTGAGCAAGATAGTGGCATCATCAGAGCGGTGCTTCAGGAAGATTAATCTGGTACGGTGAGAGAAAGGGAGGGATCAATACTGACCCAACGTCATCCTACACCACCAGTCTGCACTAGGCAAGGATGTGACTACATGCAAATGTGATGTGTTTAGTATGCCACTGTTGTAAGCAAAGGTGCCATGTTGGGGACTGACTCTAGGATTGACTGAGGTGGTCAATACTAGATTAGTGTGTATCTGTCCAGAGCGAGTGAGAGTCCTGGAAGCATCTCTGGGGGCACACTCTTGCTCCAGACACTTAAGAGGCATGGTCTGGGATTAGAATGAAGCCACACATGTCACACATAAGGGAGCAACAACTGTGCAGAGTAGGGTCTAAGACCCTACTCTGATGTTTTCAAGTTGGTGGAAAGTTGGTTTGAAACCACTCTTTTGAGCTACTGAAGGAAAGAATGTAGGCAAAATAAAGGAGATGTCCTCTTTCTTCTCAGAAAAGTTACATGCTTGTGCACATGTGTGTGGACACACACATCCCTGGGAAACTCAAGTTCCCAGCAGGAGAAAATCAGGCTGAAGTTGCTGGGCTTGGGGTTCTTCCTGCACCACTGTTCCTCCTTCCTGGATGTGGAAACATACATAAATTCTGTCCTTGTAATTCAGAACCTCAATAATGGGACTCTCTCAAAACTGACTGGAAGATGGATTATTTTTCCAGCTCTAATATGTTAGATGATGTTTTTATGAATTTTATTTTGTGCAACTGGACTATCAATAAGAGACTAAGCTTAAAATATTTTCACTCTCAATGAAAGTCTATAGTTGAGAGCTATCTCTTCATCAGCAGCTTTCCTCTACCAAAAAGAAAAAAAACAAAAAGGAAAAAATACATTTCATAAGCTCCCTGGGATATTGTCGGTATAAATCTTTTAAAGTCAGTGAGAATTCCTCTCTCCTCTCCTTCTTTTCTGTTTCCTGTTTATTTTGCTCAGACTAGCTTAGGGCTATGCAAAGGCTCCTGGGGTCCCTTCTAATTAAGAAGGATGGCCTGGCAGCTCACAGACCTTCCCTGAGTGCGGGCCATGGGGGAGTGGAGAGGCAGATCAAAGAGCCCTGCACATACGGTGCCAGGATCATGTTTTCCTTATTATTGGATCGTGTTGATATGTTCAATGATTAAATATGAAATGGTTATTATTTTTACCTCTGGTCACCAATATAGGGATGTGTTGCTCTCACCTCAGCCAGCAGGACTCAAATTATGAGCCAGAAACCAAGGGGCCTGAACCTTGATATCAGACAGACTCTTTCACATCCAGGTTCTGTCTCTACTCAGTTCAAGGCTGTAAACAAATTATTTAAACTCTTTAAACCTTAGTTTGCTCCAATTTAATACGCGTATAGCCTACCTCATATTTCTGTTGTGGAGATTGAATTCAATAAAACACATAAAGTGGCCAGTACACTGGCCCTTAGTAGGTATATGATAAATGTTGACTTGCTGCTTCAGGGGTGTCTTAGTCTGGAACTCCTTTTATCTATCACTAAACTTGGAATCAAAAGGTCTGAATCTGGGCCCTAGCTCTACCACTACCAAGCTTCTTTGGTCTGTAAAATGAAAGAGTTGGATAGAGTCTCTCTAAGGACCCACAGAGCTCCCAACTGTCAGTAATTCTATCTGCCTGCCTAGAATGTTATCGATCTGAAGGAAACATGTCAATTCTCCAAGCCCCCAAGTCCTAAAGATTTCTTCTCCTAATTCACCTCTCTGAGGATTCTATACCAACAGTTTCAATCAACTGGCCAAATACTCCATGAATTGTGATTCCCTGCCCTGCGTCCTCTCTTCCAGTTTATGCAAATACATCCCTGAGAGGGGCTTCTGCCCCAGCATCACTTGTTTCTGTGGATGCCTCTGCTATAAGGCTGGTACCTCCCTTAAATGTCTGGTATTCAACACAATGCTTGTCACATGGCAGGTACTCAATGACTTTAAAAATCAAAGTAATATATACACACGGCAAAGAGTCCAATAGTTCAGAATAGCTCATAACAATAATTTTTCTAAAACCCCAAATCCTGCTCTTCTCACTAAGCCCCAAAAACATTTTTTAAGGATTTCTAATTTCTTTTGGTGGCTGCCTTCATAATTCTAAATATTATGATCATAGTGTTATTTGTTGGCGCAATAACTTGAGACTTTTTACGTTGATGGTACAATAAGAAAAATGATACTCCCCCCTCCTAATACCTAAATTTTTAAAATCCCTTTTTACTTTTTTATTGCTTACTGTTGTAACTTTATGCGATAAATTTATTACTTATTCCATCAGCGTTAGACTGTGTCGCCTGAATCTCCTCACTGGAAGATGAGGCTATTAGTCTTCCTGCCCCTCTCCACACTTTTTCTCTTCCGCGTCCACCTCCCAAGTCAGCTGTACTTTTCCTTTCCATTGTCAAGGTTGGGCAAGAATGATTCAGTCTTGTGTTTTGTTTACAGGTTGATGTTAAATGTTGAAAATCAATAAATAGAGCTTTTCTACTGATAACTATACATTTTTCCACTGCAGCAAACAAGGGTTATATTTATCATCTTCTCTACAGGTCCAAAAATACATCCCACTCCACAAAGAATGCCTCCAGCATCAGGATCAAATGAATATTCCCTCTCTCTCTCTCTGTCTTACATTGTCACTCGTCAAAATTGTAGCACATTTTAATTTGCCTTACATTTGAATCAGAACTATCTTATGCAGTCTGTTTTTCCAGAAATTTCTAATTGCTTTTCTCTTTTATTTATTTTATGCTGGCCTTCTTTCTTTCTTTTTTCTCTTTTTTTAATTTTCTATCTGCATTTTTCACCATATCACTAACACTTCATTACAATCTTTGAAAAAGCACTCCCTTCTTCTTGAAGACATTGACTTTTTGTTTTAATTTGTACCAATTGCTTTCTTGGCCTCCAGTACAGCTATTATTCTGGAATTTCTTTTCACAGCTCCATTAGTCCCACCATCCTCAGGAAACTTCCTCAGGGGGAAACTTGTTTGTGAATTTTTGAATATCTGAAATATTTTTATCTTGTCTTCACACTTGGTCGATAGCTTTTCTGGCTATAGTTTCTAGATTAGAAATTTTGCTTTAGAAATTTGAAGGCATAGGGCCAGCCCAGTGGCTTAGCGGTTAAGTGCGTGCGCTCTGCTACTGGTGGTCCGGGTTTGGATCCCGGGTGCGCACCGACGCACCACTTCTCTGGCCATGCTGAGGCTGCGTCCCACATACAGCAACTAGAAGGATGTGCAACTATGACATACAACTATCTACTGGGGCTTTGGGGAAGAAAAAAAGGAGGAGGATGGGCAATAGATGTTAGCTCAGAGCCGGTCTTCCTCGGCAAAAAGAGGAGGATTGGCACGGATGTTAGCTCAGGGCTGATCTCCCTCACAAAAAAAAAAGAAATTTGAAGGCATAGCTTTGGTGTTGTCTAGCATCTGTGTGGCTGAGGAGAAGTCTAAGGCTGGTTTTATTGTTAATTTCTTTGTAGTCAATCTATGTTTTTCTCTTTGGAAGGTTTCAGGATCTTTCTTTAACACTGAGCTGCTGAAATTTCAATACAATACATCAAAGTATGGATCTTTATAAAATTCCTCAGTGGCATTTGGTGGGATGTTTCAATCAGAAAACACATATCTCTTTCACGGCTGGTAAATTTGTTTTATTATTTCTCTGATGCTTTCATTCCCCTCTCTTCTCAGTCTGGAATCCTTCTTAAGAGCTTTATCTTTCAAGTTAACCTCTGTTACCTAATTTATCTTTGTTTTCTCTGGGGTTGATTTTTTTATGTTGATATTTCTTTTTCATGCTGCCAGGTTATTCATATGGTGGGTGATCCTGGTTCAGCCCCTTATGTTTAAACAGGAGAGACTAGGAACTCTGATAGGAACCTCTATGTACCTAGAGGGTGCTTGTTCTGTGTGTCAGAATTGGCCTGATGGCAGGTGTCAGGGGCAGGCCATTTTGCAGGAGCCTGCTCCCCAATGCTAGCATGATGAACACATCACTGTGGGCATGAACGCTCCCACTAGCAGCCCTAGATCTTTCAGTCCACTTGACTTTTTAGAGAAGAGATCCCTTCTTCTTTCCCCTGTGGTTAAGCATCCTACTACCTTTTAGTCTGGAAAAATAGAGTTGAAAAGTGGTGGGTAAACCACACCATAGACGAATTTCATTCTTCCTCCCTTCCTTCATCCTTCCTTCCAAGGACCCCTTATCAGTACTCATTGTGGTGCCTCCCAGCAGATGGGCTCTCTCCTCTGCTCCAAACCTCTTTTGCATCTTCTCAGCTATGGCCACTTTATTTCCTCCATCAACAGCTTGCATCTCCTCTTTGTGCTCTAAACATCGCTCATGGTTCTCCTCCTGTTCTGTTTGCTATTCATAACTTATTCCTCCGTTGAATCCTTTATCATCACTTTAGCGGGATTGCAGGAGAAAAGGAGACAAATGTGTGCTCAATCCACCATCCTGAACCAGAGCCTCTTAATTATATTCTTTGAGTGAGAACATAAGTAAACAAATGTATAGATGGACAGATTTCCATCGCAAAAAATCACACATGATTCTGGCACCATTGGCTAATTGTCTATATTGCAATTAAACTATTAAATCATTATTAGAAGCTATTACTCATTCAATTGATCATGACGCCATTCATATTAGGTGGGACCTAAAGAAGATCAGAAGTTGAACGGGCTAGAATATGGACAGAAGAAGTGCAACGTGACGCATACAGGCCTCAAACAGATGCTTGCCACTAAATGCAGCATCAGAGAATAATGCTGTGCCACGGCCTGGAGTATCTTCCCCAGAACACAAGCCCCCTAGGTGTTAATAGATATTATGGGAAAGCTCTGGGATCAAGTCAGTTTGAGGATTACTGGGTTAAACAAAAGTAAACAGGCTCTTTCACTGCAAGACTTCTTAGAAGCTTAATACGCCAATAAGAGTTGTGACTCTTTAAGAGTGGAATGTAAAATGAAGATTTCCCAAACTCCTTTAGGTACAGAACTCTTTTGCTATTGTGTATAGTATACCATGGAATACGCTTTGGAAACTCTCCTCTACTCTATTTCTGCTCTAGACACCATTTGCAGAAAGTAAGAAGGAAAAAACATCACGGAAAAAAGAAGGTAGTGTAAAAGGTGAATAATTAAATCTATATCTATATATCTATATCTATATCTATATCTATATCTATAATATCTATCATCTCTTAAACCTTCTCTGTTTGTCTGACTTTCAAATTGTCCACTCATCAAGAACTAAGCTCCTTAACGGCAGAATCATGCTTTTGGAAAGACTCCTCTGAGTCACTGTGTTGGTCTCTCTACCTGAGAAGACTTAAAAATGCTACATTCCATACCAGACTTTCAGAAGGTCAGAGTTAGAAATGAACGTGGTGGTCACACAGCTTAATCCCTCGCTGGACTGAGGAGAAAACCAAGAAGCAAAGAAGTTAAGGACTTGCCCCAGGTCACACTGCAAATTAGTGGTGGATCTGGGACTAGAAGCAAGGTTTTCAGACTCCCTGTCCATTGGAACACCCGGTATCTACCTGATCATGATAGAAATCTATGATGATGTTTTCAGTCAAATGTCCTACAATTTGGTCCCCAGTTGCCCCAGACATCAGTTTCCTTTCTTTGCACTCTCATAGCTCTGAGGATCAGGCCCAGTAGATGGTCTCAAGCTCATCCATCTGACTGTCCCCAGAGGTCACAGACTAAGGCCTGAGCAGGTGGGACCCAGACAGATGAGTCCTCCTTTGGAAATCACTCATGAGGGCTTAGGGGGGTCCCCAATGGTTGTGCAGTATTTGAGGGTCTCATCTGTCCGTGTGGGCTTATGAAGTGGCCAGAAGAAATTGGGACCACTGAAAGAGTTCCCCTATTGTTTATTTTTCAGATTCTAATTCTACTACTCTATGTAGCCTCAACTCGGGTTTTAGATTTTAGAGCAGAATTTTGAAATTTAGAGGAAGGAATAGGTGGGATCATCCTCATTGGCATGCTTTTCCTAACAGAGGAATAATTTAGGAATCCAGAACTTCAAAGACCTAGAGCTCTTGGGACTCTAGTCCAACCTTTTCACCTTGCAAGTGAGGATACTCAGTCCAATGGGGTAAAGGGATATGCCTGGGTTCTGCAGTGGGTAACCGAGCTGTGTTAGGACCTGGACCCTCCAGTATTAGCCCTGTGCAATTTTACCATCTCACTCTGCCATGATGTCAAATATTTGGAGTTAGCTCTGCTACCCTCCACTGCCAGGACTTAAATGTATTGCTTTTCTGCACCTTCCTTGGGCAGCACTTTGAAGAGAAATGGTATCAGTTTTTGAGATCAAATGATTAGAAAAACAAAATGCGTTCATTAAGGGAGGGAAGGGAGGTAGAGATAGTTGATTGTTCTTGACACTATATTATTAATCTTAACACTGAGTTCAGTTGTAGCCTAAAGTAGTAGCACAATTGCGTGTTTGGTGGAGTTCTGTAGACCACCCTCAGGTCCAAGTAAACTGAGGGAAAAGTTCACGGGAAATGGTAAAATATATATATGCTTGTGTGTATGTATAGTAAACATATATATGTATATATATATGTTGGTGTGTGTACAGCTGTGTATGCATATATATCTATATACATGTATAAACACATACATATATGCGTATGAATATGTATGTATCTGTGTGTATGTGTGCGCGTATGTTTATGTAGATCCCCTCTTAGATCTCTGACCCTGTAAAAAGAATAAACCTTTTTGGAGGAGACAGACATATATATTTTTTTTAACCACAGGTTTCATTTAGGGAAAAGAGAAGAAGCAAATAATCCCTACACACTGCATGTGTGTCCCGGAGTGTCAGCAAAAAAAGATAACAGAAGGCAAAGCAAAAAACGGAAGGAAAGAGAAGCTAAAGTGCTGAGAAACCTTTTTTTCCCTAAGAGCTCATTTTGGTAATCCTGGAGGAAAATAGAAAAGTACTTGATCGGATGAGAGGGAGAAAGGGAAGCCAAATAAAAACTAAACAATTGATTTAATTCAATGAGAAACGGGAGGAAGGAGAGAGAAAAGTGTCTGCTGAGGGCGGGAAGGGAAGGGAGGCAGTTGGGGACCAAAGCATCCTCAGTGTAACAAAATCCACTTTGGAGAGAGCAGAGCACAGAATCAAGTTTTCCCTTTTCCACATAGGTTTGTAGCTCTGGAATCAGATTGTTCAATTTTTGATTTAAGTCCCAGATGTTAGGGTATAAAAATCTTCCACCTTGCTTTTCAAATTTTGCTAAGAAGTAGCAGATTTTATTACTTATTCTGTGCATTTCATTGATTTTTTTTAATTAAAAATTTTAAAAAGCAATTTTTTACCCCTTTCCTTGTGGGAGCCTCACAGGATCCCAGACTCATAATAATAAGTTCTGGCGTTCCTTGTACTGTGGCTCTCAGACAGTCCACTGTTGATGAGAAATATGAAACATGGGCAAATATTGACAACCGAGCCATGCAGCTGAAAAACAAGGGAAGGCCACCATGTGTCACCCACGTGCCACTCTGGGAATGCTGCACGGAGCACCAAGAGAACAACCTGCTTGAGTCTTCATTTTTCAGTGAGAATGCCTCAGACACGTACCTCACAATCAAGAAGGTGAGGTACATGTCTGAGGCAGGCCTGGCATGGCAAGATGCTAGGGGCTGAGTTCTCAAAGGTTCTAGAATGATCTGGGCGTCTTCTAACTGGTCTTCCCACTTCTCACTTATCCTCTTCCCATACATTCTGCACACAGAAGCCAGAGCCATATTCTTAAATATAATTTAGTCATTCCCTTGTTTTAAACCCTTTGATGGCTTCCCACTGACCATAGATTAAAATCCAAGTTCCTTACTATGATCTACAAGGAAGGCCAGAGGAGCACTGACCCGTAGCAGATATAGTAGGTTGGCTCACTCAGCTCCCCAGCTGACTTCCTTCTCTTTTGCCTTTCTGTTTTATTGAGACTGGAACTTAAAAAACGACGTGTTTTAACTGGCCTTTCTTGCAGGTAGGAGTGGCCATGAGACACAGCTCTGGCCAATGAAATGTAAGAAGAATTGTGCTCATAGGGTTGCCAGAGTTAGCAAATAAAAATACAGGATACCCAGTTAAATGTGAGTTTCAGATAAATAATGAATAATTTTTTAGTAAAAATATGTCTCAAATATTGCATGGGACATGCTTATACTAAAAACATTGTTTTTTGTCTGTCTGAAACTCACACTTAACTGAACATCCTGTGTATTAGCTGGCAACCCTATGTGCTGGAGAATTTTGAGAAGACTTCTCTCTGCTTCTTTCTTCTTCTTCTTGCTTGGAACACGGACATAATGGCTGGAGGTGTGACAAGTGTATTGTGACCATGAAGTGACAAGCATGAAGACGTGGAACAGAAAGGTAACAAAAGCTGAGTCAGTAATGATGTTGTTGAACATCAGCACCATTGCCTGTCTCTGGTCATCTTCTTATGGGGAAACGAAACACCCAAGATCTTTATTTGGCTAAGCCACTGTGATGAGGGCTTCCGTTGTTTTGTAGCTGATGCTCTGTGGGCACAGATCTTGTCTGTCTTGGGCCAGCTGTCTATTGCCTAACACAATGACAGGGACAGTGCTTCCTCGTAAACATTTGCTGAGTTGATAAATAAATGACACAATGGACAAGGAGATAATTCATTTGTTTCCTTGTATCTTATCTAAAATAGTGTCATTCTTCTTATTTATATTGGGGAGAAGATTTTTCCATTTTGAATGGACAGGTGGCTTCTCTTCTTAAAGCAGAAGTATTACTGCAACACAAAACAAATCAGTTTTTTAAATGCCTGGAAATTTGGACTCTTAAGATCAGTGTTTTTCAAATTGTGGTTCGTAACCCATTAGTGGGCATGAAATCAATGTAGCGGGTCATGACCAGCATTAAATAAAAAGGAGGAGAAGGAGGAAGAGAGGAGGAGATTGGGAGGAGGAAAAAAATATGATGAAATTTTAAATATCCGTATTGTAATTTTCCTTTGGGAAATAATGGATGGTGATCTATATGTACACACATACACACACACACACATTTCTGTGTACCATGTTGTTATGTAAAATATATTTCTTACTGTGGGTCACAGTTAAAAAAAAATTGAAATGCTCAGGGTGAGTATTGTTCAAACGTCCATATGGAAATTATATTGGCTTGGTTCTGGTCTCTGAGCCACCTCTCATGAGCTGGGTGACTGGGAGGAGAAGTAATCTATTCGGACAGAATTTTATGACTTATAAAACTCTCTCATACAAACAATCTTACAACAACTTGGTGAGATAGATGCTATCCCCAGTTATAGCTGTGTCTCCCATGGCAGCCACTAGCCACACATGGCTCCTGAGTATTTGAAATGTGGCTGATGCAACTGAGGAACTGAATTCATTTTATTTAATTTTAATTAATTTAAATTAGAAACTGATACTTGATTCAGTTATTGGAAAAATATGTTTGGAACAACTTTGGCATGAGAATCTAATTTTTCAACTATAAATTTTATGAAATACAGATAAAATATTTCAGTTAAAAATTTAGCCTCCAAAATGAAATGTACTATAAGTATAAAATGTACACTAGATTTCAAAGATTTAGTACAGAAAAAAGAATATATAATATTTCATTAATAGTTTTTATGTGATTATATGTCGAAATGATCATATTGGATATATTGGGTTAATCAAATATATTACTAAAATTAAGTTCATCTGTTTCTTTTTACTTTTTGTAAAGTGGTTTCTAGAAAATCCAAAATTACATTTTTGGCTCATATATTTCTCTTAGACAGCACTGATCTAAGGAGTAAGTGTCTTGCCCTAGGCCACTGGATAAGTAAGTGCTTCAATCACTATTACAATCCAGGTCATTTGACTCCAAATGCATGGTTCTTTCCACTAAACTACAAGAAGTCATGTCTCCCTAGGCTTCACTGTTATTTTTAAAAACAATGGGTAAACTATAGGATGATAATAATGATAATGACGGCTAACTTTTAATGAGTATCTAATCCTGGGCACTAGGTTAACATTTTACAAGGTTTACTGCATTTGATTTTACAACCTGGTAAGGTAGATATGTGATTATTATACCCACTTTTCAGATGAGGAAACTGAGGCTCAGAGACATTGATTAACCTGCCTATCAGCCCAAGGTGGTGCAGACTGAGGGGCCCAGAGCCTAGGAAGTCCACGCAGATGACTGAACAATTAGGACCTTTCCCTGGACTACGGCCCTCACTAAAGCGCTGGGCTCTGTTTGGGTAACATGCAGCTGTATCTCCCCGAGTCCTGTTAGATTAATTTCCTTTGGGAAATAGTGTCTGCTGATTTCACTGCTGATTCCAATACAATACAGTACAAATCTCAAAGCGCCACAATCTTTGAACATATAGATAAGGCTCGGGAAGGTGACTTTGTATCTGAAAAGTTTTCAACCAGAAAATTGAAATATGAACTTCATTACTATGGGTACTTATTTAAAGATCTACTTGCAATGTGAAACTAAATTTCAATATCAGCCTTCAAATATAGGGACAAATCATACTTTCCCAGTGAAAGTATTTTTCTTTTGCTATAAACATTGTGTATGCTCATTAAATACAATTTAGAAAAAAAAATGGTAAGAAAAAGCAATTTATCTAATGTCCTGCTACTCAAACTTTCTATTTTGTTTGTTTTTTTGTTCCTCCGTATGCATAGGATATTTAACATTTATAATTCCGCTAAATATACTTTTTTTCTTGCTCTTTCACTTAACACGTCATAAGCATTTTCTACAGTTCTTATGTAGGCTTTGTAAACATAGTTATCAATACTTGTATAATATTCCAATAAGTTGACATCACATTTAAACTATTTCTTTAGTTTAGACAGTTCGGTTTTTTGCTCATATTGTTCTCCTGTTCCTCTGAATATTATAGTCTTTCTGGCGGCGCAGTCCACCAACATGTACCAAAACCCTCAAACTGTGCACGTTCTTTGACCCAACAATTCCCTTTCTAGGAATGTGCTTCAAAAAACATAGAGTATCTATAAAGACTTCTTTGCAAAGTTGCTTAGCATCATTTATGTGAGCAAATATTTAGAAATGGCAAATGTCGGACAACGGAGATTAGTTAAGTAATGTGTGGTGTATCCATGTGATGAAGTACTTCATGAAGCCACTAAAAATATTGTCTTAAAGAATAGGTGAGTATTATTAAATACTATTACTATTAATAATAATAGCTTTCTCTTAGTGAGTACCAGGCACTGTGCTTATACATATTCAGGATCTAATTTAATCCTTAACAACCCATGTGTTTGGTACTATTATTCTCATCTCCTTTGTACAGAGGGGGAAACAAGCTTAGAGGGTTAGGGCACCTCTCAGGGCCACACGGCTGGTTACTGAGTAAGCAATGCAACAAAGACACAAACCTGGCGGTCTGTCTCCAGGGCTTACACCCTAACGCAAGCTGTATAAATAGCTGGGATGTTCGTGCTCTATCATTAGATGGAAAAGGCAGTACAAAACAGCATGGGTAGTTGATCCCAATTTAGTAAAATGTAATAAATATGTGAATATGTATATGGAAAAAGAAAACACTTGAGGGCATTCACCACAAGGTTAAATGGGTAACTCTGGGTGGTAGAATATTTTTCTTTATATTTTTTGAATTTTCCAAAACATATGTTACTTTTTTGTATTTTTTTATAGTGGTAAAATATACCTAACATAAAACTTACCTTTTTAAGTGTACAATTCAGTGGCATTAAGTAAATTCATAATGTTGTGCAACTATCATCACTATCCAATTCTAGAACTTTTTCATCATCCCCAACAGAAACTCCCCATTATCCCTCCCCCTGGCCCCTGGTAACTTCTATTCTTTTTTTGTCTCTATGAGTTTGACTACTCTAGATACCTCATATAAGTGAAATCATATGGTATTTATCCTTTTGTGATTGGCTTATTTCACTTAGCATAATTACATCAAGGCTTCTCCATGTTGTATTACCACATGTGTCAGAATTTCATTTCTTTTTAAGGCTGGATAACATTCCATTGTATGTTTATACCACATTTCATTTATCCATTCATCTGTTGATGGACGTCTGGGTTGTTTCTACCTTTGGCTATTGTGAATAATGTTGCCATAAACATGGGTGTACAAATATCTGTTTGAGTCCCTGGTTTCAATTCTTTTGGGTTTTTCCACCTAGGAGTGGAATTGCTGGGTCATGTGATAATTATATGTTTAACTTTTTGAGGAACTGCCAAGTTGTTTTCCACAGTGGCTATAATATTTTATGTTCCCACCAGCAATGTGCAACAGTTCCAATTTCTCTATATCTTCACCAACATTTGTTATTTTACTTTTTTTTTTCTTCAAATAGTAGTTATCCTAATAGGTATGAAGTGGTATCTCATTGTGGTTTTGATTTGCGTTTCCCTAATGACTAGTGATGTGAGCATCTTTTCAAGTGCTTATTGGCAATTTGTGTATCTTCTTTGGAGAAATGTCTATTCATGTCCTTGGCCCAATTTTAAATTGGGTTGTTTGTTTTCATCTGTTATTTTTTAAATTAGAAAAATAAACCACAGTGACTTTTACACAGGACTTTTAAAAAAATACATATTGCTTGGGTCCATTCCCTGCTTCCATACCTTGCGCTGCCCCTGGTGTGAAGTTCATGCTTCCAAAGCGCTGGCTGGCCGGGCTCCCTCCACAGCCTCCTATTCGGCCTCTTTGCCTCACACCCAGTGCTGCAGCAGTCCCAATCTTCTTGCAGACACCACGTCTTTGCCCATGCTCTGGCTTTTGCAGAGATTGCCTTGCCTTCTTTTCTTCCTTCTCATGGCTCTTTTTCATCCAACTAAATTCTAATCACCTTTTAAGACTCAGCTCAGGATCATTTCTTCAAATAATCCTTCCAAACCTTTCCGACTGAGCTGCGGTCTTCCTCCTGCATTTGTTGGATGCTGTGGATGCCTCTGCCATTTGCCATCTAATGATGGCGTTACCTGTGTCTGTCTCCAGCAC
Source organism: Ceratotherium simum simum (assembly GCF_057802395.1). NCBI lineage: Eukaryota > Metazoa > Chordata > Mammalia > Perissodactyla > Rhinocerotidae > Ceratotherium > Ceratotherium simum. Next base: position 51,509,118 of record NC_141910.1, on the reverse strand, counting down.
AGGACGCACTCACTCACTGAGAATAAGGGTGGGCCTTTGTCATCCGCATATACCAATGCCTAGCACACAGAAGGAGCTCAATATTTGCTTAACAGAACCGAACTCTTGATTTATATTAACTAACTGCTTGCCAACAAGGCAAAGGAGGCTGGCCCATTTTGTTTATCAGTAATGCATGGAGGTTCCTGTTGCACCACACTCTTGCTTGCACTGGGAATTATAATATTTGTTGTTTCAATTTGCATTTCTTTAATTACTAATGACGTTGAATCATTTCCCCATATGTTCTTTAATTAGTAATTTCTCCTCTTTTGTGAATTGTCTATTCATTTCTTTTGTTCAGTTATCTACAGGAGGTTTAGTGTTTTCCTCAATGATTGGTAAGATCTCTTTAAAAGAAGGCTATTAACCCTTCATCTGTTATATTTGCAAAAGAAATTACTCCCATTTGTTTTTTGTCATTTAATTTTGTTTTTAATGTAAAAAATTTAAACAATTTTATGCTATCAAATCTTATATATAAAGTTTACCACTTTGCCTTTTTATATTTATAAACTTGAATGTTCTGTAATGGTTTTCCATATTATTACATTCAATAATATTTGATAAGAATAATCACTTTATTTAAAGATACACCAATTACTTTATGGGTCTTTGGATGGAACTTTTAAGCATAATTATATTCATAGAAATCATTAAGTGAAAAAAAAAAAGAAAACCTAAGTGAAGTCACTGAATTTATATTGTAAATTGAGCTTTCTTTAGACTTCTTATAGCTATTATAGCTAAGTAAAGAGAAAAGCCCTAAATTCCAAGTGAGATCTCAAGTGCAAAACAATAGTCAGGCCTGAAAAGGGTTAGGAAAGAGCTTGCAAATTGTCAGCCCTCAGAGCCCGTTGTCCATGAGTAGGCTTTCCTTTTGCCCAAGTCTTGGTCAACTGGTTTTTAAATTTGGATTGGCAGTCAATGTTTAAGAGTCAGGAAACATTAACCACATGAATATCTGCCTACCATCTGCTCTGGAAAAAATAAAAAAGGAAAGATCCGGCAACAATGGGCCTGGTTTTTTGGTGGCAATAACTGGCTGGAGTTGAGCATCTGCTACTCCTCAGATGGCCGTGTGCTTTCTCTTCCCTGCAGCCCCCACCATTCCCTCATGTCCCATCACTGAGGCTGAGGATCAGTGGACATTTGTCATCTTACTGTTGGACCACTTCACTCATTTACTTTGTCTGCCAGGCTGCTGTAGGCATTTGGTTTAGGGCATCAGGTCAGGCTCCTGGATCTGCTTGGTAATCTCACCAGCCAGGGAGCTATGAGGATTAAACTTAAAACCAGTGCTTCTGAACTGAGATCAGTCAATCTGTGAGTATTTGATCTATTTCTATAAGTGGAAATTGCTGCCCACTGCCCACCCCTACGCACCACCCCTCTCTGCTCCCCCCTCCCTTGGTTTGGATCTAGTGAATATGATTGACACGAGTTCAGAAATTCTGTAACTAAAGCCCAGCTAAAGAAGTAAATGGTGAAATGATCCCCATTGGGAGAGCCTGAAGAGGCAGTTGGTATCTTGGCATCTTATACCCTAATGGCCACAGGTAATGATGGTAAATAAATAGGAGCAGATTTTCAATTTTTTGGAAAGCAGGAATGCTGTGTTTCAAAAATCAGAAGGAAAAAAAAAAAAAAAAAGACCAAACGTCAGTCAGTTGTTTAGGATTGAAGAAAAAGAAAAGGATAACTGTGAAATATTTATAAATAAAATTTAGAAAAATACATTTGGTTGTGGAAGAAAAAATGGCTTGTCAGGTTGTTAAAGGTGTAAATTTGTACAGGAAAAAACTGCCTGAAGAGCCAGACTAAAGGATCCTAATATAGGAGAGGGGACTGGAATCCTGCGTGGTTACATCCCTACTGAGTGAGGAGATGGTCAAATTGGCCCCAAGGGGAACCTGCCATCAGAGCTCTGCTGGCCCAACTGCAATGGCCCAACTGGTGCCTGGGGCCTACCTGGGAGATGCTGCAGCCTAGAGTGGTTATGGTCCCACTGCTCGGAGCTCTGACCACCTGGGCCAAATCCTGGCTCTGCATTACCTGCTGTGTGATCACACTGTGGGATGAGGTAAGTAGCTTCTCTGAGGCATTTGTAAAGTAGAGACGGGATAGGACCTTCTTATAGAGTTGTGGTGAAGATTAACAGAGGAAAACCTTGCAAAAGGGCTTAGCATACTCTCTGGTATTCAGCAAGGGACTCAGTAACTGCTCACTCTCACTATTACTGTCATGATAATCATTACTATCACAAACAAGACTGTCCTGAGCACTTGTGTTGCTGTCAAGACAACTTTCAATGATGAGGGATACAAGAAATGCAGCAGGGACAAGTTCTCAAGGTCACAGCCACTATATACGGACCTGAATGGGGGTGGGCCAAGCAGGAGGATTAGAAAGGCAGCCACTGTGATTTCATAGGTTCGCTCTTCTTTAAATACAAAAGTTATCATCAAGAAGTCTCAGGGTTTGGTAGTGATTTTCGTGCGGCCTATGAGAACTATCCAGGTTTCATTTAAACTTGGAAGTGACATTCAGCTTAGGGTTTTCTGATCCATAGTCTACATGCATAGGTTTCTATTGATGACATTTCCTAGGTTTCTCAAGGCTTATTACCAGACCCCAAGGGACCTGAACTAGTTTCCACGTGGAGTTTATAAGCTTACGCTGTTTAGCCTATGTTATAAGCTGTAAATATCTCTTCTCCAGCAACTTGCAGTAAATTAGATTTCCATATTTTGATTTCTTCCTTATCTTAATACTAACTAGTTAAATCAGAAATATCTTTACAAATCTTTCAGTTTTATTATCTGACTCCCTTGTACAATATTTCATAGAGCGTTCAGTCTATTCCATGGACAGGATCATTTATCACACAAATGAGTAATAAAATCACATATACTTTGTTCTCTAAGTGCTATGCAGGTCCTAGACAGGTAGATGTTCACTGACTGATGGATAGCTGAAAAAAAGCAAATGCAACCATTTTTTTAATGGAAAAAAAATGAAAGAATAAGGGAGCTAAGCATAACCCAGAAATTGAAAAATGTCCTCTAAATTCTGCTTGTAAGTAGCCTAGAGCAGATCATCAAATAGCCCATTTGGAAACACTAAGGTGTATTGAAAGTGCTTGGTTCTCAAGAAGGTATGAGAAATATCGGTATTTCCTATCTAACCAAGGATGCTGGTGTCGCTCTTAGCCAACTGCTTCTGAAATAATTCCAATCAGATTCTCAGAGCTCAGGGCTCAGAGCTTATTGGCCTCAGATCCTGGGGCTTTCGGCAAGAGGGATGTGAAAGTTGCTAGATCGGGAAGAGCAGTGGCAGGTCAGCATCCGTTGCTTTGACCCTTTATTTAACAGTGGGGCACCAGACAAAACTGACGAAGGGCCCCCAAATGAAGGCATTCTCCTTCATCTAAAAACCCCCACTGACAGGTTACGAAATAGATTTTTTTTGTTTTGTTTTTTGTGAGGGAGATCAGCTCTGAGCTAACATCCGTGCCAATCCTCCTCTTTTTGCTGAGGAAGACCGGCTCTGAGCTAACATCTATTGCCAATCCTCCTCCTTTTTTTCCCCCAAAGCCACAGTAGATAGCTGTATGTGATAGGTGCACATCCTTTTAGTTGCTGTATGTGGGACGCGGCCTCAGCATGGCCGGAGAAGTGGTGCGTCGGTGTGCGCTCGGGATCCGAACCTGGGCCGCCAGTAGCGGAGCGCACGCACTTAACCGCTAAGCCACGGGTCCGGCCCTACGAAATAGATTTTAAGCATCTACTATATACAGCATTATATCGGTGGGATGGGGGCTGTCACTAAAGTGGTATATACACCCTCTTTCTCCTCAGGGAACATATGGTATAGTGGAAAAAAAAGCAAGAACAAACAAAAGGCACAGATAGATCATAGGAGCCAAAGAGTTGTAAAATAACGGATGCTGGGATTTTAGGTTGTGGGTTAAGGTCGGACATTTGCATACGTCCTGTCTCCTGTGCCCTCTACTCCAAGCTGACTCAGGGAGGCTGAGCTTGCCTCCATGTGCTCTTTTAAAGCCCTGGCAAAGGGGTCTTCTGGGCCGAGAGTCCTCAGTGTCTTTATTTTTTTTTTTATTTTTTTTTTAATTTTTTGTTTATTGCAGTAACATTGGTTTATAACATTGCAAAAATTTCAGGTGTACATCATTGTACTTCTATTTCTGCATGGACTACATCATGTTCACCACCAAAATACTAATTACAACCCATCACCACACACAAGCACCGAATTATCCCTTTCACCCTCCTCCCTCCCCCCTTCCCCTCTGGTAACCACCAATCCAATCTCTGTCCCTATGTGTTTGTTTATTGTTGTTATTATCTACTACTTAATGAAGGAAATCATACGGTATTTGGCCTTCTCCCTCTGACTTATTTCACTTTGCATTATACCCTCAATGTCCATCCATGTTGTCACAAATGGCTGGATTTAAATGCGTTTCTTATGGCTGAGTAGTATTCCATTGTGTATATATACCACAGCTTCTTTATCCATTCGTCCCTTGATGGGCACTTAGGTTGCTTCCAAGTCTTGGCTATTGTGAATAACGCTGCAATGAACACAGGGGTGCATGTACCTTTGCAAATTGGTGTTTTCAAGTTCTTTGGATAAATACCCAACAGTGGAATAGCTGGATCATATGGTAGTTCTATCCTTGATTTTTTGAGGAATCTCCATACTGTTTTCCATAGTGGCTGCACCAGTTTGCACTCCCACCAGCAGTGTATGAGAGTTCCCTTCTCTCCACATCCTCTCCAACACATGTTGTTTCCTGTCTTGTTAATTATAGCCATTCTGACGGGCGTGAGGTGATATCTCATTGTAGTTTTGATTTGCATTTCCCTGATAGTTAGTGATTTTGAACATCTTTTCATGTGTCTGTTGGCCATCTGTATATCTTCTTTGGAGAAATGTCTGTTCAGGTCTTTTGCCCAGTTTTTAATTGGGTTGGTAGTTTTTTTGTTGTTGAGATGCATGAGTTCTTTATATATTTTGGAGATTAAGCCCTTATCAGATGTATGGTTTGCAAATATCTTCTCCCAATTGTTAGGTTGTCTTTTCGTTTTGTTGATGGTTTCCTTTGCTGTGCAGAAGCTTTTTAGTTTGATGTAGTCCCATTTGTTTATTTTTTCTATTGTTTCTCTTGCCCGGTCAGATGTGGTGTTTGAAAAGATGCTGCTAAGACCGATGTCAAAGAGCGTACTGCCTATGTTTTCTTCTAGAACTTTCACAGTTTCAGGTCTTACATTCAAGTCTTTAATCCATTTGGAGTTAATTTTTGTGTATGGTGTAAGGTAAGGATCTACTTTCATTTTTTTGCATATGGCTATCCAGTTTTCCCAACACCATTTGTTGAAGAGACTTTCTTTTCCCCATTGTATGTTCTTGGCTCCTTTGTCAAAGATTAGCTGTCCATAGATGTGTGGGTTTATTTCTGGGCTTTCGATTCTATTCCATTGATCTGTGTGTCTGTTTTTGTGCCAGTACCATGCTGTTTTGGTTACTATAGCTTTGTAGTATATTTTGAAATCAGGGAGTGTGATACCTCCAGCTTTGTTCTTTTTCTCAGGATTCCTTTAGCTATTCGGGGTCTTTTGTTGTTCCATATGAATTTTAGGATTCTTTGTTCTATTTCTGTGAAAAGTGTTGTTGGAACTTTGATAGGGATTGCATTGAATCTATAGATGGCTTTAGGAAGTATGGACATCTTAACTATGTTAATTCTTCCAATCCAAGAGCACGGAATATCTTTCCATTTCTTTGTGTCTTCTTCAATTTCTTTCAGAAATGTTTTATAGTTTTCCGTGTACAGATCTTTCACCTCTTTGGTTAAGTTTATTCCTAGGTATTTTATTCTTTTTGTTGCAATTGTAAATGGGATGGTATTCTTAATTTCTCTTTCTGCTACTTTGTTGTTAGTGTACAGAAATGCAACTGATTTTTGTATGTTGATTTTGTATCCTGCAACTTTACCATATTCGTTTATTACTTCTAAAAGTTTTCTGGTGGATTCTTTAGGGTTTTCTATATATAAAATCATGTCATCTGCAAATAGTGACAGTTTCACTTCTTCCTTTCCAATTTGGATCCCTTTTATTTCTTTCTCTTGCCTGATTGCTCTGGCTAGGACTTCCAATAATATGTTAAATAGGAGTGGTGACAGTGGGCATCCTTGTCTGGTTCCTGTTCTTAGAGGGATAGCTTTCAGTTTTTCACCATTGAGGATGATATTAGCTGTGGGTTTCTCATATATGGTCTTTATTATGTTGAGGTACTTTCCTTCTATACCCATTTTATTCAGAGTTTTTATCATAAATGGATGCTGTATCTTGTCAAATGCTTTCTCTGCATCTATTGAGATGATCATGTGATTTTTGTTCTTCATTTTATTAATGTGGTGTATTACGTTGATTGATTTGCGAATGTTAAACCATCCCTGCATACCTGGAATAAATCCCACTTGATCATGGTGTATAATCTTTTAACGTATTGTTGTATGCGATTTGCTAGTATTTCGTTGAGGAGTTTCGCATCGATGTTCATCAGTGATATTGGCCTGTAATTTTCTTTTTTTGTGTTGTCCTTGTCTGGTTTTGGTATCAGGGTAATGTCAGCTTAGAATGAGTTAGGAGCTTCCCCCTCCTCAATTTTTTGGAAGAGTTTAAAAAGGATAGGTATTAAGTCTTCTTTGAATGTTTGGTAGAATTCACCAGGGAAGCCGTCTGGTCCTGGACTTTTATTTTTGGGGAGGTTTTTGATTACTGTTTCGATCTCCTTACTGGTGATTGGTCTATTCAAATTCTCTACTTCTTCTTGATCCAGTTTTGGAAGGTTGTATGATTCTAAGAATTTATCCATTTCTTCCAGATTGTCGAATTGGTTGGCATATAGTTTTTCATAGTATTCTCTTATAATCTTTTGTATTTCTGAGGTGTCTGTTGTAACCTCTCCTCTTTCATTTCTGATTTTACTTATTTGTGCCTTCTCTCTTTTTTTCTTGGTGAGTCTAGCTAAAGGTTTGTGTATTTTTTTGATCTTTTCAAAGAACCAGCTCTTGGTTTTATTAATTTTTTCTATTGTTTTTTTGGTCTCCATTTCATTTATTTCTGCTCTGATTTTTATTATTTCCCTTCTTCTCCTGATTTTGGGCTTTGTTTGTTCTTCTTTTTCCAGTTCCTTTAGGTGCATTTTTAGATTGTTTATTTGAGATTTTTCTTGTTTGTTGAGATAGGCCTGTATCACTATAAACTTCCCTCTTAGAACCGCTTTTGCTGTATCCCATAAATTCTGGCATGTCGTATTTTCATTTTCATTTGTCTCCAGGTATTTTTTGATTTCTTCTTTGATTTCTTCATTAACCCAGTCGTTGTTCAGTAGCATTTTGTTTAATCTCCATGTATTTGTGGCTTTTCTGATTTTCTTCCTATAGTTGATTTCTAGTTTCATACCGTTGTGGTCAGAAAAGATGCTTGGTATTATTTCAATCTTCTTAAATTTATGGAGACTTGTTTTGTGGCCTAATATGTGATCAATCCTGGAGAATGTTCCATGTGTATTTGAAAAGAACGTGTATTCTTCGGTTTTTGGATGGAATGCTCTGTATATATCTACTAGGTCCATCTGTTCTAAGGTGTCGTTTAAGGCCAATGTTTCCTTATTGATCTTCTGTTTGGATGATCTATCCGTTGGTGTAAGTGGAGTGTTAAAGTCCCCTACTATTATTGTGTTACTGTCTATTTCTGTTTTCATGTCTGTTAATAATTGCTTTATATATTTAGGTGCACCTACATTGGGTGCATAGATATTTACAAGTGTTATATCCTCTTGTTGGATTGTTCCCTTGATCATTATGTAATGCCCTTCTTTGTCTCTTTTTACAGTTTTTGTTTTAAAGTCTATTTTGTCTGATATGAGTACTGCTACCCCAGCTTTCTTTTCATTGCCATTTGCGTGGAGTATCTTTTTCCATCCCTTCACTTTCAGTTTGTGAGTGTCTTTAGGTCTGAAGTGTGTCTCTTGTATGCAGCATATATATGGGTCTTGTTTTTATCCAGTCAGCCACCCTATGCCTTTTAATTGGGGCATTTAGTCCATTGACGTTTAAAGTAGCTATTGATAAGTATGTACTTACTGCCATTTTTAACTTTTTTTTTTTCTCAGTGTTTTAGTAGTCCTTCTCTGTTCCTTACTTCTTCTATACAGAATTGATGGTCACTTTAGTTTGACCTCTGTCTGAAAGCTGTACTCTTTAACTACCCTCCTCCCTCCTTTTATGTTTTTGATATCATATCTAACCTCTTTTTTGTGCATTTGTATCCATTACATTCTAATCGTGGAAATAGATAATTTTTCCTATTTGTGGTCTTCTCTTTTCCCCTTAAATCCGTCCCTTTAACATTTCTTGTAACACTGGTTTCTTGGTGACAAACTCCTTTAATTTTTGCTTATCTGGGAAAATTTTGATCTCTCCTTCCATTTTGAACGATAACCTTGCTGGGTAGAGTATTCTTGGCTGTAAGTTTTTTCCTTTTAGCACTTTAAATATATCATGCCATTCTCTTCTAGCCTGTAAGGTTTCTGCTGAGAAGTCAGCTGATAGCCTTATGGGGTTTCCTTTGTATGTAACTTGACATTCTCTTGCGGATTTTAGGATTCTCTCTTTATCTTTAATTCTGGACATTTTGATTATGATGTGTCTTGGTGTGGGCCTCTTTGGGTTTATCTTGTTTGGGGCTCTCTGTGCTTCCTGTACCTGGATGTCTGTTTCCTTCCTTAGGTTAGGGAAGTTTTCACCTATTATTTCTTGAAATAGATTCTCTGCCCCCTTGTCTCGCTCTTCTCCTTCCGGGACACCTATAACACGGATGTTAGTGCGCTTGATGTTGTCCCAGAGGTCCCTTAGACTGTCCTCACTCTTTTTAATTCTTTTCTCTTTTACCTGTTCACCTTGGGTAATTTCTTCTAGTCTTTCTTCCAGCTCACTGATCCATTCTTCTGTATCCTCTACTCTGCTTTTGAGTCCCTCTAATGAGTTTTTCATTTCCAGTATTGTATTCTTCATTTCTGATTGGTTCTTTTTTATATCTTCCATTTCTTTGTTGACATTCTCACTGAGTTCATCTATTCTTCTCCCCAGATCAGTGAGCATCCTTAACACTCTTAGTTTGAACTCTCTGTCAGGTAGGTTGCTCATTTCTGTTTCACTTAGTTCCTTTTCTGGGGTTTTGTCCTGTTCCCTTACTTGGAATGTATTCTTTTGCCTCCTCATTTTGCCTCTTTCCCTGTGCTTGTGTCTACGTATTAGGTAGGTCAGCTACGTCTCCTGCTCTTGGAGAGGTGACCTTATGTAAGTGATGCCTTAGGAGGCTTCCAGTGTGCTTCCCTCAGTTCTCAATGTTCCAGGGGTGGCCCCTATGTGGGCTACGTGTGTCCTTCTATTGTGGCCTGTTAGCTCTCCCTATAGGCGCCCAGGGAGGCTGAGTTATGCTCCTGGCCAGCTGTTGTAATGCTCAGCTGCTTGTAGTTGCTGTGGGCCCTTCAGTCTCTTTATCAGGTGTGGGGAGCCCCAGCACAGTTGGCTGTAAGTTCTAATACCACATTTGTGTTGCAGTATTTCTTTTAAGTGAGTAGGCCCCCAGTGTGGCAGGTTGTTAGGCTCAGGGCCTTAGAATTGCTGTAAACCTCTAGCCTATTAGGTCTCTTGTCAGCTCTCTGAGGATTGCAGCTGGGTGGGGCTGGCCTCAGACACAGGAGCACCCAATTGTTTCAGGCTTTGGAAGGTGGGGCAAACCTCCTATGTGGGTCTTTGAGAAGCACAAGTCTTCTGCAGCTGACAAGCCCTGCCGCCCACAGGTCCACACACACAGTCAACACAGTCCTGCCCCGTGTCAGCGCCCCAACCTCCCCAAGCGGACCCAGTCTCTCTACGGCGGGAGCCCCACACACTCTGCCACCACCCCACACTCTCCACCCGCTCCTTGTGCACACCCTGCCCCACTCAAGTCAGCTCAGTTGCCAGGCTGCAGAGAATCCAGTCACCAATCTATGCAGGCCCACACGTTGCCTGAGGGCTTGTTGTTGGGTGGGGCCAGTCTCTAGGGTGGGCTGCCTGCCCTGGCTGAGCTGGATTAAATCGGTGCTCTAGCGGGTGGAGCAGACCCTGGGCTAGCAGGTCTCAGGGAAAACTCCAATGGCGTCTGTGTCAGCACGCTCACACCAGGCCACAACAATGGCCGCCGCCAATGTCCCAGTCCCTGGAGAGGTCTCACCCCTCACCGAGATGCACTCAGGGCCTATTAGGTGAGTCTCTTGTCACCGAAGCACTGTGCACCTTTCTTTCTGGTGATTTTAGGATGCTTTCTGGAAGGGGTGAGTTTGTGCGCGGGCCCTTTAAGAGCCAGTTTTAGTTTCTTTGTGAACCGGGTTTTCTGGGGGTGCTCCCCAATGCTTTAGTAGCAGGCAAACTCAGATATTATGCCACTGATGTCGATTGTGCTGGGTCCACAAAATGCCCACAGCGGGGGCGCTCCCCGGCTCAGGACCCCGCGCCTCCAGGGAGGCTGCGTACCTGTGAGCTGCTCCCGGCGGCCGTGAAGCTGGCGGCTTGTGAAGGCGGCATTTTTCCTCTCCGGAAGGGAGTCTCTGCCTCTTCTACCCCAGCTAGGATTGTCCGTTGTTGCAGGAGTTCCCCTCATCCAGTTTTCAGCTCTGTCTCAGGGGTAATTCTTCCACGAGTAGTTGTAAATTGGCTGTGTCCACGGGAGGAGGTGAGTTCAGAGTCTGCCTACGCCGCCATCTTGACTCCGCCTCCCTCAGTGTCTTTAAAGAGAGGAGAGGCTGTCTCTTTCCTCCGTCCATGTCTGGTCAGTGATGTCTGCACTGCGTTCCTTGTTTGGCTCCTTGTGTTTCAAAAACTCTTTGGGTTGCTAGACAAGAAGGACACTAACCAAATGTGATCTGAAAGCTTCTTCCTGATTTCTGGCATCTATAAATACTACATGATCATCCTTAATCAAGGGCCTATCTCTTCTTCATTTTCAAATACGTTTGTTTATGGCATTGTTATAACATTTCAGATCATTCACAAAATCAAGGACTTTAGACCTGGAAAGACTCTCAGAATTGGAAATTTCTGATTCCATGCTGACATATTCCTGCTCATCTCAGGGTTAGTCTTTGGCTAAATGCCTTCACTCTGCTTCTCCCAGCTGTCCTTTTTGCTTAGTTTTGCCTACAGAATTCAGCCCAAACTCTTTAGCCTGGCCCAATGTCCTCTTTACATAGCCCTGCCCTCAGGTCCTTCATTTCACTCCATGACCCAGCCCCCAGTCCACAGAGTTGGTCACTGCTATCCAAGACACCATTCTCCTCCATGCCACCAAGCCTTTGCACAGACCATCCCCTCTGCCTTTCCTCCCCTTCTCCACCTAGAAATCTCCTACTCATTCTTCAAGGCCTATTCAAAGGTCACCTCCTCCAGGATGCCCTTTCCAAGTTCCTCAAGCAAAGGTAGTCTTGTTTTTCCCTTTGTACATACATAACTTGGTATTTAATATTTTCTAAAACTTAAGACTTTATGATGACTATATGCTTGTGTTTCCAGCTAGTCTATGTTTTCCCCAAGGGCAAAAATCATGATTCATTCATTCACTCTCTCAGGTATTTATCCCAGTCCTGGCACAGAGTATATACCTATAAATGACTCCTGAATTAAATTGACAGGGAATTTAGGTGTAGAAATAATCTGCCAGTTGCTATAATATACCAAATTTGAAAATTTTAAGAGGGTAGCCTATAATTTTCTGTCCATAAACACTACAATATACATGCACAGTGGGAAAGCTATCTTTCTGGTAAATATGCATCCAGTACCTGAGACATCTTGAGGGATTCAGACAGGTCTACCAAGATCTGAAAGTCAAGAGAGTTCCTGAAAAGTTCGATGGACTTTAGCTTATCTGCCTGAAGTGGTATAGATAACCCCAAACTGAACTTCAACAACCTTTCCAAGAATCTGTGTATTGAAGGGGGACCCCTCTAATGGCCTTGGGACCCTTACTCCGTAGGTGGCTTTGGAGACTCAGAATTGCATCCAAAGCTATTTGTTAGGGATTTGAGAGCCAAGAGACCAAACATCTTGGGATCTTGGATAACTGGGTAGGAGTGATGGAGTAGGTAGGAGAAATGTCCCAAACTCTTGCCAATAGAGGCTTCACTGGCTAAACACTTGTCATCACTGATAAGTAATAGAGATCTCCAGAATTATCACACAATTTTCAATACGTTCAGCTTTCTAATCTTCCTTGTCTCTCTACATTCTTAATATTTGCCATCAACCCTTAATGAGGTTCTATATCTTCATTTTAGGGGATATACTTCTGCTAATTTATCACCTTCGGTCCCATGAGAAATGTATTTCAGCAAGCCATGGATAAATTATTGTAAAGCATATTTATTTAGCATAATCTAATTATTGCAACATTCAGTAAAGGCAAATGAATGAATCATAAATGAAGAGTAATGAGGGTGGAGCTACTGTGCATGTGTTTATGGCGTGTGTGTGTGTGTGTGTGTGTGTTTGGAGATACGTGTGCGTGTGTGTGTGAGTCTGCAAAACACATTCTCCTGACCTGGCTTGGGATTCAAATAGGATATCTGGGCAGAGACACAGTACACTTTTGATCTATACTGTCCAATATAGCAGCTCGAAGCCCAGTGTGGCTATTGAGCTTTCGAAATGTGGCTAGTTCAAATTGAAATGTGCTATAAGTGTAAAATACACATCAGAGTTTGAAGACATCATTTAAAAAAATGTAAAATATTTCATTATTTGGAAAGCCATTTTAAAGTTTCTTAAAATGTTAAACATAGAGTTAACATATACCTGGCAATTCCATTCTTAGGTACCTACCCAAGAGAAATGAAAACACGTAAGTCTACACAGATTTATATGTGAATGTTCACAGCAGTTTTATTCATATGTAATAGCCAAAGACTAGGAACAGCTCAAATGTCCATTAACTGGTGAATGGATAAACACAATATGGCATATCCATACAATGGAATATTATTCAGCAATAAAAAGGAACAAAGTACTGACACATACTATAATATGAATGAATGCCAAAAACATCACGTTAAATGAAAGAAGCCAAATGCAGAAGACCATATATTTTAAATTACCTTTAAAGCTAAAGAGAGAGGAAATAGATTATTGGTTGCCTGGGGTGGGAGATGGGAACTGAGAATTACTACAAATGGGCTGAAGGCTTCTTCTTCTTAGGATGATGGAACTGTTTAGAAATTACACTGTGGTGATAGTTACACAACTCTGTAAATTTACTAAAAATCATTGAAACTTACTCCTGAAATGAGGAAATTTTGTAGTATGTAGATTATACTCAATAGCTCATTAATATGAAATAATTTCCAAAGTAATTTTTAATGTAATAATTTTTACATCACTTACATATGGAAATAATATTTTGGATATATTGGGTTAAATAAAATGTAATATTAAAATTAATTTCACCTGTTTACTTTTTTAAACGTGGCTACTAGAAAATTTCAAATTACATATGTAGCTTGCATTATATTTCTATTGGACAGCGTAACTTTAGAAGGTCCCATGTTACCAACTAAACAATCCCCATAACTCCATTCATTTTCAGAGAATGTGCTTCCCTTCTTCTTGGCTCACAACAAGCCCCATATGTGAAGAGAGTGCTTGTATCCCTCAAAAGACTCTAAAGTAGGGGGGAATTGCCCAGATTGCATCTGTTTAGGCCACTGACTATACAACAGTACCCTGGTGATTAGAAGAGGAGTGTGGACCGGGCATGGAAGAAATTATGGCCCTTTGCCAGCTGAGGCACAGGAGCATAAGGGGAAACTGAGCTCAATGTCAGTAGAGCATCCATCACGTCTGAAAATGGATCATGTTCATTGTACATCCACATGCCCACACACCCTTTATATCTCTCAATGCCAGTGTTACCTGCTACAATAATATAAGAATATAAGCTACTAAAACCATCTAGGAGGATCTAAGCTGAAATGCTACTAATTTATTGAGACAAAACTAAATTTTATTTTTAAAAATAATATCATTCAGCATGTTAAATGGTTAGATATTAGTGGCCTGGTTGGGGGGCCAGGTGGTTATTATCACATTTTCACCTTGTCTGGGCCAGTAGTTCCCAGCTCAGGCTTCCCATTAAAATTACCTGGGGGACTTTAAAAATATGTGGTTGCCTGGGCCCCATCACCAAATATTTTAACTAGTCTGGGGTGGAGTCTTGGTAATGATATTTTGAAAGGTTTTCAAAATGACTCTAATATAGGCCAGCATGAGAGTCACTGATCCAGGACCTTGCTCAGCAAGCGTTTAATAATGGACTTTGAATTAATAGAAAGAAGAGGAGGAAGAGATGGACAAGGAGGAGCCACAGACTCCCACAGGCTATGCAAACTTTATGGTCCTCCTCCCAACCAGGGCAGGAATCCCCTGCCCCTCTCCCTGGCAGCTTCTGCTGGAGAACCTCTAGGAGGATGCTGCCTGCAGTTTATGAGACAGCTCCTTCTGTGTTGGACAAGCTTTGATTGTGAGATGCGTCTTTCCTAGTCCAGGCTCAAACCTGCTGTACTCTAATGTCTACTTACGGGTCCTACCCTGCCGTCTGGACAAGACTGAATAAGTCTGTCTTCTTCCCACACAATGGTCTTTCCACTATTTGAAAACAATTATCAGGACCACTAGGCTCTCTCTTTTCTATACTATGCACCTCCGGTTCCTTGATCTGTTCCCGGCATGGTCCCCTCTCCAGGCCTGTAACCATCTCTCAGCATGAGTTTGTCAATTTCCCCTTTAAAATGTGGAGACTCCAAATGCTCATCCTCCAGATGGTGTCTGCCCAGGGCTGAGTACAGCAGGACAATTACATTCCTTGATAAGGCCATTACACTCCTAGTAATGCAACCATCACACTGCATTGGCTCAATAGCAGAACAATTGGAAAGAGGAGAGAGAAGGAAAAAAAAGGGAAACCTAGATTCCTGAAATTTTTCATCTGTAAAATTTTAACTTTTGAGTATGGCACTTCACAAAATACTCATCTGAATGAGTGGGAACCCAATTTACGAGAACAAAGGGATTGTGAGCAGAGAAAGGAATTCTCGTTTTAGCATATTCCTTAACTATTAGCCTTCCATCAAGTGCTTCAGTGACCAAAGTTTGGGGACATAGGCAAAATGACAATACTTAGCAAAGTGTTTAGCAGATCTGAAAGGGCTGGGCCCATCCTGGGTAGGGTACATTCTATTTGGGGATATGACTTGGTTCCCAAAGATAAGACCAGATCAAATGAAAATCACATCCCCTGCCTGGAGACGCCAATTAAATTCCATGCCATGAATTGAAGCTGGGCCTTACATTGCTTTGCTCACAAAAACATGGCCTCCCAAAGAGCAGTGGTCACATTCGACTCCTCTGTGCTGGCACAGGGCCCAGAACATGGTAGAAGTTGTTTACTTCCTAGCTGGCTTAATTACCCACATCTCTCTCCAAAGACAATTCATTTCAAATTCAATTTACATATATCAAATACCCACTTTGTGCTAGATATCTAGGTGGGGGGCCTTTACATATGGTTTATTATATAAACATTTTCAATTTTTTGCAATGGGGTAACTTGAATTGTGGAATGGAAGGGAGATATCAATTGCTATTCAGACAAGATCACTGGACTCCAGGGGGATGGATGGTCGGTGTTGGAGTTGGGAGAAGATCCAGGGAAGTATCAGAAAAGCTCAGGAATATCTAGTCTTCCTGCCTAATCTTGAGACTATTCATAGATTAGGACCATTTTTAAAACCTATCACATCCCCTTCCACAGTGACACTGCTCATATGGATCATGGCTCCTTTCCCCCTGGAAATGAGCAAAATTCTACAGACAGACACGGCAGAGGCTGAAAGGGAGGGAGGGCAATTGATGATTTTGTAACACGCAAACCAATAGCCTCTTTCTGATGTGGGGAGCTGCCTTGCCCCCGATCGCCCCTCCCCCCCCTGCCCCCCAGATAATACACCCTCCCATGGGATAATCCTTCTGAACCCGGGGAACAGACCATTCCAACTTGGACTCTCAAAGGCCAATCTCAAGGGGTGACAGGCACTTTCTCTTATGTATCTTATCTATTTAACTATCAAAATCAAAACAAAATCAAATCAACAGAGGAACAGACACTGTCAAATGGGTGTTCCAACAAAAATGAGTGAGCATAGAACAACTGGCCTTGTGCCTGGCATGGAAGAACTCTACCACCACTCCCCATCCCTCATAAAGGGGGACAGACCACTGCTTCCCAGCTCTATTGAGACCATGTGGCAAGATGCCCATCTTCTCCACGATTTCCTGTCACTACCGCAGTCACCCTGAGAAGATGCCTCACACTGGGCTGGTCAGCCTATCCTCCCATCTACTTCTCTTCTTTCTCTATTTCTCTCTTAAGAAATAATGAAAATAATAAAAACGCCCATATTTGCAGAGTTCAGCAGACCCATTGAGATCATCATGAGTGAGGAATCAGAGGCCCTAAGACGGGAGGTGCCATCTAAATCTCCGCTCTGAGTCAGAGACAAGTTGAGCCACTCTTGTCATCTTTGGGTTGTTGCTTTATTTTTTGTTGTGTTTGTGCTGCTACAACTTGATTTTTCCATGGTTCTTTCAGGGTTTGATCTGAGAGGACCCTGTGCCTTCTTGCTTTATTACAGAGAAACCAGAGAAGGGAGTCCTGCCTGCTGAGGGCAGAGTGTTTGAAAACTTTTACTCTGGTTTACTTTCTCTTAAGGCTCAGACTATGGTATTTGCACAGCATCCTCTGAGTTCTCCCCAGGAAAATACAGATTAGATGCTGTGCACATGATGCATGTGGCAAGGTGGCCTTAGAAAAAGACACCATGGCATCATGATCAGTGGAATGAAACAAACCCTATAGCAAATTTCCCAGCAATGCTACTCGGGGGAGCACTATGGTGAGCCAGATAATGGCAGGCGAGGATTGTGCTGGGCTCTGAGCCACTGCAAGCCCTGACCTTCTTTCCTCCTTCGGCTAAACCAGTGCTCCCCAAACTGATCCGTCATGGGAATCATCTGGTGGCTTAAAAAAACAATAATGTCTGTGTTTCATCCCCAAGATTGTGACTAATTGGTCTGGGTGGGACCTGGGCTTTGACAAGTTTAAAAAATTTCCAGGAAATTCTAATGTGCAAATAAATTTGGGAACCCCTGGGATGAATTGTTAGAAAGCATCGTTTCTAGAAGAGATCTAGGAATCACACAGTTTGATAGTTAGATCAGTTCCAAGCTCTGACCACGACATCTGACAGAAGGGCTCCAGGCGAATCTCAGCGATCTGCTGACGGGGATTTTAGGGCGGCTCAGGCAAAGTAATCAGTTTCATTTTCGCAGGTACAAGTAACATTTCCACAAGACTGCTCTGCCTAAATAATGGACATGTGACGAACTCTCAAAGGCACTTTCTTTCTTCCTTGGGAAGGAGAAGACTTTGTCTGCCTTCAGGTCTACAATTCATGGATCTTTCCAGAAAGGTAGGACAGTAACCACTCACTGGGACCTCAGGCTTGCAGGCCACATATAACCAGGGGCATTTACCAGAATACTCTGTGGGGATAACAGTCTGGCCTAACGACTTGAGGCTGTTTTCAGAAAGAAGTAGAAAATAATAATAACAACAATAATTATATTCCATATACTAATTACCTACCCTGTGCCAGGCATGGAGCTGGAGAAGGGATGATTACATGGCACAAATCTAGCTGACAATGTGAACTGTGCCCTCTGGGATAGTGTGCTGTTGTGGCCCTGCATGGCAGGATGATTTAATATAGTCTCATTTAATCCTTACATAAATCCCTGGGAGAGAAGATTATTATACCTACTTTTGCAGATGACAAAACTGAGGCAAAGAAGGTTCAAGTCTAAACAAAACGACCCTAAATGGTAGAGCTAAGATTTAAACCTAGATCTTACTAGCATGTAGCTTTCTAATGGTGAGCATGAAGGGCGCAGAAGTGCAGGAAGATAGATAGATAGATAGATAGATAGATAGATAGATGGATACAGAAATGCGTATAGATATAGACATAGATATAGATATCTCAAGACCCTGTTTAACTGTTCAGCAAGTGTAAGGGAAGTGTTAGTGAAGGAAGGGTAGCAAAAGCAAAGAGAGGCAAAGAAAAACAGTGGACTGTTAGGAACCAGCCATCAAGCAAGTGGATTATGGAAAAATAATATTTGATAGCTACTGAATTAAGCAACAGCAGAGCCTAAACAAACGAGAGGAGCCCTGGGGATCTACTTCTCAGTCAGATTATTCAGTGGAGAATCCCCAAGGCGGTGGCCCAGCTCTCCTAATTGGCAGCGGCCACTTCTCCCTGGGCGTGGTTTATCATATGGAAAAGCAGGACAAGACAAAGGCAGCCAGCCTCCCCTCGCTGGGTCACTATCGCACAGCGGCAGCTTCACAGCACCTTGCAAAACTGATAGATTGTTATTCCGAACATAAACTCTGTTTTAGTCCTAAAAGGATTTTACTACCTTTCACATATGAGTTCAATACTTGGTGAGATTGAATTAGAGCAGTTAAACAAAACAAGAAGAAGAAGAAAGGAAGGAAAAAGAAAAGAAGAGAGAAGAAAGAGGAAAATCTATGGGCAGATGTGAGGACCACTGTTAACACTCAAAACTTTGTGTATCAGCACCAAGTCAGCTTTCACTGCCTTGAGAGACTCTTCCAGTGGGGCTAGTCATAGAGGGTCTCCTGGAGCTGCCCTTTATGGCGAGTCGAACCTGGTGTCTCTTGCTTGAGCTACTAGCTTGCAGGAGAAAAGCTAGGTCAGGAAAACAGGTGAAGGCTGGAGCCAGAGACACCCTGCCTGGGCCGCTTTATGACCCGTCCAACTTATTCCAGCCTGCTGCTGGTGGCCACTCACCACGGCTGAATTCTAATCAGTCATTAGGGTCCAAGTGATTTGAGTGGCCACGTCATGCTTGGTCTGGACATCTTGCGTGTAAGCAGAACTTACTAGAGCATCAAGGAAGCACTGCTAGCTTTCCTCTTATATTTAAGAAACCAGTAACAGTAGCAAAACCAACTTGCTGTACCCCAATACAAGAAATAAGATGCTCCAGCTGTACTGACTTGCATCTGCATGGAAGTTTGATGATATCTGGGGGCAGGGTATCCCCCAAACTCTCACATGTTGTTAAGAAGTCAACCCTTGCAAGAAACCAATGGGAGAAGTTGGAGAAACAAGTTGTCGCACACATTGCTAGTAGGAAAGTAAACTGGTTGAAGATTTCTGGTGGAAAATTTGTCAAGAACCTTAACATTTGGCAAAAACCTTAGCCCCAGCAGTTCAAAACTTAAAATTTGTTTAATGGAAATGATATGGAGGTGAGTAAAAGTTTAGTATCCAGAATATTCTAAGAAATATTGATTATAATATCAAAAAAAAAAAAAAAAAAAGATAGAAACAGCCTAAAAAGGAGAATGGTTAAGTGAAGTAATTCATGACACAATGGGAATAGGAGATAAGGTTGGAGGAGAACAATTAATGACCTGGAAGATGATCATAATATATTTCTATGTAATAAGAAAAAAGTCACAAAACAGAATTGTAGTATGTTATATGAACTATGTATGTAAATATATGAATAGAAAAAAAAGAGACTGGGAGGATATGTACCAAAATGTTAAACGTGGTAAACTTTGAGTCATAAAGTTAAGAGTAACCTTCCTGTATTTCTGTGCTTCTCTTTATTTGCTCAATTTTTCACAGTGAATATGTTTTTTATTTATTTATTTTTGTCAGGAAGATCAGCTCTGAGCTAACATCTGCTACCAATCCTCCTCTTTTTACTGAGGAAGATCAGCCCTGGGCTAACATCTGTGCCCATCTTCCTCCACTTTATATGGCATGCCCCACAGCATGGCCTGACAAGCGATGCGTCAGTCCAAGCCTGGGACCCGAACCTGAGAACCCCGGGACGCCAAAGCGGGGCGCCTGACCTTAACTGCTATACCACCCCGGGCCTGCCCCATGAACATGTTATTTTAATCAAAATAAATTATAAAAGTGATTTGTTTTTTAAGATGCAAGGAACTTTGGGTGATGCTTTATGTAAATGAAGAAGTCATAGTGCAGGGGGAGCCTTTAAGAAAAGACGGCTGCTCTGTGACCAAGGGTAAAAAATCAGATAACACACTTGTTTGTCTTACTGCCTTCTGTGTTCTCATGACATGAAGGACTCACTAGATACTTGATACATCCTTGCTGACAGATTGATTACCTATGGCTTATTGATACAGTGGGATCATGTGAACAGGGCCCAGAAATACTGGCCTTGCCAAGAGCCAACAAACAGGACCTGCTGACATTGTCCATCCCAGCACAGTCACTCATGAACAGGCAGAAGCCCACGTTCTTCTCCACGTGCTCAGGACCTGTCCCGTGCCTGGCACACAGTAGGCACTCACGTATCTCCTTTGGATCCACAAAGCTTTTATCTGCTCTGTTTCTGGGAAGAGTGACATTTCAAAGGATCTTAGCCAAAAACATATCTTCAGACAGAAGTTTCACAATCACAGAATATCATCAACTTACTACTACACTTGAAAAAGTTCTGAAAATTATGCACGCGCCTTCTTTACGGAGTACCACTGCACAGACTCCCTGAAACAAGTCCCTCGCTCTCCCCTGGCAAGTCTAGCCAGGTTTCTACTCTCCGAGACAAGTGGAAAAGATGAACCAATTATCTGGAGAGTTCAGGTAAAATGTCAGCTTTCTCCCGAAGCTCCTTTCTAGTCTAATCTCATTCTATTTCCAAGAAATCATTTTCCTGATTCATTCTGCTACATTTTCTCAATTCCTAGTTTAGTTTCAGAGAGAAGGCTCAGCCTATTAGCGTTAAATACTAGGAACAGGGAGGTGTGCACCTCGTGCCGTCTCTTGGAGGAATATTTTACCATGAAAAATGGGCTTTAATAACAGAACGTTGAGAAAGATGACACAGAGATGATTTACCCACGTATATATTGTGACATATTAAATTGCAGGCAGTTTGGGTGAGACTGAGTCTTAAATGAAACATCCAATATCTGCGCCAGCACACAGCCGAAGAAACCACAGAAAAACAAAAACACAAAAACATCCATATGTCACTGGGAGCAGCGGGGCCAAAGCCAAGCCCCCTCCCCCCAGCCCGCCTCTGAAACGGCTCTCCCGTGGGTTTATGCCTGGCTGCGGAGCACTGAACTGAAAAAGTGGTTAATTAATGAAAAACTTAAAATTCAGCAATGAAATTACCTTTCCCAGTGACTGACAAAGGCAGTATAAATAATTCAGCCTCTCCCACAGTCGATTGAACAGAATGCGTTTCTTCTTTTGTCAACAGCACAGAGACATTTTTTTTCCACCGCCACATTTTGTAGCCGTGATAAGTGTCACTGCCTAAGTCCAGCCAGGAGAAAAAGAAAGGGCAAAGAAAATCAAAAGGAGAACTGATTTCAGTCAGTAATTCTGAATGTGTATTGTGCTTTTCAGGTGGGTGACTCAAAGCGTAGGGCAGGCCTTTCAAGTTGAGGTTCCTAGTGGTCTCTGGAGATAGCACAGCCGCTAGAACCTGGGTGCCAAGTGTCTGCTTACCTCCCCTGATCTACGTGCTCGCTCATCCCACAGTTTCTGAAGTGAAGGAAGAAAGAGAAAATGTGGGCTGGGTCCTGGTTGGCAGAGATGGTATAGAGAGGGGAAAGAACTAACTTGAATTGGAGGGAAGCCTTTCTTCCCTTCTGGGTCCTAAAATTGGTGTGTGTTGCCAATGTTTTCTCAGCAGGGCTGGGTGGGAAAAGTAATTGCTTGGCACTGGTGTGGCCATGGGCGATGACATCTCATCAACCTGGCTCTCATTTGCAGTCAGCAGGAGAGACCAACAGAGCACTCTCCAAAGTTATGCTGGGTCTCTCCACTTCTGGCCGTGGCGTGGGGGTGTGGGGAAGAGCCTTTCTTTAGAGACCGCAGCCTGGGCCCTCTGCAGTTCCCCTCTGTCCACCCAGGGGAGGAGGCCAGAGGCTGAATGCCCAGAGGACTTCCAGCCACAGGGCTTCACTGGCAAGCCCTTTGGACACTGGCTGTTAATTTGCACCTGTATTTGGCTTAAACTACTTGAATTTCATCCAGCGTGTGAGGTTCCTCATCCTTCTCAACAAATTTTGCATGTTTCCTCTTATTCACTCTTGGAGCCTAAGCTTGGAAATCAAATAGTCTGGCTTTGTAACCACAGCAGTGGCAGCAAAGGAGGTTACCACCTCCTGAGAACTTATCACTGCCATTCTAGTTCCTTACCTGGAGGAAGTCACTTAATCCCATCTCTGTCATGTAATAACTATATTACTTGGGTAAATCACTTAGCCTCACTTACTGAGTCTCAGTTTCCTTGTCTATAAAATGGGATGGATACTAAAATGTGCCTTGTAGAGATGAGGGGTAATAACAGACGGGAAAGTACCTAGCACAGATGTCACCCATGCTCAATAAATGTGACTTCCTTTCCCTTTTCTTCCCCCAAAGGACGTTGAGAGACGGTGTCTTCTTTTACAGATGACGACATGGAAACAATAAGAAAACTCTTAGCCATTGCTCAAACAACTAAGGGCTCCTGGGGGCAGTACAGAATCCTTTCTGCCTGGGGCCTGTGCTAAGGACTTAAGGGAATACCTTCTTAAGATAAGAGATGATCCCAGCCCTGAAGGACCCTCCTACTTAATTGGGGAGTAGCCTACCACTGTAGAAACAATTAGCAAATCTCCTTAACAAGATCCTCTGGGTAAAGAGTTTATCCTTCGTCCCTAAGGGAGGCTACTTAGGATTATTTATTTCTCATTAGACTCTCTAGGGCATGCTAAGAGCTACACAATTAAACTCCCTACATCAAGGAAACAACTATTAAATCCTAGGATTCTAACGGATTTCTAAAAAGAAAGAGAAGATAAACAACTAAGATCATTCTCAAGATATTACAGAGACACTAGACCCGGAAGATGACGTTAAGGAAAAGGTTGATATATGCTTATGAAGTCATCTATGCATACGAAATTGGCTTGTTTTTTAGGATCTCTTCTCCCAGGGAGCTTGGTGAGTTTGCTCAGGTAGGATTGATGGTGCTCAAGAATGTGAAAATTCTGGGAGTGTTGTGTGCAAAAAGGGAAACATTTGAACAGATAGTGTTTGTGTTTGTGAAAGTGCTATGGGTTGAAAGGGCTCGTTAGGGTCATCCAGTCCCAGTCCACAGGGTTGTGAGACAGGGTCTCACACAGAGATGGAAACAGTCTCAGAGGGAGCGGGATTTAAGGCTGAGCCCTTGGAGAAATCTCTTTCTCAGAACTGGTCACTCCAACACCAGGGTAGGGATCTTCAAAGCCTCTGACAAGCACAGCTTATCTTTTAGACTTTTCTCTCTCAATAGGAAAGCTGGCTCGATTTTGGTGAGAACAGAGCTCCCTGGGATAGGGCATCCTAGTGCAGAGAGCAGATGGCAAACGTTTTATCCCATGAGGGCTCATCAGCAAAGAAAAACTTGTATTTACCTGTTTCTGAGAGAGGAATGTAATACTGTTCTCACATCAGACTTTTAAACTAGAAGCAGGAAACATAAAATCTTTTTATATGATTATAACAAAATAATAAAATCTTCTGTTTACATTACGGATAATTACGGAGCAGAGACTCAGGGAGAGAGGAAGAGGAAAGAGACAGTCAGAAGAGAGAAAAATGGAAACAGAGGAACACAGGAGCCTACAGGCCTAGAGGGAGGAGGAGGTGGCATCACTTGCTTCCTGTCCCCCACCAGGGCGAAGATTAAAAGGACTACTCTGCAGAGGGACCTAAGGAGACCAAGGGAGAGCCGTGCAGAGCCACACACTCAGAGGCACCCAGGGACACACAGGGGTCAGCCACACACAGGGATGGTTTATAAACAAGAATACCTGCAAACAGCTGAAGAATGTGCTGGCCCTTACCAGAATGAGTGAGAAAGATTAAGAACCACTGTGAGGCAGAACATCCCATCCTCACTATCACTGGAGACAACTCTGAACTTTTTATTCTGCAAAGTGGGTAGAATTACATCTCATTTTGAAGAAAAACAGGCATGTGTTCAGAGGATCATTTCCAAATTGTGGTGCTTTGTTTAGAATATCTCAGCTGGTCTCACTTAAAGCAGTTTCGGGTTTGTTCCGCCCTAAGTGTAGATAGGGATTTCTTTTCTTGGAAACTGCCCTGGGAGAAAGATTTGATTAGAAGTCTTCAATCGTTGATGGAGAACTCAAAATTTTAGGCATCCAGAGATGTGGTTGGCCACCATTCAAATGAAAAATTCTAGACTTCAGGATTTGGACCCAAACTCCTCAGCATAGCGCACAAAGTCCTAGGAGAGCTGGGCACTCCCTCATGGGAGGGTCTTTACCCCCAATCCCCAGCACACATCACACAGTCAGGCCATACTGATGGCTCCTTCATGCCACTGGGCCTTTGCACATGCCTTATGTGCCTGGCATGCCCCTCCTCACCGTCTCCCAGACCAACCCATACCCTTCTTGGCACCTAGTCTGGGTGCCTATTATATTCTCATAGCACCTTCTATTTCTTCTCCATAGCACCTACCACCAATTTAATGAAATAATGGTTAATGTCTATGAACCCCTTGCAACTGGGAGTTCTTCAAAGGCAAAGACACACCTATCTTTATCTTCATGCCTGTCTTTATCTTCAGCTCCTATCCCAGTGTCTCTCAACACATGGCAGTTGAGTGTATCAATGAAGGCTTCTCTCAAATATTTCCTGCTGAGAGAGTACCTCTGATCCACGCTGCTTCCCCAGGCTGTGGGAGGGGCCTCTTCCCCTGCCTTCCCACAATGCCCAGTGCATTCCTTCACCCAGCCCTAGACACACAGCACTGGAGTTGTCTATGCACATCTGAGGGCAAGTGTTCTGCAGCATCTCTCTAGAGAACAAGGCCCCCAAGATGACTTTGTTCCTCTTAGGCCCTGGTTTCTGAGCTCATCATCCTGTCTCTCCATAGGTCCAAAGACGTTTTTATTAAGGGGACTCAATCTCCAGGTAAGCTTCAGGGAAGATGAGATAACTCCCTGGCTTTCTCTTGTCCTGACAAAGAGCTCTCTCCCTGCCCTCCCTCCCCTACATATAAAACAAGACTGTGGGCTCCCGGAGCCTACAGCTGTGTCTGACTTCCAGAGCATTCCTCAGGGCACCTAACTGCTCCATAAACACCTGATGGCTGGTTATCTGTTGCGTGCTGCAACTGTGTGATATAGTTGTGTTACGTATTTGTTTAGTCCCTCACTCCACAATTCTGTCTTGTGTGCCTCCTCTACGCCAGCCAGGGATCTAGACCAGAGCTCAGCAAACTATGGCCTGAAGGCCAAATCCAAGCCACACCTGTTTTGTATGGCCCACAGGTAAGAATAGTTTTTACATTTTAAATGGTTGGGGAAAAGAGAAAGAAGAATATTTTATGACATGTAAAAATTATATGAAATTCAAATTTCAGTGTCCAAAAATAAAATTTTATTGGCACACAGCCATGCCCATTCATACACATACTGTCTACGGCTACTTTCACACTACAGTGGCAGAGTTGAATAGTTGCAACAGAGAATGTATGGCCCCCCCAAAGCCTAAACTATTTACTATCTAGCCCTTTATAGAAACAGCCAACTCCTAATCTAGACACTGGGATAGAGCAACAAGCACAACAATGTCTCAGCTCTCATGGCTAGACTCAGAGGAAGGAGACAGGCCATTGACAAATAAAAAATGAGAAATGCTATGGAGAAAAATTTAAGAGCGTAAGGAGGATAAATTTGATAGGCATGGTAGGTGGTAAGAAAAGATCTCACTAGTGAGCTGGCATTTGAGCAGAGACCTGAGGGATGTAAGGAGAGAGACTTGGATATACGGGGGAGAGAATTTCAGCCAGTGGGGAGCACCAAATGCAAAGGCCTCAAAGGAAGAGAGGCCTTGGCTAGAACCTTCCATTTGAAAACTTTCCCTGCAGCACTCATTGATGCTGGAGCAGGGAGAGCAAGCTCCACTGAGTCTTCTCTTGTAAGGAGAGGGAGGGTGGTGCTCTGGCTAGAACACGGCTGCACATCAGGAGAGCTGGGTTTGGGTCCCACCTGTGCTCAGAGATTTGCTCTTGCCAATCCATCTCCCTGAGCCTTGGCCTCCTTGCCCATAAAGCAGGGCCATGACACCTCTCCCCAGTCCGACCCCAGCGTGCTGAGTGAGATCACGAATATGAAGTCTCTTTCTAAACTGAAACGTGCACTAGGGGGTTAAGTATCATTCTGATGGGCTTCTGCCTCCTGCCTTTGTTGGTGTTCTCTGCTTTTGATTGTAAGCCCCCATGGGTTGGCTACCATTTATCTTGAATTTTCTGGGACAGCTTTGATTTCATATGTTTGGTCCCACTGGCCCTGTAAACCATGGAAATGTCCCAGAAAATCTCATATTTCAGCCTCCAAACTACATCTCCTGACTGCTTCTCACACGAAGTGCCCCTTTGCGGACCCTTGTTAGTGAAGATTTGGTGAGAAAAGTTGGACCCCTGGGTGTGGGGGCAGGAAAAGGTAAAAGTTGTCTAGAATTGCTCTGAGGCCAGTGCTTCTCCCATTTCGCCGGTGAGGAGACGTCCCTGGATTCCTCTCTCAGCTCCTGCTCAGGTCCTCAGGAGCCTCTTATGGGCCTGTGCCTTCTGCTCTGGCAAGTGGCTGGGCACAGACCCACACACCCCCTTTCCTAAAAGGATGCCTTGAGGATGAGAGTGAGCTCTGCAGTGCCCTTTGATGCCTGGGAGATGCCTGGGAGAAGAGGAGCATACGAAAACCAGCATTACATTATTAATACTCATTCTTCAGTAACTTCAGAGAATTCAGGCAACCACAACCAGTGGCATTCCAGCTGCAAACACAATTCCGTTTCCTACTGCAATTCTCCTCCGAGAGCCTCTCGAAATCAAACTCCATTTCTGATTGTGTGAACTTTGTTTGCTGATGAACTTTGATTCACAAAATAGTCACTCTAGGTGGAAATTTTCTTGGAACTCAATTAAACCAAATCGATTGTGGTTGGTTGTAAGAGTGAACTGGGGCAGGGAGGCGGGGATCCACGAGAGGATACGTGATGTAAAAATATCTCTTAAGAAAACTGCCAAAATAATAGCTTTTTGCTTCTTGCAAGATTCCATCGACACAGCCTTCTACAGAGTCTTATTTTATGGCAAGCTGTGAGTGTTTTAACCAGTTTTCATTCTCCTTAGTTATCTAAGTGGCAGCTGAGATGTGAAATCAAATGATAGGCTCCCCACCCCCACTGCACCACCCCCATCTGACTGGGTCTCCTAAAGGATTGCTGTAGCTCTGTGACATTTTAATTTGCCAGAATGAGGCAGAATGTAAGCAGGAAGGCTCAGGTCTGTGCATTTATCTTGCTTGGGGGAAATTAGTGCTGGCTCTAGAGCACACCCACTGTATACACCAATGAAAAAATACAATTCAATTTGTGTTGGCAGCTTTAGGAGAGCAGGGCAACCATTTGTTAAGTGCAGGGGTAATTCAGCGCCTGGTTTTGCAGAGAAGCAGCGCTGAAACCCCAAGTTGGCAATTTTGCCGGCAGATAAGTGAATTCCCAGCCCTCTGGAAGGTTTCTGGGCAGAAGATTGCTCTTTTGCAGTGCTGTGGCCCCAGAATGGTGTTTCTGTTGGCCAAGTCTGCCTAGCGCCAGGCTTGCCAAACACGCAACCAGAACGGAGTCCTGGGGGCTTCGCCCAGGGGCATTGTTGCTGTTCTCCTGTAAGGCGTACCCCGAAAACTAGAGAATGTCACAGGGGAAATGTTTTTATTTGAAAACACATTGTGCACGTTTTCAGCCTCCCCACTCAAGATGGCTAACAATCTCCTGCCTGTCTCACTGCTGAAGATGGAATGAGGAGCTCAGGCAGCAGCCTGTAGCGGAGAGCCTGCAGTGACTCCCTTTTCTATTAGATGGTAGATGCACAGGACTGAGGCTGACCGATTCGCTGCTCAAAACAGAAACGTGTTTTAGAGACTGTGAAACGAATGAAACAGAGAAATATGATGTGCTGAAAAAAAGTAGAGGTTGCCTATATATCCCCAAATAATCACCGTACATTCAGAAATGGCCCGGTTTACACGTGTGCCTTGCCCCAAACTCATCTGCCCTTTAAGCTCTCAGAGACCAGGAGCAAAAACTCCAAGCCCCTCTTTCCTGCCTTGACTAGGGATGAGGCTGCAGGCCCCAGTCTTGGCAGGGCTCTTCATTTTCCTCCCTCAGCTTCCTTCTTAACATCCTGCACATCTTCCTCTGTCTGCAGGCTAGCCTGGTGGTTTCCCCTCCCAACTGTCAACGCCAGCTTGGTGAGGGAGGGGTGCGCGTCCCCAGTAGGTGCTCTGTCAACGTTTGCCCAGGACGTGGCCACAGCTCTTGCTCCCTCCTAGTTCAGATCCTTTCTTTGTCCACCCAGTGCCCTTGGGAAAACTACCTGCTGATTGCAGATGCCCCTGACAGCCCTACCGAGTCCCTAGGGGGACTTCCCAGCTGCCTGTCAGCCCCCTGACGCTTCTCGGGAGAGCCCGACTTTATCCAAGTTCTTACGAGAAGTGGCATCGGAAGTTCATACAATAAACTCTGGTGTGTTTGAGTTCAAATCTTGGGCCCACCCTTTCTTCTCTTTGAGTCATTTTACCACTCTGAGCCTCAGTTTCCTTACTTGGAAATAAATAAAGATATCCACTTCAGATGAGCTTAAGGCAGATGACTTTTGTAGTGGTTCCTATATGCTCTGTGCTGGCACCCAGCAGTCACTGAATAAATCATACTGCATTTCCTGAGGTGTGAAAAAAGGCAAGAAGGGATTTAGTGAGTAGTCCAGTGTTGGGGGTGTGTCTAATTGCCTTACATAACATTGATAATAATATATGGATGCAAGGGAGATTTCTAAGTCCATACGGAGGAGATCTGGGGCTAACAGGTGAAGGATTAATAAAGGTAGAGAAAGGAGACGAGGGTCGGGTCTGGGGAGATGCTACAGCTCCGTGTATCGCTGTCCATCATTCTAGCACGTGCAATCCTAATCGCCGCCCCTCCTCCCAACTCCATCCGAGCTCTGCAAATACAGGAGCGCTCCTAACAACCTCCTTGTTTCCCAGATGGCCTAAAACACTGATCCGAGAGCAAATCGTGCTTGATGAATCTCTGCCCCGGTTCTCACATGAATTGGCAGGTGATGAGTCTTTTCTAGCAACCGAAACAGACAGTCTAACCCAATTCTCAACACCCCCAAGGCCTCTCTTCTTTCAGAGTAGGGTCCTCAATCCTTAAAGCCATGCTTTTTCTTGGATGAGGGGAAAGCTGAGAGAGAGGTGCTGGAGGTGGGTAGGCCCAGGGTGGTGCCCCTACCTGCACTGGGCAAAGAGGAGCAAGAGAGGATCTTGACCTGCAATAGCTCAGGAAGGGGTCACAGAGCATCATGCTATGTATTAATACAGTCTCTGTCCAGACATCTGAGTCCAGGCTATTAATAGAATCATAAAATGCTGCAGCTGAAAGGGCCTTTGAGACAGCGTATCCCAGTGTTTTTCTAGCCATGCTCTGCAGAGCCCTGAGCTTGAGAAGGGTGCAGAGGGGAGGAAGAAGGCACATATTCCTCCCTGCCTTCCACCAGAGCCACTCCACTCCCTCTCTTTCTTAGTGCTGGGCTGTGTGGCCAGTGAAGGGTCACCTGGAATAAAAGGGTTCCACTGCAGCAAAAACAAAACAAAACAAAAAAACACAATAAACTGCCACAAAAGCCCCAGAGATGGTTTATTTCATGTACACGTTTTAGAATCAAAGGAGCCTGAAGTCCAGAGAATTGAGGAGACTTGCCCAAGGGCAGTACAGATCCCAGTGGTTAGTCAAGCTCTTCCCCTGACGGCCCTTCAAGCAATCTGGGTGCTATCTCTGTGCTTTCTCGGCTGGTGATGCCAGGAAGTGTAGTCATGGACAGCTGATGTGGGGAGTGGAAGGGAGTCTAAGCAGTGTCGACCTGGAACTGAACAGTCTTGAAGGAGCCGCAGCCACCTGCAGTGCGATGTTTGGGGGAGTTCTTCGTTTGCCAGGCCCTTTCTTCAGCACCTGCTGAATGGGTCTGGGACTCCACAGGACATGAAGCAGCACCAAAGAGCCTAGAGTTCTAGCCCTGTCTCTGCAGCCAATTTGCTGTGTGACTCTGGGTAAGCAATTTTGTCTTTGAGTCTCCTCATCAAGCGATGGATGATTTCTAAGATTCTTCCAGCTTTAGAATTCTAGGCTTTCTCTGATCTTTGACGATGACCTCATCCTTACACCAATGCCTGTATTTTAAATCAACTTGCCATGAAAAATACATCTCTTCTCCTTTCTATATTCACAAGCTTCAGGTGCCTTAAAGATTCCCATGGCTTATTTAATCTGACCTTCAAAAAGGTGACATTCTAGTCCACATGGGCATGACATGATAAAAAATGTTCAGCCCAGCTTTGATGATTACCTGTGTTGTTATATGCAAAGAAAGCTCCAGCAGCCTCCCTACACATCCTTGGCGATGTCCTCTGCGCTCCTTGCTGATACTTGACTCTTTTCCTGCAGGTGACGCAAACTAACTTAGCACATGTGAGCCATCCCAAGGCTTATCCAAGAGCATCTGATATGCGCCGGACTTAAAAAACCGTGCGTACAGCCAGCTACTCAGACTGAGAAACAGCTGCTCCAAGGATGGGAGGACCCCTGTGGAGCTCTTAGGGGTGTGGAGACGGTGTGTATAGCAGACTGAAGGCGGGTCCATGTGCTTTGGATACTAGATATGTAAAGGAAAGGTTAACAGACCCCTCAGTGAAGACTTCAATCTTGACCAAGCTAGGCACATGGATATATCGCCCTCAAAGAGGGCATAATTCTAGGAGTCAACACCTTCAAGTTCTTCACCCACCAGAGCCCCGAGTCATTGTAGGAAAAAGCAATGATTCACTCTGAGTCTTCAGAACGGTATTAAATTACTTGTCCATTATTATGTGATTTATGCTGGGATTGGGCTGCGAGGTCCCTGCATTGCTTTCTCCTCCTCACCCCACCCACCCCCATTTCAACCACTGCCCAAACATCCACAGAATTTATAACACAGAAATTGGCTCTGAGACCCAGCGCTGTGGCATTTTCTTTCTGCCAGGGGTTTTGCTACTGTGTGGGTTTTATGCATATGTCCAGATGATTCTTATATTAAGCCACAGGAAAAAAAAATTCAATTTGTTTTTTATTAAAGTCCAACCGCTGCCCTGCCAGTCAAACCCATTTATCTAACTGCGCATGGATTGCTCATGTCAACCCGTGATTACCGTGCGCTACCTCAATAACAGCCTGCTGATTATCCCAACATCTGAAAAGCTGCCTTTTGTAAATTACATTGCAACTAATGAAGCCCAGATGCACTCGCTTCAGTGTCCTCTCTTGCTCTCCTTCTCTCTGTCACGCACAGGAGCCAAACCGCAAGGCGAGCGCTGGCATCTGAACGTCATTATAACCAAAGCCTGGGATTTCAGGCCCAGCCACTGGGGAGGTCTCCTTTCCTGCGGCCACGTAGAAATCAGGTTTACATAACTCCCCTCTGATTCAATACGCTTTCTCCCAAAGTTTGATTGGGAGTCAGATTAGAGCTCCATTATTACGGGCAATGCAGAAAATCCAGACACCAGGCAGCGCTTTAATTTGGGATAATAGGGAAGATGAACAACATGTGGTGCCGATCGTGTAGGTGCAAGAGCTGTGATTTTTAAATTACTCTAAACAGATGTGGAGGGGAAAGTTGCCATCCATATGACAGTTTAGTTCAGCTTGAACAAAGACAGGCCCTGACGTGGTTTGGGGCTGTTTATGCTGTCCTGCTGCCCAGTGGCGGCAAGTCAAAGAGGCTGAATAGCAGGCTCACGCCACGGGCTCAGCAGTGGTCAGCTCCATTGTGTTCTGCTGAGTGATGGCTTAAATGCCCTTTCTAGCTTAGTTTGCTCATGCCTCAGGCAGGGAAAGAAGTGTCAAGGCCAGGACTAAGGGATGAATCAGTATGTGAACATATGGTGCCTCTTTTCCCAAGGTCAAGGTGTTCCACACAGCTCTAAGGCCTTACTGTGTGGTTCCACCAAGAACTGCACGGGGCGGAGCCTGTGCACAGCAACAGCTGGGAGGAAAGGTCTTACTGGTAGAATCCACCCGTAGCCCCAGAGCCAAGGGAACACCTGCTAGGACCACTTTGCTGTGTCCACTTCCCACCAGGCTCTGCTCACTACTCCCTGCTGTCAGGGCACTAGAGGAGGAGAGGCCAGGAAGGTGAAATGTGGCCTGGGGTACCTTGAGGTCTAGAGGTTGCAGGTCAAGGTTAGAGATGGGAATCACTTGGACCAAGAGTCAGAGCTCTCAGAAATGATGCCCATCATAGATGACCAGGGCAATGAAGGTGAAGCAGGAACCCAGGCCCTGGACTCCCAAATCAGGAAGGAGTCTCTTGCTTCTCTCGTTCTTGCTTTCCAAAATGAAATAATTTCTGAGAAGGCTGGCATTTGGCTCTGCCAAGATTTTGCCCATTGATGGCTAAAATGCCCATCTGGCCTCAATTCCTCGTGTCTTAGGCAGAGAAAAAGGTGTGAAAGGCCAGGATAAGAGAAGCGTGGGCGTGGGTGAATATGTGGTACCTCTGCAGAGTGGACCGCAGCGCGATGGTCATTGTGCAATTCTATCCCTCCCCATCCTTGAGCGCAGACTCAAGTCGAACATTCACTCAACAAGTATTTATTAGTCCCTGTCTGTTTGCAAGGCATGGGTCCAGTGCAGCAAAGACATAGAAATATCTCCCATGTAGTCCTGACCTCACATTGTTTGCACTTTTTAGAGAGAAGATCTGCATAGACAGAACCGTACCTGGAGGAGAGAATGGGATGAGTGCCTAAGAGTGTTGGAAACAAAACACTGTGCAGATGCAGCAGAGGGGAATGGCCTTCTTGCTGAGGCAATCCTGAAGGGCTCATGGAGGAGGGGGGTGTTTGAGTAGGCCCTAGAAACTCCACCCCCAATCCTGGAAGAATGGGAATCTCACTTTCCTTCTATGTGTGTTTTTTTTTTTCTTTTTCCCTAAATGCAGAATGGATTGTGTCCTGTATTTTATTACAGGGCCTGGAGAAGGAGTTTGAGGCAAGAGCTCATAGGACTAGTGTGATAACTAGGACCTAAAACTGGGGCCTTGGGTCTGAGTGGGGGCCATGGACGTGTCAGATTGTACAGATAGCCTGTCCTGGACATTCTCACCTGTCCTGTGTCTGCTGGGCTTTAGCAGGGCTACGAGGCTTGCAGATTAAAGGGACTTTGCAATGCCATCTCATTTTGTCAGTTTCTGTATTGATGCTCTAAAGAATGTTCACCTGCACAGCGATTCTGATGAACAGGATTCTCCCAAGTCTGGCATCAAGATTCCCTTTCAAGAAGTGGTCACATTTGTTTCAGAGACAGAAATAGAGAGAGACGGAGTATAAGACATGGATACAAAGACAGACACACTGAGTCAGAGAGGCAGAATTTTTCCAATGTCATCTTCACATAGGGAAAAGAACAGAAAGTCAGAATTCAAGCCCAGCATTCCTCATAATCCATAGAAACTGTTCTTTCCACTACACTTTGCTTCCTGCTGTTATTTACATAATATTATAATAAAATTAAACATTTGCATCATGCTTTACAACTTGCAAAGCATTCCGAGTCTCACAATCCTTTGGTGATCCTTTCCCCATTATTAGTCTCTACTTAGAGAGGAGGAAATTAAGTCCCACAGACACGGGATGATTTGCTCAAGGCCATGCCACTGGCCAGTGGGAAATCCTGCAGCCTGTCTCTGTTAATTCAAGAAAGCTTCTGCCATGCAACCAAATGCGCTGGCTCTCAGCTAGATCTCCAGTCACAGCAGAGCCCTGCACGGAGAACACAGTCAGATACATCTTGATTATAAGTCCAACCTCTCTTGATTTCAGTTTCCTGATTTTTAACACCAAGATAAAAATGCTCCATCTGTTCTCTTCCTTTTTTCCAATTACCATGAGAAACCTCCTTTCTTCCCTAAAAAACCTTTTCTTGGGTGCTATTCTCTGATTTCTTCTGAGACCACAAATGGAAGGACAGACCCATGTATGTATCAGGGACACCCCTTCCTTGCTGTTTGTCACTTGTCTCTTCTTTTGCAGACACAACCACCTGATGAGCCAGTTAAACCCTTCTACAGAAAATGTGGAATGTTAACAGGGTGATAGCTGGCATATGCCTCTGGGGCATTGTACGGCCTCCAGTCACAATCTCATTATCTGCCTAAATTTGTTTACTAAATAAATGAGACAACCTATTTATTTATCATGTAAATTTAATTAGAGGGCTGATTTATTTACTCCGTGTCTATCAAGGTCTTAGCATTTTCTCCAGCTCTGCATCCCAGCCACTCTAGCCATGGCATGTAACAGTAAAAATTAGCTCTATCTTTCTTGGATCTTGGCCCTGAAGCAGCAGGGAGCCAACTGCTAAAGGCAAAGCCAAATAGTATGAGTTGAGAGGGAAGGAAGTTCAAAATCAGAGCTCCTCAACCCCCGCCCCAAAACCTCCAAAGAACCACCAGATCTGAGTGGGGTTTCTAGAAACGATCTTGGGAGTCGAATCTAGTAGGATTTAACGCAAGGGCAAGGATGTCATAAATCCATAAGAAACTGCATGTACAGTCACTCCATAATACAGGGAGCTTTCTCTTTTATTATTTGTTAAATGGTATTCCTCTGCTTTTAAAAGCAATAAATGTTCCTTGGGAATTTTTCCCAAAGTAAAATCTGAGAAAGACTAATGGCTGGTTCATTTGGATCTTAACAGAAATTTTGCACAGTAATTAGTCAAATAAATGTCGGCAAACCTGAATTAAGCAGAGTTTGATTTGGTAATTATGCACTAGGTCTCTCGGAGAGGCACATGGAGTATACAGGCGTCCTCACATCCCTGCGGCCATAGCTTCCTTTTCTCATGAAGAAACTCGCCGATCAAGGATCTGCAGAACTCATTCTGGAATGGCTGGTTTAGGGGCCTTAGAATCTACCTCTGGATGCAGCCAAATGAACAGAGTTGCTTTTCTGATTTACACCTTACATCAGCCCCTATTTAAAGGTCATTGTGAACAATGCTGCCTAAAATGCATTGCTATGATTATTCAGATGATGTAGAGTGTTGGTCTCTCTCTAACAGCCCATCTAAAAGATTTTTCTCTGGTTGTAGTTTCAGACTACACATATTCTTTTATTAAGCAATTGGTTTGATTTTAGTTTAAATACACTGTGAATCTTGTAACTGAAACCATTTCATGCTTCGTGTGGGCTGCTAAGAAGCCCACAGCCAAATCTGTGGTTTCCTCTATCAGTATATTATAATACATGGCATGGTTTTTTGTGCTAAGGACATTCTGAGATCCATAGTAACTTTCTTATCCACGTTTTCTTCTTCATCTTAATATCTTAATTATTTTAATGTATTTTATCTGTCTCAATTATTCATATTTTTAAACCCTAAGTTCTTTTTGGAATAAGGCAAGGTATAAATGCATAATTAAAAGTTTTTAAGTGTTCAATTTAAGTGATGATGCAAAGAAAGTGAAAATCAACTGTAATCCCAACACCTAGAGAAACTTATGCACTGCCAATATTTTGATGTATTTTCTGTCAATCATTTTTACAAAATTAGAATCATACCCCATATACAATTTGTATCTTGCTTTTTCCACTTATAGTATCATGAGCATTTTTCTGTTACCTTAAATATTCTCTATACTTAATAATTTCTTATTTGAGGGCTTTTAGCATGTTTTCAGGGTTTTGTTTTGTTTTTTGATCTTATAAATAATATTGTACTAAGATCTTTCTAGAATATTTTTTGTTCGAGTTTTTAATCATTATTGTAGGATAGAGTCCTAAGAGAATTAGTAGTTTAGAGGACACAAACATTTTAAATGTTTTGATAAATATTGTACAACCGCTTTCCAAAAACATCGCATCAGCCGCATTCCTGCTTGCAGCTTAGGGAGCATGCCTATTTCATCATGATTTCACTGGTATTATTCTGTTATTACCATTAAAAACCTTTGCTAATTTTGTAGTTAAAAACAATTTATTTTTCTATTTTGCATTTAAAAAAAATTTTTTAAGGGCCAGCCCGGTGGTGTAGTGGTTAAGTTTGCACTCCCTGCTTTGGTGGCCCAGGGTTCACAGGTTTGGATCCCGGGCGTGGACCTACACACCACTCATCAATCCTTGCTGTGGCAGTGTTCCACGTACAAAACAGAGGAAGATTGGCACAGGTGTTAGCTCTGGGACCATCTTCCTCAAGCAAAAAGAGGAAGATTGGCAACAGATGTTAGCTCAGGGCCAATCTTCCTCACCAAAAAAAAAAAGAAAAAAAAATTTTTTAATATCCATCACCAAACGTTATTACAAAATTTAATTTGCATTTTTGCTTACTAGAATCTCAATCATTTTTGATCTCTTTATCTTTTTCATGTATTTTTCTTTGAATTGTTGCTTCATATCAGTTGCCCATATTTCTCTTAGGGGTATAAATGCTTTTCTTTTTTATTTATATAAGGCTTTTTATATATATTAAATACATCAACTACTTTCCTATGTGTTTTTGGAAAATGTGTTTGTGTTTCCATTTTGTTTATAATTTTTTGATTGCAGGATTTTAATTCTTAGATAATCATCTCAACAGGTTTGTTAAATTTATTTTAATTCTTATCTACATTCAAGGATGAAATAACTATCCACATATATTCTCTTTAAGTTTGAAAAAATTCTTGGGTCTTTTAAATTTAACTAAATTTTGCTAAAATCCAGAATTTATTTTGGTATATTTTGGGCTTCTGTTGAAGGCTCAAGGTCTGAGCCCATGGGAATGCATCAGCTCTCTCCAAGATCCCCTGGGCCAGTGGTTCTGCTATACAATCTGGGAAATAAGAAAACTTGGCATTTATTTAGGCTCGCCTCTTTGGAGAAAGTAATGCCGGTAACAACTTATGTGGTGTGATTAGAAGTGAATCAGGAAGATCTATCCCCCATTGCTACAGACCAAAAAATACACAGCACTGTTAACATCTACGGACAGCACCCAAATTTCACCATTATACATGTATTCCTTTTCCTTCTACTAGATTACAACGAACAAACAAAAACCAAAAGCCAAGGAAGTAAAATCCTTGAGTTGGTTCCCAGAGTTAGGAGTGATTATTTTCCAGGACTTTTAGCTAAGAGTCCCAGACTCAACGGCACAAAATCCGGGATGGAGGAGCACTGGGATGAGGGATCCATGAGGCTGGATTGGGCACAGCCTAACCTGCCTGTGAGGGTGGGGGCTGGATCATAGCTTTGCATCTGCATCTTCCTATTCCTGCTTCCCCTAGCCTGAGTGTCTCCCTCCCACAGAGGGCCTTTCTCCAAGGCTGGTGAGTAGGCAATACCCCAGGACAACTGGAGGGACAGTAATATTTTTCTTCTGTAAGTGGAGGAGGGGCAGGATGTTTCCAAGTTTCAGACCTGGGCACAGACACGGTCCCTGGTCTCCTGCTACAGCAGACCTGTGATCCCTGGTTGTTGCTTGATGTGTGTTACATCTGCCTTTCATAACTGGGTTAGGCTGTGAGCTTATTTTTAAGCACAACTGAAAGCATTGATTTCACAATGAAATATAAAGCCCAAGGTGATATGGCCTTGACTTTTCTAAGAGATCACTTTTCCTTCTGCCCCTACCAGAGGCAACCAGGTTATTTTTTTTTTCCTGAGATGAACTAGTTGGAGGATACAAAGGTCCCAGCCTCTAAAAACCACTTTCCTTTTCAGTTCAACCACATGCTAATGTGTCAATTCGCTGCCCTGGGGCAAATACTTAGCATTTTTCCTTTGGTTTTCCTGAAAATGCATAACTGTCAGCAGCTTCACACTTCTTCTTTTGACTTCTTTCATTCCTGATCCCCATACAAAAAACTTGAGGCTGAGTAATGGATATATTTTTAGAAGACTTCCAAAACAAATAAAGGTGAGATTCTGTGTTTATGTTGTGCTCAATATTCTCTTATGTGTTAAAAATAAAAATTTTGAAAAAGTAGCTTATCTCCCCAAAAGCAAGAACATATAAAAATATTGAAATATTGCCTAAACAATAAGGGCATGGGATGGGGAAAGGGGTGGGCAGGCAGAGCGAGCTCTATAGAGCAAAGGGAGGTCAGCTCTCCCAGATCTAGCCCTTCTCTCCATTCTTGTGCAGAGATGCCTCTTCTAGTTCAGGAAGCCAGAGAATGAATCTGTTAGAGTTTGGGCCAACAGAGCCTTCTGTCCCCACCGTGGACAAATTTACTTTAGTTTGCTCACACCAAGGATTTTAAGTAGGGTGAACGTGTGTTCCAGCTTTCCCAATTCTGTCTCAGTTTATGCATATATCTTCTTCACTCTGTGCTATGGTCTCAATATTTGTGTCCCTCCAAAATTCATATGTTGAAATCCTAATGCCCCACGTGATGGTATTAGGAGGTGGGCCTTTGAGAGCTGCTTAAGTCACAAGTGTGGAGCCTTCATAAATGGGATTAGTGCCCCTATAAAAGAGACCCCACAGAACTTCCTAGCCCCTTCTACCATGTAAGGATACAATGAGGAGTCTCGGACCACCAAGAGAGCCCTCACTCAACCATCCTGGTACCCTAATCCCAGACTTCCAGCCTCTAGAACTGTAAGAAAAAAATTTCTATTGTTTATAAGCTACCAATCTGTGGTATGTTGTTATAGCAACCTGAATGGACTAAGATATTCTCAAAAAGGTCTCAGTTTGGATAATAAATTATACAGTTACCCTAATTATTTGTAGAGAAAGAAATGAAGTAGACATTAAACTGTCTTTTTTTTCTCTCTAGATTTAGGGATTGAGGTAAAGTGAGTCACATTCTATTCTAGGAGTAGGCCAACATTTTCTAAAGGATCAGATAGTAAATATTTTAGACTATGTGGGCCAGACAGTCTCTGTTGCAACTACTCAACTTGGCTATTGTAGAGAAAGTGGCCGTAGACAATATGTAAACAAATGAGCTTGGCTGTGTTCCAACAAAACTTTATTTATGGACATGGAAATCTGAATTTCATATAATCTTGACGTGTCACAAAATAGTTTTCTTCTTTTGATTTTTTTCAACCATTTGAAATGTAAAAGCCATTCTTAATTCATGGGCCTGATTTGGCTAACAGGTCACAGCTAATGCCTGTGCTATTCTCTCACCTATGTGAACACACCTGGGTGCTGGCAGATAAGCCCCCCACTCTCCTCTGGGAGGGGCTCTGTTGGATCTGTTCTCTGTGCATACGTTTGGTAACATCCTTGCCAATATTTACATTTATATAGCCTGAACACAAGCACAGGGCTTGAGATCTTTAGAGGTGGAAGAAATCTTATCATCTCTGCAGTTTTCAACCATGGAGCAGTGGTAAGTGAGGTGTATCTTTAGTAATTTGCTACTGATAATAAACTACCAAAGCCTGCAAGTGATTTATGCCTGTTTATAAATTAAAGCAGATTCGACGCTTTCACTATAATAATGCTGTTCTTTCTCACTTGCATTCTGATCTGCTTCCTTAGGGTAGAGAGAAGGGGTCTGCCACGACATGAATGACAGGTGAAGTTTGCATGTAGGACAAACTGTCATGGATGTCCCAGAGCTGTGTGACCGGAGAAGGTGAAGAACCTCTGACCAAGTCCATCTTTATCCTTTTTCAGATGGGAAAGCCCTGCACCAGGAAGATTCAGGAAAGATGTAGTGGTCCTGAGTTTTCACATTGAGCAAACCAAGGGGCAGAGACTGAGCAACTTGCTTCAGTTTGCACAGCTTATAAACTGGAACTCTAACGGAGGTTTTTGGAGTCCTGAAATTTGTGGGTTTTGCTACACCACGCAGTATTTAGCATCACAGGTGTCAGAGAAGCCTGCTGTCACTATGACAACAATATCCCAAGGCACTGGGCAACTCTACCATTATTGTACAGAGTTGAGGCTTTCTCATCCATGATACTAGCACGGGAAGTTGCTCTATCCCCATTTTATGGATGAGTAAGCTATTTTCAGAACATGACTTAGATCAAAAGGGTCCAATCAATATTCAGAGAACTGGCATAAAGTACTTCTATAAAGACAGAATCGGTGGCCAGGGAGCAGTTATCTCTGTGCCAGGTGGAAGCTCTTTGGCAGAATGGAAAGTAAATAGCCAAGAACCCGGTAGTATGCTTGTCAAATTGCCAGTCTGGAAGGACTCGGGGGGTGATCAAGTCAAATTCTCTGTGTGCCAGGGAATAAGACATTATTGAGCACATTAGGGAAGAGTTGCCTCTGGAATGCCATCCAGCCACAGTCAAAGCTAGCTTGTCTGGCTTGTCATGGAAAGGACTTCTTCATCAGACAATACGTGCCTACATCTACAGGGCAATGATAACCCATGTGGATAATTATGACTACAGGCACTCTAGGAAGAACACATGCATCCTTAATCATGAAACAATTTAATTATTCTACACACAACGTTATTGGTAGTTTTGTTATATTTTAATTCCTTGAAAATTGGTCACTAATTTGTATTGCATTAATTAGTCTACAGTGTAATACCCAAATCGTGCATGATTCTGGAGTTTGTTTTCAGTTGTTCATTTTTAAAGGTAGAATGTTTTACATCCAAACTCACGTACATGTTCAGTACTCCCATATTAAAACAAAACACCGATGCCACTCAAACCAATTTCATTTATCAGGTCCTTTGGAATTCCTCATTCTGACCAGCTAAATTCTTCTCTCATTCCTTTTAGTTACTAGAA
The DNA here is from genome assembly GCF_057802395.1 of Ceratotherium simum simum. Taxonomy (NCBI): domain Eukaryota; kingdom Metazoa; phylum Chordata; class Mammalia; order Perissodactyla; family Rhinocerotidae; genus Ceratotherium; species Ceratotherium simum. The sequence continues at coordinate 51,467,941 of NC_141910.1, read as the reverse complement.
AGAAATTCAAAGATGTAAAGCTCCTCTGAAATTTGGGATGTCAGTGAATGTTTGGCTTACCAAAGCATCTAGCCAGCTACAGCCAGCATGGGAAACAAGGGAAGCACAGACAGCACGACAGAGCAGCAGGAGGGCTTGAGTTGGGCAGTGGGAAGGGCCACCTCCTCAGTGACACTGCTAAGCCGTGAAACATTAGTGTTGATGGCTAGACAGACAGGAGAATATCATACACCAGAGGAACACAGGCGGAGGCTGGACTCTGCCGGAATTTAAAGAGACAGAAATAAAAGCAGCCCCTTCGAGACTGTGTTTTGGATTTTTCTTACTAAAGGTCAGAGAGAAGAGGGAGGCAAGAAAGGAGAGCAGCAGAGACAGAGAGAGAAAGAGAAAGAGAGAGAGGTGAAAAGAGAGAAAGGAGGGGACTTGGTAGGAGAAGGAACAGAAAAAGAATGTTTTTTTCAAAAATAATCAATTCCCAGAACCTTAGTTATGTATATTACATTGTCCTCCCCAAGTGGTGGCAGCCTGTGCCCTCTCATTTTTGCTGTTATCAGAGCTAAAACAAACTTTCGGGCCTTTGCTAGCATTTTCCAGGACCTGAATTCATTCTGGGTTTTATTCTTCCTGCTGTCTTTCTCGTGGGTCTGTCTTTATCCTTTTTGGCTTAAGATCCCTTTTTGCCAATCTTTGCAAAATCCCTCTCTATCTCAAAGACAAAGTCAAGGCTACCAACATTTAAGGCTGAGGAAACTGTCACTGGAGAACCAGCTCCAAGAAAAGGCAGATGACAAACCCTCAGAGATGGGCTTGAGGGAGTGGAATGAGAGTGGGGGAGGAGCTGAAACCCCGCAAGTCACCAACAGCTGAAGGCTCCTTGGGTATTCAGAGGGATCCCAGAGCACCTGTTGCTCCTTCTGGGTCTCATCCTCACCCTCATATCCCTCCTAATTCCCATTGTTCCTGCAGTATCACAGGCCTACCCCAGCCCCAGCCTTGGCCACATCACTCTGTCTCTTTGCTGCTCTGGGCACTTGGTTGTGAAACTCTGTGTACCCTGGGATCTGGCTCCCTGCTACTCTCAGATCAGGCCTGAGCCAACCCTACGAGCCCTTTCTGTTCCTTAACCTGCTCGGGCTTAAACAGGCTACTTGAAGTTGAAAAGGGTCCCTCTTGACTGAGGTGTCAGGACTATCTCCCCAACATAGAAGGAGAAAGTGCAAGTGTGTTTAATCCCTCCCTACACCTGGAGAGAGGGAGAGCTGGAGGCCACAGTCTCCTTCTCCTCACTTCCTGGCTAGTTTTAGTGTTGGGTGGCCAGACAAGTTGAGTAATTTTTGAAGCAGCAGAAATAACCCTCACTCCTAATCCCCCTGCAGTGGGTTAAACAGTGTCCATCAAAAAGATATGTCTTAGTCCTAAATTCTAGTACCTGTGAAGGTGACCTTATCTGGAAATATGGTTTGCAGATGAATTAAGTTCAGATGAACTCTGAATCCAATGACTGGTGTCTTTATAAGAGACAAGACAGGAAAATTTGAGACACAGGGAAGTAAGACAGATGAAGACAGAGGCAGAGATTTAAATTGTGCTGACATAAGCCAAGGAACACCAGGAGCCACCAGAAGCTGTAAGAGACAAGGAAGGATTCTCTCCTAGAGTCTTCAGAGGGAATGTGGCCTCGTGAACACCCTGATTTCAGACTTTTGGCCTACAGACGTACGGGAGAATAAATTTCTGTTGTTTCAATCCACCTAGTTTTTGGCAATTTGTTGTGGCAGCCCTAGGAAACTAATATATTCCCCTAGGCAAATTCTACCAATAATGGAATAAATTCTGTTGACACACAAAGGATGGTGGGGTTATGAATTGGCCGTCACAAGTTGGGATGAATTAGTCCATAGGTTACAGTACCCCTGTGCCTAGTTGGCATGTGGAGTGGGAGTTGCAGCTGAAGCCAGAGGTTATTTTGGTCTATGAAGGCTGTAGGGCATTTGGTGGGAGCAAAGGATGAGGGCATCAAGATGTCAGGAAAGGCCCAGAAAGGGAAATGGTTGGAGATGATCTCAAATATCTGCAAAGGCTAATCTCACTGCCTATAGATGAGACAGGAAGTGTCCCCCACCCTGACCCCCATGGCTTGGCAGAGCTCTCAGGTCACACTTTTTCATTCCAGCTCCCTTTCCCCTGGAGTAGAGAGATGGGAACAGGCTAGAGTTTCTTGTTCCAGCACATAGTCTCTCCCGAGAATGGGAGATTTGGCCTTTCTTCACCCAGATCATTGCCTAACACTGCCTTAGAGGTCCCTTCCCCCTTCATTCTTTGCCCCTCACCTCCCACTCCAAAGCTGCCTTCCTTGGAAAGCACATAAGGACCTAGGGGAGGCTCCTAAGTTTGGCTGAGCAGAAAATCACATTCACCTTAGAGGGAACTCTAGGGCTGTGCACGAAACAAAGGCCACTTTGGAAGAAAATTAGGCAGTCAGCTAAGACACTCTTTAATTCAAAGAAAACCAAAAACACGATGAAAGAAAGATGTGCTCTGTATATAGGGATGGGATAAACCCAGCGGTTAAACGTACAAACAGAAAGAGTCAGTGTAGTTGAACTCTCCTTTTTTTATTTCCTCTCATACACTATGTGACCCTGGCAAACCGTTATATTCTGAGGAAAAGCCTCTCTGTGGGAGATGTAGTGGTGAGTGAGAGAGAGCAGTCTATTAAATTTTCAGGAATTTTGAGAGAAGGTTGTTAAATACAGCCATTAATAAAACTGCAGTATACAAACTTACAATTAAATCAGTGTTTCTCACCGGGGGTGATTTTTCACCACAGGAGACATGTGTCAATGTCTGGAGAGGTTTTTTGATTGTCACAAGTGGGGAGTGCTACTGGTCTCTTCTGAGTAGAGGCCAGGGTTCCTGATAAAGATCCTATAATCACAGGGGCAGACCCCAGAACAAAGAATTATCCAGCCCAAAATGTCAATTTCTCAAGGTTGAGAAATTCTGAATTAAATAAATTAAATTAAAAATAAAGGTAATTAATACATCAAAATTCCCCACTTCCTAATTATTTTCTAGTATTTATGTTTTTGAGGGTATATATTTATATACGTATTGTGTCTGTATGGCGGAAACACTATATAACGGTGTGAACTGTGCATCTCTTCCCAACATCACATTCAGTAAAATCATGTCAGTAGCTTAAAATTGGCCATGGTAGGAGGATTTGCACCATGGAAATAGGCAAACACTACAAATGAGATCTCCCCTCTCTTTTGGAGAGCCAGTTGTTAAATATTCACTAGCACACCACTGGACATCTCTTTTTTTACTTCTCCCAAAAGAACACAGTGAAGTGGAGACCTCTATTTTTCTAAACAAAAACAGGGAGGGGGCCAAAGGAGACTGGAAAAATGAAGTCCCCGATAAAAATGCAAAAGAAAGGAACGGAAAAAATAGGGTGTTTACAATAAATAATTTTAAATGGAAAGGAAGTCATGCATCTAAATCTATCTTTTTACACTAGCAAAGCATTTGGATGAAAAATGAAAAATCAATCCTTCACTCAGATGTCTTTTCTTTGTGATGCCAAGTAGATGAATATTTGAATATTTAGGTTACTTGAAGCATAATATCTCAATATTAGGAAATATTAAGATGATTTTCCCCCTTCTTGCTGTTCAGATATTTGAAAGCAATTTCTCTTTCGCTAAAGTAGAACTTGGTTTCTACTTGAGAAACCATGTTGGAAGCCAGGGCACCAGCCTGTGGCTACCTTACCCAGATCTCCTTACTTATCTTGGGTAGAATTTGAGATTGTTCTGTGATGTGGTAACAGACTTAAAGAGTCTCTCTCCATAAGAAAACATGGGGGAAGGGGGTGGGGAGGAAAAGGAAGAGAGAGAAAACATTTTCAAGTAAAAGAAGAATTTTATAAATTTTAAAAGTGAATACATGAATGCCGCAAGCCTGATGACATGAAGCGGTGGCTGAGAGAGTGAAGCACAGGGAAAAGGTCCTCGGAGGCTGAAAGAGTTCTGGAGCTGAGGGGAGAGCACAGGAGAGCCCTGGACGCTGACAGAAGTGAGCTGTGGTCTGAGATCAGGCATGCTGTGCACCAGGAGCTGCAAGCTGGCTGGAAATAGTGGGGCTAGGACTGTGTTTAGAGAGGTGTGAGTAAAAGAGAGTCCACTAGACCCTGGGGGCCCAGACAATTGAGCCCATCCTTGTTTTCCAGAAGGTGGAGGTGGGTGTGGAGAGCTCACCAGGTATCGCTGGGCCTCCCAGTTGTTGGTCTACCACTAATGGCCAAGTCAGCCTCTGCTTGAGGGGCTGCACTAAAAATTAGTATCCTAGAAAAAAGACTGGAAGGAGCATTCCAAAATAGTAAAACAGGGCATTGCTACTAGCTAGGGTTACAGGGAGTTTTTATTTTATTCTTTCTGTAGTTTTGTATTTTCGAAATGTTCTATCACGAACAGGGGCTAATTCATAACCAGAAAAAAAAAAGTTGTTTCTAATAAGAGAGAATGAACAGAAGTAAATATATAGAAGTGGTCTGTATCTTTCTTGGTTGTAGTATAATCCAAAATGGTCAGCCAAAAACACAGCACTGACCCGTCCTTGTTGCGATCTGGGTTTTTTTCTCAATTGCATGGATGCCCTGTCTGACTATTGATATTTCAGCTATATAGCAAAGACTCAGATTGACTTACATCTTTCTGATTTTCATACTTCAAAGGCAGAGCAATTTAGACCAGTGATTCTTACACCGAGACCAGTTTCACATTCTTTCCTAACTATGCTGAAAACGTATCTTAGTATTCACTTTAAGTATTTCAGACTGACCAGTATTTATTACCTGTTATTCTTACAGTTTAATTTTTAATATACTGTCTTAAACTATCCAGGTTTCCAACATGATAATGCCTATACTTTTGGTCTAGATTAATAAAAATGTTTTGAGTTTATTTGTTTATGTAACAGACATATATTGAATGTCTACTGTGTTCCAAGCACTGTTCTAGGTTCTGTGGACACAATAGTGAACAAAACAGGCAATGTTTCCGCCTCACGCTGCAGTATGTCAGGTACATACATTTCTAGCAAAATTCACTAAATTAGGATTACAGATTCCAGTAAGAGCTGGAGGACCAAATCCCTTTAATAACATACCTTCTGTGAAACTGAGATCAAATACATTGGTGACTTACATAGTTAATTGAAGAGTTAAGAATAGAACCTTTATATTTCTTGTCCAGTGCTTCTTCCACTACATCCTAAAGATGATAAATTTTAATAAAAACGAGACCTCATTTCAATAGTGTCTCATTTGTTGATAATTATCTATGATTTCCTTAGCTAGATTCAATGATTGTTCTCAATCTTCATCCTATTGATCTCTCTGTAATATTTGGCACTAGATCATCTCTGGGATGATATGTTGGAGAGAGCATGAGCTTTAGGTTTGAATTTCAGCTCCATGTATATAAATCACCTAATACAGTGTTGGCACGTACTGGACACTCAACAAATGTTAGCTCCCCTCTCTTACTTCCAAACATACTCTGCAGTGATTTTCCTCTTATCTCTGTTTCTACCCCATCCTTTTGCTAGATTTTTCTTTCCCCAAACCTCAATAAAGGCTCTGTTCTGGGTTCCATACATTTCTCCGTATATTGCCATTGATGGCTTCAATCATCCTGTCTCTAAAAATTACTCTTAGTTTATTTGTCAATCTCTTGCATTCCCCATGTCCTATATTTTTAGTAGCCTATAGACATCTTGAGTGTTTTGTTGTCACCTTCATTCAACATGACCAAAACAACTCACCATCTCTTTCCCCAAACCTTCTTTCCTTACCTGAAAGTGTTCCAGGCAGAGGGAGCTAAATATCTGGAGACTGGAGGCAAGAGGAGGGCATGGGCATCTAAAGAAATGATAGAAATTCAGCATGGCTGGGAGACAGGGAGGGGAAAGGGGAGCCTGGAGAGGTGAGCATGGTCAGATTCTGCGGGCCGTGAGCCACGTTATAGATTTACGACTTGCTCATGAAACCCAGTGGGGAAGTCTAACAGTAAGCGGCTAGCTGTAGACAAAAGAGTCCTTGAGAAAATAGAATCTAGAAGAGTGTTGAAATGGTGGCAAGGACTCTGGCCACTCTAGAATTCTCCAGGCTCACGAGAACAAGTCCTGACTCCTAATAGGGAGCATTGAGAGCATGTGGGGAACCTCCCAGGAATGCTTTTGAAGTACATACTGACTTCATCTTGAATGAGGTCAGACCTCATAAAGTAGTCCATGAGGTCTTTCATCATTACCCTCTGTGATGGGGTCTGAAGGGGCCTTGCCTGCTACTGAATTCCTCCCCAGAGGGAATAGTCTACTCCAGGCCATTGAGTCTTTAATTTGTGTAACTATGGGCTAGTCAGTACCTATATCTCTTAGCACCCCCCAACTTCAAAATGGACCTGAAAATACCACTTACTCCAAGACTCCAAGGGAATAAGACAAAGTCAATGAAATTCTTTAAGGCCATAGAAAAGTGCCTGGGATATATGAGATTATTATTAAAAGTTAGGTAAAGGAAATTGGAAAGAAAGGGACAGTCTTGTGGAAATCTAATCCCCTGACTGGCGGTGACAGAGATAGTGGACAGCAAGCCTGGCCGGCATCACAAATCAGACTCTACTTAAGTAACTACTGTCAACAGAGTGGTGAGGGAGAGGAGATTTAGTGCTCACTCCCAGAGCCATCATATCTGTTGTGCTTCAGAGCACGTGAAAGATGATAAATCAAATAAGAATATGAATCGACGCTGCTAATTTGGTGCTGAGTCGTTCCATTTGCCATAGAGTCGTCAGAAATTCCTCAACAAAACCAGGTTCCCTTTTCTTACATAATTACATAACCAATCAAATAATAATAAATTTATTAATCCCTAACATGAGAGTGACTCATACAGATTTTGCATCAGGGAAAAAAAAAATCTGACAGCGGAGAGGTCTCAACTGATTCTAGTGATGTAATGAGTAATTCTGTCCATTAAGGGAAGATATGGCTTCCTGATTAACATGGAACCTTAGCAGTGTTTCTAATAAAAGTTTTAATATGTACTGCTGCTTGGCTGGCGTCATGTTTAATTAAAACCTTGAAAGCTCCTGGAGAGCTCTCTTTTCTTCACCAGAGGAGGAGATGCAGAAGAGCTCTAGGGGACAAAGAGGACACAGGGCAGGTAGGAGGCACATAGCTGAGGAGTGGTGGAGAAGAGAGGGGCTGAGCACCACATGCACGAGAAGAGTGGTGGTGCCAAAGTCAGAGCTCACCAAGGGAGGCCAAAGTTTTATCACCTACTCTTACCTCCTCACATTATGTAGGAGAAAACTGAGGTTCAGAGAGGACTTTTAAAAAGAGAAGACTCATTGTTTTGCACATGGACTAGTGTACCAGGATCCAGTAGAGGAAACTAGGGGTGACACTAAGGCACTGCATGATCCTAAAGCAAATTGTTCTCATCCTAACACCTTTTATTAGGGACATCATGAAAGCTCATGGTTTCACCATCTTATAAAGAAGGAAAGGAGCTGTAACCCATCTAGAGAGCAAAGGGCATCTGGCTCTGGATTTAAAATTACATGACACTAAGTGAAAATAGTGAGCCATGAAATCTATGTACATACTGATTCCTATTATGGAATATAAGATATAGATGTACACTTAAATGCATTGAAAAAAGACTGGAGGGAAATGCTCCAAAAATTAATAGTGAATAATAGCCTCTGGATGATGGAAGTATGAATGATTTTTATTTTCTTATTTTATTCATTTGTGTATTTGATGAATACTCTATAATGGACATGAATTGCTTTTACAGAAAAATATTATAAACATATAAATTATATTATACAAATAAATAATATGATTTAAATGACAAGGCACCTTAAGCCATGACTTCTGTTCCCTAACACAAAATAAATGGACACCTAAAACTACATATAAAAGGACATATAGAAAATCACAGACCAAAAAAAATATTCTCTCCTTTAAAATAACGATGTCAAGGTACTTAAGCTGTATGGTGTGAAAAGCTGTAACACTGTAAAAAGATATAGCTGTGTCATCAATAGATAAGTTACCCTCAGAGGTAGCTTAAGAAACAGTGGCTGGCTTTAAAATGACTACAAAGAAAACTTGACAATAAAATTCACTTAAATATCTGACTCTGCAAAAAAATATTACCCTCTGTCCTAAAGGAGTGCAATGTAATTGAAAAGCCTATGGTATAACAAGAACATCCTTAGTATAAGGGACAATCCCAAATGTGATAAAATAAAAATGTGAGCTCTTAAGTACTTTTTAATATTTGAAAGTCAATGAGGGACTGACTGCCAGGAGTAGGGTGGTGCTGTCTCACTTGATAACACGTTTTTAAGCTGAAAAATTCCTGAGCAGGGGATGAAGAGTTTTCCTTAAGGAAGCTGGAAGCTGCAATCGTGAAGTACCAAGGGGGCTTTTCGATTAAGCTGTTGAATGAGTCTGTTCTCGGGGAACAAGAATGTGACTAGGGTTTTGTCTGCAGAGCCTGCAGGAAAATGCAGGTTCTCAGGAACCTGCCTGGATCGGAAAGCTAAAATTTGAACTTGAACTTTCTGTTCAAGATAGCAAATTGAGCATAAGCTGACACTTCGTTTTCCACATCAGACACAGAAAAAGACAGGAGAATATCTGAGTAATAAGAGTTAACAAATATATATCCATTCTCAAAAACAAGCAAGAGACTTCTCACTAGCCCAAAATAGGGATTCCTTAAACCTCAAAAAGGAAGAGAAAAAAGGAAACCCATTATGGGCAATAGGGCCAACGTTTTTTGCCTATGGCGAGTCCCAGACCACCTTCATGAGGCAGGGGGCTGGGATGTGATGCTCATTGGTCTTGCAGAACTAAGCTGTGTCATCCCCCATCCCTGTCATCTTCCCAAGGTTGTGTGGGGGGGATGTCAAACTGCTCACCTGTGTCTAGGGTAGGAAAGCTTCAGTCACAGGAGATCAGGACCCAGAGCCAGGTCTCACCAGTAAGGACAGTACTTAGAGCCACCCCACCCGTCCAGGAGGGGGTCAAACCAGTGGCCAGCACAGGCCTGGCTGGGAGCCACTTCCCTTCAAGCCAGGGGCTGAGGCTCTGCAAGACTGTTTCCCTGGGATATCACCCAGAATAGTCAGAGGTGAAATCTCTGGTGGAAGATGAGCTCACAAACCAAAAATCCTCAAGCCTGTGTGGGAGAATAACACCAGGAAATGCAGACAACAAATAGAAGAACTTACGTGAGGAATTAGAGATGGAATAAACTTAAGTGAGCTTTTAAGTATCTTTAAGAAACTCAAAGAGATAAAGAAGGCAATAACATCCATAGAAAAGAACAGAAGATATGAAACAAGAAGAGGTGGTTCCAAAAAAGAAAATCCATGGAAATTTTGGAAATGAAGGCTATAAATGTGAAGAAGAAATTAAATTATCATTTACGTGGGAAACGAAATGCTGAGGCTGAAGACATAGCTCCTGGCATTAGAGGAGAAGCAGATGGGATGATGGGACAAGGGAAGCAGACTTTGAAACGTGTTGGTGACAAGGCTATTGGTCCAGACTGAGACCTTGGAGCTGCCCCTGTGCAAGGCACTGCTTGTGAGCGGTTTGGTTTCACGATGGGGTAGCCCTGAGAGCTCAGAGGATTCAGGCAGGGCTAAACTTGGTAGGATCTGGATTGTAGGGTGAGATGATTCAAAGGGAGGGGCTGGGGCACTTTAAGAGCTAGGGTAGCAAATAAACTACAAGATAGAAATGAATAGAGCAGAGAGGCATGGTGGGTGGGTGGAGGCACGGGGTAGGAAGGAATTCAGGTCATATATTTGGAAACAGGTAGCTTAGCTTTGAGAACTAAGAAAGGGCTAAGTGTCTCCACTGAAGCTTAACAGCAAATTCCTTAACAGGCAAGCCCAGAGGGACATCCACCTAGGTGGAAAGGGAGAGGGCTGCTTGGGTCACTGACTATATTTGGTTAAAGGTTTCAGTATTGGGTTTGTAACCTATTTTATAACTCAAAAAAGCACTCGTTTCTGGAGCTCAAATTCACTGTAAAATAGCTCAAAACAACCAGAATTGCATTTGCACATAGCTCTGCCTATATGCAGAGAAATTTGTTCTGTCTGATGTCTGTTCTAAAAGCAGTTTCAAACTAGGCAACTCAGAGCTTGGCAAATGGCCTTTGTGAGCAATACAGAAATATCAGGGGGAACCTGAGAGTGGGAGTCTGGTGTTGCAACAAGTCCCCCAGACTGGTTCTAAGCACTTTACAAATATTAATTTCATACTTAATCAAGATCTTGGGCACCAGTTCTAGCTCTATCCCTATTTAATGACTTGATCCTGGTACCTCAGTTTCCCCATGTGTCATAGGGGATAATCATGCCTCTTCTGTCTACCTATTAGGGTTATCCGGAGTATCCATTGCAAGGATATGAATCAAAAGACTTTGTTAACTGTGATGTGAAACCAGGGTAGAGTCGGTGGGGTCATGTACCCCAGGGGAAAGAGGTCCACTGAAGGCTTGGATTCTAACAACTCCATTAGTTTCAGTGGGAAATGTCAAGAGTACTGGGGGTTTTTTCTCAGTGTGATGACCATGTGGAGAGGACAGGACAGAATTATGGTGCTCGCTCAGCTTCTCAGTGTACTGTAGAGTGAAGGAGAGCCAGAAAGAAATTCTCTGAAGAAAAAAAATGGCCAGCAGGAAAGTCATACGAATGAGCCTGCAGCGCACGTCCGGGGGACTGATGCTGGGTCTGGGTGACTCAGAACAGGGTTTGGGCAGATTTCAACAAACAGGGTCCAGAAGCTTGTCCTAGCATTCTTTGTCTGGATGGCCTTTACCAGATTCAGAGGCAAAGCTCATTGGCCCATCAGGACTGAGGGGGAGACAGAAGCTCTGACGGAAGCATGTTCAAGGTGGCATGGAAGGAAGCTGGAAGGTGCTGGGCAGAGGCCCCGAGGCTGCCTCCAGCAACACCTGAAGGTGGGAGGGGGCCGGGGACTCAGTCTGGTTCAGTGCTTTCTGGGGTGTGAGCCCCTCACGGTAGGATGTTGATTTACTGGGAAATTAAAGGCCTGCCACCTAATTTATGTCACTAATTGCCCATAGTGCCACTGAGGTAATAGAATGCTGAACAACCTTGATATGAACCATGTATTTTTGTTTTTTCCTGATATTTTTCCAAGGATGGGGTTTATCATTTTCCTGAAGAAAACCCCTGGATTTTCCTTGTGTCTCGTCACAGAAAGCTTGGATGGGCGCTCCCACGGCCAATTTGCGCCGGGAGTGCCCAGACCTGGGTTCCCTCCTGGGTCTGGATCCAACATGGACAGGCTCGGAGAAGAGATTTATCACAGAATTACAGAGGTCCCGGCCTGGGAAGGGCCCAGCAGTCATCGAATCCAGTAAGCTTTCTATGGAACTCTATTTTTTTAATAAACTCCTTCATATACAACAGATGCAAATGGGGCTGCTCTGAAGGAGACTAGAGTTCCACCACTCAGTCATTCTTAGGTCACCTGCCTGGAGACTCTTGATGTACAAAAGCCCTTCCTTTGTCTTTCAGTTTAGGAAAGGTTAAGCGATGTGCCCAGGACCACATGACAAGGTGGTGGCAGAATGGAATCCAGAGCCCGGGGCACCCGACTCCCAGCTGTACAGAGTTCCTGTTTTGCTTCGTAATGTCACTACCCCTCACTTGTCCCCCAAAGGAGGAATAACGGTGATAAAGAGAAAGATGAAGAGGCCTGAATCTCTGTGAAAACACAGGATAACAATAAGGAAGGTACAGGGAACTTCCTTTCCTGTGTCCCATTTGGAGATGAGGTTGTTCCCTCACACTTCTCCCACACGCTGGGGCACCACATTCTTTCTGAAAACTTCCTGGAGCATTTCCTTACCTGCTACGACTGCAAAGAAGGATAAAAACCACCACTCAGTTTATCAGTTTGAGCTATAATTCCCTTCTGCCTGGAACACTTCCTTTTTTATCTACTCTTTCTTGGCTAAATATCACTCATCCTTAGGTCTTTGTTCTCATTTCACTTGCTGATTTCCCAATTTAAATGGTATTTTCCTGTTATAATTCCTAATTATACCATTTATTTTCCTTCCTATGCAATTAGTAATTACATAAAAACTATTCAAATTATTGTTTAACATCCATTTCTTCCATCAGCAGTAAGTGCCATTAGGCTAGGACCACATCCATCATCTTCACCTCTCTATACCCAAGGTCTAGCACAGAGGTTGGCAAACTACAGCCCCTGGGCCAGATCTGGCCCACTTCCTGTTTTTGGTGACCCAAGAGGTGAGAATCGTTTTTACGTTTTTAAATAGTTGGAAAAAGATCAAAAGAAGAATAATATATCATGACATGCAAATTATATGAAATTCAAATTTTAGTGTCCATAAATAAATTTTTATTGGAACACAGCCATGCTGTTGTTTACGTATTCACAATGGCCACTTTCATGTTACAATGGAGACTTGAGTTGTTATGACAGAGAGAAAATGCAGAGAAGGGCCATGCTGAAGTTCAGACGTGTCAGGGATTAAACTCAGACCTTTCAAACTGCAGCGTTTCCACTTAGTGAATTTCTCCCAACTGGCAACAAGGACTGCAAAAACCATGGCCCAGAAGCTAACCTGGCCCAGCGCAGCAGGTTTTCTAGATATCCGTGATAGGCATATATCCCCAAGGACCTGGGATAAAAGGTGCTTTGTTAAAAGCCACTTTGAACAGCCCCCTGAGAAAAGACACTTAAAGGGATAAAAGCATTTCTGGTGAAAAAAGGCCTGATGTGTTCTGTTTGTGCTGAAGTTGAGGCTGGTTTCCATTCTACTACAAAATGTAACAACCCTAGGAGTTTCATGTTCTGATGCCACACTGCTTTGCTTTCAGATCTTGCTTTTGTGCCTGCTCACATCTCTGACATGGGAGCAAAGCCACAGGCCTGTGCAGACAAATGTCCCTGGATTACAGTGAGCTTTTCTTCAGCTCACTCTGCTCAAACTAGAGCTATATAAAGGTGGTGACACTGATGTCAATGCAAGTCTCTTCAAAGTTGGTGAATCCGCTCCTCAATCATTGCTGTTGGGATATTCTGGCATATTTCACTCCAACTAATAATATAGGTGATGTTTAATGACAACGGGGACCAAGGTAATAGTTGGAGGAAGCTATGGGGTAGACAATGATCTACAGCCCAGGGAAAACCATGTTTGACTTGATGGCTTCAATCTCATAAACTCTCAGGATTGGAAGAGGCCTTAAAGTCCAACTGTTACAGACTGAATATTTTATGTCCTAAAATTCATATGTTGAAGTCTTAACACCCAATTTGATGGTATTATGAGGTGGGGGCTTTGGGAGGTAATTAGGTTTAGATGAGGTCATGAGGGTGGGGCCCCCATGGTCGGATTAGTGTCCTTATAAGAAGAGGAAGAGAGAACTAAGCTCTCTCTCTCTCCACCATATGAGGATGTAGCTAAAGAGAAGGTGGCCATCTGCAAGTCAAAAGGAGGGCTCTCACGTGGAGCCTCATCTGCCATCACTTTGATCTTGGACTTCTCAGCTTCCAACTGTGAAAAATAAATGTTTATTGTTAAAGCCCCCCAGTCTATGGTATTTTGTTATAGTGACCTGAACTAAGACACCAGCCCATCCACACACCTGAATTTTGAGTATCTTCTCCACAGCCTCTGGTTGAATGCTCATGATGCCATCTCTCGACCCCTCTGACAAAATCAAATGACTCCTGATCATCAGCTGAAATTTGCTCCCTGTAAGTCCAACCTGGTGGTCTTGGTTCCATCCCTTGGATTCCAAAGGAAAAATTTCCCTTCCATGAAACAGCCTGTCCCCAACCCCCACATTCCACCTGTCCCCACCTCCCACCCCCATTGCCACCTCCTCATAACCTTACCAGTCTTCTTTTTTCAGACCTACCAAACTAATATTCTCTAACCATTCTTCATATGGTATGGTTCCACATCTCATTTTTCCACTAAAGCTTTCAACAGAGACAATAATCAGCCAATGTGGTGGATGCTCACTTCATTTCCCTTCCCTATCTCCCTCCCAGGAATGAGGAAATGAGGGGATACAAGCAAATAAAAGGCCTACTCGATAAGCCACAATCTACATCATTAAGAGTTGCTTTCAATTTGGACCCATACAGTTGCCTTGTGGAAATGGCATAGAGTGGATACTCCCGTTGTCAATCATAGGGAAAAGGGGCAGGACCCCAGAAAAGAAATGGGAATCTAGATGGGACATTCTAGGTCTTGGGCCTCTGTGCTGAGCTTCAAAGAATTTAAGTGTATTTGAGAGTGTCCCTAAGTGAAAAGTAAATAAACAATAGCCCCTGCCACATAGCGGTAGCTGGAAACTGGGCATCCCTATGGGCGGTTGGACTGAAGGAGAATGAGCTCATCTCTTGAGGCAGATTATCTGATTCATGGTTGGCAAACTACTATGGCACTCAGGTCAAATCCTGCTGTTGTCTGTTTTTTGTAAATAACACTTTGTTTTTTATTAATTATACCCATCAATTTATCTATTGTCTTTGGTTGCTTTTGTGCTACAACAGCAGAGTTGAGTAGTTGCAACAGAGACTATGGCTCACAAAGCCTAAAATATATACTATCTAGCTCTTTGCAGAAAAAGTCTGCCAACCACTGATCTAGTTCACTATTTCTTGTATTGTATGCCTGTAATCCTCTGTGATATTCCCCCAAATACATTGGGGGAATTCTTCACACCAGATGCCCCTCTTGGAAATTTGAGGTGCAACTAGTCTTTTAAAGGCTCCAAGAAGTCCTGCAGCACACACGTCTGTTTAACTCTGTTTGACTCAGCATTCCTCACTCACTTGACCCTATCCACACTCCATGGGGCATAAGGAGCACACTCAGTGAAGCACCAGTCTTGTAGCTTATGACTATTCTTTGAATTGATTTTCTATCTATCTTTTTTCTAAGCCTGTAGACGAGCCTTGCTTAGATTTTCCAGTCCAGTGACAGTTAACGCTGATGAGATGTGAGGGGAGGACTGTGGTGTTCCCCTTAGGCCAGAGCAGTACAGGGGAGTTGTGCCTCTCTCCCCAGGGAGATGGTAACATCAGAAATTGGGGAGAACCCTCAGTGAGCCAGAGGATTCCCCCTCCAATGTGATCGTATTTTCCCTCTTTATTGGATCATTCCTATGAGCAAAGAACAAAATATCTGTCATATAAAAAAAAAACATCAAACCCTTCTTGAACCCCATCCTCATGCAACCACCACCCATTTCTCTGCTGACATTTACAGCAGAATTCTTCTAAATGAGGAGTTCTAAAGTACTATAGACATAAAATGTCTGTACTCATTTCTCCCAATCTTCTCTTCCTATTCTCTCTGAACCCACTGTAGTCAGGCTTTCTCCTCCACGACTCCCCTGAAATGGCTTTTGTCAAGGTCACAGGACCTCCATGTGGCTAAATCCAACAGTCAAGGCTCAGTCACTGTACTCAAAATATCTGCAAAATTCTACACAGATGATGACCCTCCTCCCCGAAACACTTCCTTCTCTTGGCTTCTGGGATCCCACTCTCCTTTGGCTCCCCTCCTACTGCTACTCCATGGGTCACCCTCATCTCCCTGACCTCCAACTGCTGGAATGTCTCAAGGCCCCTCACTGCAATGCTTTTCTCTAGGTGATCTCACCCTATCTCATGACTTTAAATACCATTTATTCCCACATTTCTATCTCCATCCTCAATCTGGAATGTTCTTTCCCCAGAAATTTGCCTGGCTCACTTCTTTCATGTTTCTGCTAAAATATCACATTATCAGTAAGGTCCTCCCTGGCCACTCTCTATAAATATATGTATAAATAACACCTTCACCCCTCACCCTTGCCTGCCAGAGCTCCCTTACCATGCTTTTTTTTCCTTCTTAGGACTTATTACCATCTGATATCCTCTATAACTGCTTAGGTATTTGCTAGTTGTTTGTCTCCCCTCATTAGAACATAAGCTTCTTGAAGGCAGGAACTATTTTGTTTTCTGCTATAGATGAACTCTGGAAGGCACATAGTAGGCACTTAGTAAATATTTTAGGGTGGATAAATAGAAGTGTGAATTGTCTGTCTTGGGATTCTAGGGTTCAACATGATTTCACAGCTTGGGGAGCTAAGTTTAGCTCTTTTTGCCTCAAATCGTGTAACTTGTTAGTGGCAGAGCTAATATTAGAAAGCTGGTCATTTATTGAGTCTCTACTAAGTGCCAGGCACTGTGATGGACAGAGGAGACACAGCTTCCGTTTCTGCTCTCATGGAGTTTTTCAGTGAAGACTGACTTTGAACAGACAATGGCAACCTGCCCCTTGACCTCTAGGCCAGGCTATTTCTATGGCCTCTTGTTACCACCATCATAAATACCTTTTGAGGCCAAGAACACATTTGTGCTTAAACAGCCGTTACTCCTTCCTGTGGTGTAAATCTTAGAGGATTCTACAACAGGAAACGAATTTACACCTCACGTTCAAGGCAACTTCCTCAGCTCTCTAAACTATGACTATTAACACGTGGTAGGTATCTTGTGTGGTTTGAGAGGTGTCCCAGTATCTACTGGCTGGTCTCTCATGTGTGCATTTCCAGTTTTTAATGCCCATATCTTATCTGGGTAAACAGTTTTAATTTTGTTCACCCTCACCAGTACTAGTCCAAAGCATTGCAAGTCTGCCTACACAGTGGCAAGCAGAGAGGGGCAGGGGCTCTGTGAGATCTTTACCCCATCGTGGTGGCCCAAAGAAGAAAAATGTTAAGAACCATTGTTTCAGAGGTCTTCCCTAAGTCACCTACACATTCAAAGTAAATAAAATCTTTGACCAAAAATCTTAGGTTTGGATGAGATCTCAAAGGTCATTTGTCCCGCCGTTTTGCAGCAATGCAGTGACCCCTGAAATATATGTGACATGTAGGTCATCTTCACTTGAGCCCTTTTACCAATAAAATACATTCACTCTCACACAAATTTCCTTAGGTTGAGTCAGAACCAGCCTCCCTAAAGCCTCTGAACACTGGTCTTGGTTTTTTCCTTGAGACCTAGCCCCATGTAAATCTCACCTTTCCCTTATCTGTCAGGTCTTCAGATAGGCCTATGAGCATAGAAAAAGCATCCATTCCATTTGTGTTGGCCCTAGATATAAGTATAACTCTGTTGGCTATTAAAGCAAATATAGGTTAGTAAATCCTTCTGTTTACCCACAGGCTGCAACAGGAGTATAAAGCACTGCCATTACCAGAGTGTGGATGGTGAAACCAAGGCATATGGACAGCAGATGACTCACTGTTGGCTCAGTGGACAAATGATTCAGGGCTGCTCGTCCTTTGCTCTGACTTGGATCCCCTAATGTACTGCATCCTCCAGAGAAAGCTATTATAATAACGACTCCAAGAACATTAGAATTCCTATTATTGAGAAAGATGCACTTTCATTTAAAGGGTTTCATTCTTCTTAGATGAGTTCTACTTTCTGCTTTCCCTTCATTCGAATTCCATGTTTATTATTTCTGCTCCACTGCTGGCCTGATTAAGCCAAAATTCCACACACACCAGCCAGCAAACTCGACTCTACGCAGCAGCAGACAGGAGCTCTGGGTCTGCTGGAGACAAACATTTCTCTCCAGTTTGGTCAGCAAGCCGGATTTAAACTGACAAGATCATAGCTCTACAAAAATAAGATCCATTCATTGTCCTGTGGAAGGACAAGGTCATGGGGCAAATGTTACCCTGTATCTCATTTTACAGCTAGAGTCTGGGCATCGGCATCAAATCATTTCTCTGCAACTAGATTCTGCCTCTCAACAATAATTAAAAAAATGACTGCATAAAATCACACTCTAGGTCTGCTTGTGAGTTCTGTTACTTGAATACATTTCACTTCTACTGAAATCAGTCTGGAGTTGCTGACACTGTACTTTCTCCAGGACCCCACTGAAAAATTTATTCAAGATGTCTGGGACCTTTAAATGATTCTCCCAGATCTCTGTTGGAGCTCATTTCTCAGGCTCAGCTCCTAAGGAAGAACTGAAGCTTCCTCCATGTGACCTGGGTCCCTAACAACGGCAGACATGGGAGAGGGACGGCTGGGGAAATTCTGCCCATCCCCTGAGAGCTCCAGGGAGAGACAGGCTGCAGAGGAACAGTGGCAAACAGCACCACCCTCAGAGGTAGAACCCTTGAGGGCATGGAAGCTGTGGGATGATGCACGGGCAAGGGAGGCTACGGAAGAGATTTTCTCTAGCTCTCCTTGGGGTGTTGTGGGCAGAACCCACAATGCTTCACCTCCTTGGGCTCAGATTCAACAAACATTTACTGAGTATCTGCGATGTGACCATCCAAAAAGTAAACATTCTTATACACAGTACTTCATTTAACCCTCACCATAACCCTGTGAGATAGGTGGACTTTTAATGTCCTGTTTGTCTTTGCTTGTTTGTTTGCTGTTAGTAGTTTGATTAAATGGTTACATCAGCCACCTGAAATCTCACCAGGAGGAAGGTGGAGGTTGGCTAAATAAATGAACAGCAGACAGACGAATAGCTTCTTCCTCATAGTAGCAATGCCAGTACCTCCTTACGGGAGCGGAGCCAGGCAGGACAACTCGCCCAAGATCGCACAGCCCAGAAGTGGCAGAATTGGGACTGGACACCAGGACTGCCCAGAACCCATGCTTCCCCCTCCTGCCGCACCCACCGCCTTCCTTGTTAATGATCTGTCTAATGCCTTTGTGCTTATAAGATGCCTTTGCAGTCACCATCTCAGTAGCGTTCTAACAGTGTCTCTGATTTTAAATGTAAAGAAATAAAAAAATTAAGCCTTTACAAATATAATTTGTATCCACCCCCTTCATTTTAGTTGCAATTTTTTTTTTTAAATCTTTATCTGGATGATCATTAAAGTCCCTGATAAGTTTCATTTCGCTCTGCTTTCTTGGTCTCACTCATTCCCGGCAGTCATGTCCACACTGCAGAGTTCCACACTGAAGACAAATGTAGATGGATTCTACTTGCAACATGGACAATTTCTCTCCAGTTGCCAAAGTTATTATGAAATCAACCAGCGCTGAGCCAGCTGAGGAAGAATCATCTTTGTCCAGAGGAGAGTTCTCCCTTGCGGTCATTCTCTTTCCAGCCTCTGCTCTTCCGACCTCCTCTTTCTTTTCCCCTGGTCCCAAGCGCTGTAGGCTCCCCCTGCTGTGGAGGAGTCCAGGATGGCAACTTCTCCAGGTGGTTTAGCTCACGAAGAGGGGGAGAGTGGGAATGGGAGAGTCGCTCGCTGCTCACTGAGGGGTTGGGCTGTTAATGTTAACGAGGTGGTGAATCTGGGAACAGGCAGTTTTGCTGTCTTCCCCCTTGTCTTTTGCTAAACACTTTCACCTTGCCCTAACTCTAGTCAGGCTCCTCTAAGCCTGCTAGGCCTTGACCTTCAGTTTCCATCCTTGTTGGGTCTGCATAGCCCAATTTTAGTATGACTCCTGTCAAGTCTGTTTAGCCAGACTACTCCACCCCTAATATCTGACCAAATTATTCAACCCCTACAATCCCCAGGTAATATCTGATTACTCCAGCCTGCCTTCAGCAAGGCTAAATGACTGTTAGGTCAGTGTAACAAGAATTACCCTACTCTCTCAGTAATTTTCCATTCACCAACTGCTCTTTGGCCATAAATCCCCACTTTACCTTGTCGTATTTGGAATTGAGCCCAGTTCTATACTGAGGTCTCTTTTCTCCTATTGCAATTGTTCCTGAGGAAAATCTGTTTTCACCACTGTAACCACTATCACTTCTGGTTCTCTTTGACACTTCCACAAATACCTCTGGAATTGTAGAGTCCCGTACTGCACATGTCCCTCAGAACAACTCCAGACCAGTTTGGGAAGAAAGGAATCAAACCAATATAAAACTTAGGGAGTATGAACTCCTCTCACTCTGGGTATGCACACACAAGAGGTGGTCGGGGTATATATGTTAAGGCACAATATCAGATCTGAGCTTCATCAGAAAGGAAAAACATTGACAGCAAATTCATGAATTCTAGTCCTATTTATATCTCCATTCCCAAGCTAATTGTTTAGTCATAAGTGTTCTGCCATGATTGTGGTCATCGGTAGCTTTCTGTAAATGAACCTAAAAAACTTTATTAACCCAAATTATTTTTTGAATGCCTGTGCCAAAAGGAAGCCTAGAGCTAAATTTAGTGTTCAACTGCAATCATAGATTTATTCCAGAAGCCTGGCATTTCTCTTCTCTTCTCCTTTTAATTAGTTTTGGCTCCCTTTCCATTTTTAATTGTCAAGGTTTATTTGAGATTTAACATAATAAACCACTTCAATCCCTTTTGCATTGTTCCTCAAGAAGTCAAATTAGCTAATATTTTCAGATGTTGACACGTCCTTTCAAGGAATAAGCTCTTCCTGTTAAAAACCAGCTTTGGAACCACAAGTCTAAATGGAAACACAGTCCATTGGCTTGGGCAGTGTTCTTCCCTGTTGTGGACCTCAGCTGGCATTTGATCTTTACCGGGGCCTGTGTCACATGGGTACACAAGCGCCTTACACATCTGTATCTCCTCCACTAAGAAAATAAAACTCTGTTTTCCATGGAATGGAGATTTTGAACACAGGATATGGGCCTGAGTGCAGTGTTTTTCCACAACAAATAAACAGCATTTTATACCATAAAATGAATTTGCACTGTCCAACCAAAATGGCTTCGAATAGTGCCAAATGTGATTATCAAGATGGATTTACTCCTGCCCTGCGGTAACCTGGTTACTTAGCTTTGGTGAATTCAGCTGGACTTGCTTTTCCCTCTGGCTAAGGAGAGACTGATCGACTTCTAGCGAGCCAGGGAGAAGGTAAGCTCTAAAGCAGGGACCAGTGGGCAATAAAGCAGAAGCCAGTGTTGGCTGTCTAACTCCATCATCTTGCTTCCAGCCAGTATTGACCCGGCCCAGGCAGCCCAGACTGGAGGACACTCACCAGGGATGCCAGGGCTCAGGAAAAGTGGGGAGGAGCTGGGGGTGGTTACTTTCCCTCTACCTTTCCTGTGGTTCCTTTCCTAAACCAGTGCCCCACTTTTCTCAGGTCCCTGGGTCCTTAGACACGCACTGATCATGGCCGTCTGCCTCCCAGCCCCTGCCTTGACAGCAACCCCTGCAGCAGGTGCCGAGGGTGCTGGCATCAGTGGGACCTGGTTTCTAATCCCAGCTCTGCCACTTGCCAGCTCTGTATCACTTGACCTCTTGCAAGTTCGGTTTGCTCAACAGGGAGAAGACTCCGCACCACATGATTAAATTTTAACCTATTTCAAAACGAAAGCAAGATATCAAAAAGACATCTGCACTCCCATGTTTATTGCAGAATTATTCACAATAGCCAACATATGGAAACAAACTAAGTGTCCATCAATGGATGATGGATAAAGAAGATGTGGTTTATATACATACAATGGAATATTATTCAGCCATGAGAAAGGAAATCCTGCCATTTGCCACAACATGGATGGACCTTGAGGGCATTATGCTAAGTGAAATAAGTCAGACTGAGAAAGACAAATACTGTATGATATCACTTATATGTGGATTCTAAAATAGACAAACTCAGAGAAACTGAGAGCAGAGTGGTGGTTGCCAGGGGCTAGAGGCTGGGGGAAATGGGGAGATGTTGCTCAGAGGGTACAGATTTCCAGTTATAAGATTAAGAAGTTTGGGGATCTAATGTACAGCATGGTGATTATAGCTAATAATACTGTGTCATACACTTGAATGCTGTTAAGAGAGGAGATCTCAAATGTTCTTGCCACAAAAAAGAAATGGTAACTATGTGACAGGATGGAAGCTGTAGCTAATACTATGGTGGTGAACATTTTGCAATAGGTAAGTATATTTAATCATCACATTCTATGTATTAAACTTAGTGCTATGTGTCAATTATATTTCAACAAAGCTGAAAAAAATTATTAAAAAAAATTTTAACTTATTTCAAGTGCCTGGCATGATGTTAGGCCACCAGTAAAGGCACGGTTACAGTAAGTCCCCTTCCCTGTCTATTCTCCAGCCCCTCCCCTGCAGAGTCACCTAGCTGGTCTCTTTTCTTCTAGGTCCCTCTAGACTGACAGCACGTCTCCACTACAAATGATTCAGAGACTGACAAATATTTTCTCATTGACCAAACTTTAGTCAGGCTCCTCTAAGCCCAACAAGGCCACATCCTCCAAGAACCCAACTTAGCAAGAATCCTGTCAAGATAGTTTAGCCAGAATCCTCCATCCTCGGTATCTGATCACATGGCCTGCCTTCAGCAAGACTCCTGTTATGTCCATTTAGCCAGAATCCCCCCTTATTCCTGACGTTTCCTCTTGGTAATTTTCTATTCCCCCTCACCCCCGACTCGTTGGCTATAAATTCCCACTTTTCCTTGCTGTATTTGGGTTGAGCCCAATCTCTCCTTTACTGTAAAATCCCTATTGCAATAGTCTTGAATAAAATCTTCCTTATCATTCTTTAACAAGTGTCATGGATAATTTTTTTCTTTGATAAGATCCTGAGCATCTGTGTTCTTGCTTGTGACTTTTAGGAATGCTGTTCCCTGTTCTCCTCTTTCCTACTTGGTTAAATAATATTCACTTTTCAAGATATAATGTCACCTCCTCTGTGAAATTTTCATTGGATAACCCCCACCCCCTACCACCAACTCCTATCTAGTGCAGGGCTCTGGCACCAGCCAGCCTGGGGTCAAATTCCACCATTCTCTAATTTTTGACCTTGAGCAAGTTATTTAACCTGTCTATGCCTCAGTTCCCTCATCAAAAAAACGAGGATAATAATACTACCTACCATACTGGGTTGTTGTCCTAATGCATTAATTCTATTAAGTGCCTAGATAAAGTGTCTGTCTCATAGTAAGTGCTCAATAAATGTTACCACTATTATTACGAGAGCTCTTCTCACATTTTATAATTATCATTGTTATCAATACCATCTGCCCTGCCCCTACCCCCCAATCCTAGACCAAGAAGCTCCTTACTAGCAGGGTTTGGGTCTCATTCATCCTTGCACTCTTCCTCCAGCTTCACATCACCCTGGCTCACAGGCACTCAGTCCCCATGCTGATAGCAACAGGTCTGATGAAGGATTCACAGCAGGTGTTGATGGGTGCTAAAGGTTTCATATGACCTCTCTGGCAGTTTACTTGGCATTTTTTTCAATAGCTCTATTGAGATAGCTTTGATATATAAAAACTGTGTGTATTGAAGGTGTACAACTTGATGTTTTGATATACATATACATTGTGAAAAGATTACCACAATCAAGCTAATTAACATATCCATCACCTCTACATAGTTACTACTGTGTGTGTGTGTGTGTGTGTGTGTGTGTGTGGTGAGAAGATTTAATTTAAGATCTATCCTCTTCACAATTTCAAGTATACAAAACAGTATTATTAATTATTGTCACCATGCTGTACATTATATCTCTAGAACTCATTCATCTTACAAAACCGAAACTTTGTACCCTTTGGCCAACATCACCCCGTTTCCCTCTCCTGCTAGGCACTATTCTACTCTCTGTTTCTATGATTTTGACTATTTTAGATTCCACTTATAAGTGACATCATGCAGTATTTGCCTTTCTGTGTCTGGCTTGTTTCACTTAGCATAATGTCTTCTAGCTCCATCCATGTGTCGCAAAGGGCAGAATTTCCATCTTTTTTAAGGTTGAATAATATGCCATTGTATATATATATACCACATTTTCTTTATCAATTCATCCATCAAAGAACATTTAGATTGTTTCCATAACTTGGTTATTGTGAATAATGCTGTGATGAACATGGGAGTGCAGATATCTCTTTGTGATCCTGATTTCAGATCCTTTAGATACATACCCAGAAGTGGGATTGCTGGAACATATCGGCCTTGGCAATAATTTTTTTGGATGTGACACCAAAATCACAGGCAACAAAAGCAAACATAGACAAGTGGGAATTCATCAAACTAAAAAGCTTCTGCACAGCAAAGAAAACAACCTACAAAATGAAAGACAACCTATGGAATGGGTAAAAAATATTTGCAAACCATATATCCGATAAGGGGTTAATATCCAAAATATATAAGTCTATTTGCATTTTAATAGGGGTCTTCAAGCAGTACTTGAAACACTAGGAATACCTTTTGCATCTCACCTCAGGAAGTCAAATTACCCTAATATTGAGGAGGATGAGGCAGACTCTTTTGAGCCCAACCTCCAAATCCCATTTGGTATATGGCCACATCTGCCATGCAGAGGCCAGGGTTTGGGCCCCACCTAAATGACTTCCACTCAAAGACAGTTTTTTTTTGTGTGTGAGGAAGATTAGTCCTGAGCTAACATCCGATGCCAATCCTTCCCTTTTTGCTGAGGAAGATTGACCCTGGGCTAACATCTGTGCCCATCTTCCTCTACTTTATACGGGACATCGCCACAGCATGGCTTGACAATCGATGCGTCAGTCCGTGCTGAGGATCCAAACCCGAGTACCCCAGGCCACTGAAGCAGACTGCATGAACTTAACCGCTACACCACCGGTCCGGCCCCCAAATACAGTTTTTGAGTCAGGGATGAAGAGATCCAGGACCTGCCCTGGTTGGGCTGACATCTTTATGGTGGAGTCATAGCCAACTATGTTATGTCACAAGGCAGAGCATGGCCACAGCTCTCAGAGCATTAGAAAGGACATGGGGATTCCAAGTGGGGAGAGAGCAGCTCCTACTTGGAATTCCTGGGAGGATTTGTGGAGGAAGCATCATGTGTGCTGGAATTTGAAGATGGGCAGAATTTCTACTCTTGGAGTTAGGGCAGAGGGCAGCCTAGAGAGAAGAGAAGGGACTGTCAGCAATGACTAGTGAGGGGAGGAAGAGAGGAGGGACTGCCATACATTTTTGCTTATGTTTCCATCTGGGCATTAAACTTAGGCTCGGTTTTTGAACTTTCATAGAGCTCACAATGGCAAGAAGGAGGATGACTTAAGATTCAGGAATGGAGGGGTATGGAGAAGCTATGAGGAAATGGTACCAGGTGATTCCTTCTTCTGTGTGTGTTGACCATTCTAGACACGTAAGTGTCTTCTCTTTCTACAAACATCTCTGGGGAAGGAGAAGGTCACAATGGGGTCAGGAAGCACTATGTGGTAGGAAAACTTTGGGCTTGGGGAATCAGAGGACACTGAAATCAAATCCAAATCTAACACTTGATTGGCTATAGGCCATGGGCAATGGGTGAGCCCCAGTTTCCTCTTTAATTAAGTTGAAATAAGCGTTCCTACTTCATAAGGTGGTGTGATGATTGCATTTCAAAGGCTATAGCCCAGTGCCTGGCACCCGTGGAGGACTCAGTACTGACAAAAACTGTCCTTGACCAAACTTTAGCCAGGCTCCACTGAGCCCTCTTCTCAACTAGGCCTCAGCATTGGCCCCCATCCTGTCTTTGGCCTGCCTAGCCCAGTTCTAGCAAGAATCCTGCTAAATCGGTTTAGCAAGAATCCCCCTACCTTTGAGGTCTCGTCTTAGTAATTTTCCACCACTGACCCCCTCACCCTACTCCTTGGCTATAGATCCCCACACGTCGTTCTTGTATTCAGAGTTGAGCCTGATCACTCAACCTATTGCAATAGGTTGCAACCTATTGCAAGACTATTGCAATAGTCTTGAATAAAGTCTTCCTCACCATTTTTTTTTTTTTGTGAGGAAGACCAGCCCTGAGCTAACATCCGATGCCAATCCTCCTCCTTTTTTTTTTTTTTTTTTTTGCTGAGGAAGACTGGCCCGGGCTCACATCCATGCCCATCTTCCCCTACTTTATATGGGACACCACCACAGCATGACTTAACAAGCGATGTGTCGGTGTGTGCCCGGGATCTGAACCAGTGAACCCCAGGCTGCCGCAGTGGAGGGCATGCACTTAACCGCTTGCGCCACCGGGCCAGCCCCATCCTCACCATTTTTAACAAGTGTCAGAATCATTCCTCTTTAATAGTACATGCCAAAGATTATTGCCATTATTTTTCTTCCAGAGATCAAGAGATTGTGGGATTTGTCTACCTAGTTCCTGGTTGAAAAGGCAGCAATTCTACAGTCATGTGATAACTCTTCCTTCCTGGCATAACAGTTGGTCTGGGAAAACCTGCCCTTAGATGGTGACCACAGGTAGGTGCTTTGGGGTGAAATGGGAGGGGGGTTACAGAGTCCACACCAGCACATCCCTCAGCCCCCCTCCTCAGGGTCAATATGGTGAACTGCCAAGGAGGAGCTTGGCTAGTCTTTTAGAAGCTGCTCCTAGTCCCTGACCCACATTCAGCCCAGTTCAGAGCAATCGAATCTGCCTTTATTCAGGGAGAGACCTCGTCTTAGGAAACCAATGTTTCTGATCAAAGGTCAACCTCAAAATCCAATCCAGAAGCAATTACAGTAGTGTTTTAAGAACCAGAGTTGAGGTTCAAAGTCCAACTTTTTTTTCTGAAACAACTTGCCTCTGCCCTTTGACAAACAAGGTTGAATCTCAGGGGACTGTAATACAATTTTAATTTAAAAGCTAAAGCTCAGTGCTCCTTTCAAGTTGTCATCAGTTTGTCATACTACTTTTTTGAAAAAATCAAGGTCAGTGAGCGTGAGCTCTGCCATCTTCTTTCACCTCTATTTCAATGTTGCTCTGTCCCTGAACCCACTGGCCCTCATTTTGGGGGAAGAGAGTCCCTCCTCCTCTCCAGAGCTAACCCCACTCTTGTGCTCCCAATCTGTCCACTCTCTCTCCCTCCATGATTCTAAGAAGCTGCCACTGCCTCTAGTTCTCCTCTCCCCATCACCTGCCATCTCCCAGTGCAGAGCTGCCCAAACTATGGAATAAGTGGTTACTACTGGTGATGTGCAAGATGATTAAAAAAATAAAACGCTTTAAAAATAGTTATGCATTTAATTTGAATATGTATTAGGAAAAAAAATTACATACCTGGCACATCAAACCCATAATTTCGTGGCTATTATTGCTTTAGATGAGGTTAAATATATTTAAGTTTTTTTGAAAAAGCTAACTGACTTATAATAATACCAAGTAAATGATAGCAAGAGTGATATGCAACTTTGGAAACAATGGGCTGAAGTTTGGACAATCTTTGTACAGTAGAGAGCCCTGGGCTGGCAGCCAAGAGTCACCGCTCTGCCACTCATTCGTCGTGTGGCCGTAGGCAAATACCTTAACCTCTCTAGGCCTCCTCCAGGATTATTTGTGATTTCATGGGGCTGGCTCCTTTCCTGATTTTCAAACGTGCTTGGGTTTTTCCCAATGTGGTAAAAAGGAACCTTCCCCAAACTGTTCCTTGGGGGTGTTGCACCTCTAAGTTCTAGTTCTCCTAGTTTTCTCCCTCCCTTTGAGTGTGTGGATTCTGAGAATATTGCATTCTTCAGCCCTTTTCTCCCTTAAAAGCCTCACAATTTGCCTGCCAGCCTGACGACCCCAATGAAAGAGCCCTCTTCAATGTCACTGTGATTTCCCACACAGCAAGCAGCACTGCTAGAATGTAGCTTCTAGAATAATACAACTTACATGGGCTTTGTGGACAGCCCTGGGAACCCCCCCCCCCCGCCCAATGTACAGCATGCTTTATCCCAGGAGAGTGAATTCTGAACTGCCAGTGTCTCATTACAAGAAGACTTTTAGAACCCATCTCCATTCTTTCATAGGTGAAGACCTCTCCTGGATTGTCAAACAGCAAGCAGCAAGGGTCTCCGGGCTGCTGCCCTCACTCAGCTCTGCTGCTGCCTTCTGATGTTGTGAAGGACATTGGAGGAATGCCAGGAAGCAGCCCTTGGGCACTGGTATATCATTACGGGCTGTATCAAGGGCCTATACCTACCGTGAAGGCCTCCAAGAAACATCAAGCAGCCCCGAGAGGAGTCCTGGGGTGAGTGAAGACAAGATAGGTGTCTGGGTTCATTACTTGGCTTTCCAGCATTGAACCAAATGGCTCCCTTTCTTCCTGTCTCAATCTCTTAATATTCTCAATGGCAATAATTAGTGTTAAGAGTTGGAAAGACTTTGCGTTAGTTTGCAAGGGCTGCTGTAAAGAAGTACCACCAACTCATGGCTTAAACTGCAGAAATGTACTATCTCACAATTCTGGAAGCTAGAAGTCCAAAATCAAGGTGTTGGTAGCATGGTTCCTTCTGAAGGCTATGAGGCAGGGATCCCTTCCAGGCCTCTCTCCTTGTTTTGCCGGTGGCCATTTTCATGTTCACAAGGTGCTCTCCCTCTATCTGTGCCTGTGTCCAAGTTTCTCCCTTTTATAAGGACACAAGTCATATTGGATTAGGGGCCCATCGTCTTCCAGAATGACTTCATCTTAACTAATGACATCTGCAACAACTCAAATCAGATCACATTCTGAGGCACTAGGGAGTTAGGACTTCAACAGAGGAATTTTTGGAGGGGCACAATTCAATCCACAACAGACTTGAAGAACTGAACAAGGAGTCAGGGCACCTGGATTCTAGAACCAGCTCTAGCACTAAGCAGCTGTGTGGTACTGGGTAAATCAAATCAGTTCTCTAGGCCTAAGGCTCTTCCTCACCTCCTCAGTATGAAGGTAGGACTAGATCCTCTCAAAGGCCCCTCCAGCTCTATCAGCCAATAGCTCCATCATTTAACTGAAATGGATCCAAATGTTTGCAAAGAATTTAAAACTTCTTACACTGAAGATACACTATAAACCCTAAGAAATAATAACCCCAGAGCCTCCATAGAAAGAGTGCATACAAATTCAAAGTGGTTTTCAAACATTACTTCATTAATACTTGCAAATCCCCTGTGAAGTAGTAGTATTAAAGAGCAAACAGACAATTGTGCTATAATCTGGTCAAGTAAAAGAACAATATCTCAGACAAGATAATAGCAGACTTGTCTGCCACAAGAGAGGGCTGAATACGCAAAGGCCAGGCAAGTGGGAAACAAATAGGAAATTTCATCTCAGGTGTCTTCAATAGGGTTGGAAATGAGGCTTTGGCTGCCATCCTGGGACTTTCCAAAGGAGGGAGGGGAGATTTATGAGCAGACTTTCCAGAATGCATGTATCATTCATGGCCTCTAATTTTTCATGCATAAATGTTTGTGCTGATATTTAAGATCCAGGAAATCTTCCGGGAGGGAATTACAATGTTTTCCTGAGGTGAGGAAAAAAGCACTGTCCTAGATGATTTTATTTATTTATTTATTTTGCTATCTAGAAGACAGCGAAAAAAGATAGTGGAAAAAAGATATCAATGTTTTTCTACCAGGACTAAGGAGGTAGATTAGATTGAGGTTATGGAAGTGTGGCCACTTCACAGAAGCCCTCACCTCCCAGCCAGCCATTGGCCATCAGTCTGATTCTGACCAGCTTCTACCCCAGGACCCTGATTCTATCCCAGGACACTGATCCCCTACTCCATCCAGAAGCCATGATGGAGGAGGCAAGCCAAGGTGGAAGCCACCCTGTCAGTGGGAAAAAAGGCTACATCCAGGGCTGGACTTGCACAAAGACCGTCTGCTATGCCGGACGATGGAAGGGTCTGAGAAGCACTGCCTGCCCACCCCAACCTTAAATAGTGCCTTCTCTGGCCGGCCTTCTGGCTGAAATTCAACCACTGGAGATTTTTTTGACTTGCAAAAATTTCTCTCTCCACGTGACCTCCTTTAAAATCGAAATGGTTAAGAGGGCTGGATCTCTTAACCAGTCACCAGCATCTTAGTGTCAAAGAGTTTAATCCAACAATCCTTCTCCATGGTATTGAAAGATTATTTAGAGAGGAACTGGGCAGGGCAGGTCCCCAAACCTGTGGTGGGAACTAGGCAGGAAGAGAGGAACAAAAAAGGGGAGAGGAGAGGTGGTGAGAAGACGTTGAAGATCATTTCTGCTGCCTCACTACTCTGCCTCATGGGCTATAACACAGCCCATAACTTCACACTTAGTGAAGCAGCAATACTAATAGTTTACAAGTTAACTTTATTTAGTGAAGCATCAATTACTTTCACATTTAATACTGTGACCCAGTTGGTAAATCTGATCATATGCAGTCAGAAACTCTTGCAGGGTTCCGCTGAGGTTGCTTTTATTATCAAAAACAAACAAATAAACAACAACCTTTAAAGATCATAACTCTAAAAGAACCCAGCCTCTCTGCATGACCTGGCCCCAGCCTTGTCTCTCAACACTCCTTCACACATGCCTATATCCAATTTCTTGTAGTTCCCCAAATGTGTCAGCCCTCTGTGCACACGCTGTTCCCTGGGTATGGAACAACACTCCATAGCTCTTTCCACCTGGCTAACAACTATTCCTCATTCAAGACTAAAGTCAACCCTGGCCCTTCCAGGACGCCTTCCCTGACTCCCCAGGCTGGGTGAGGATCCCTGTCCTGCACCCTGTGGCTCTTATCACTCTGGTTGTAATTGTTAGTTTAGTTTCCAGTTTCTTCTCTAGAGCATAGGCAGAACCAATGGTCTCCGTCTCAGCATCCCCAGTGTGAGACCCAGTCCCCAACACCGAGGAAATGCTGAACAATATTTTGAATATTGTGAATGAACCATTTTTTTTTAACCTGTTATATTTGCTGATTAAAAAACAATAGGAGTGGGGCCGGCCCTGTGGCTTAGCGGTTAAGTGTGCACCCTCTGCTACTGGCGGCCTGGGTTCAGATGCCAGGCATGCACTGACGCACCACTTCTCCGGCCATGCTGAGGCTGCGTCTCACATACAGCAACTAGAAGGATGTGCAACTATGACATACAACTATCTACTGGGGCTTTGGGGGAAAAAAAAGGAGGAGGATTGGCAATAGATGTTAGCTCAGAGCCGGTCTTCCTCAGCAAAAAAAAAAAGAAAAAAAAATAGGACTCAATTCTGGTGAGGGTGAGTTGAATCACTCATCTTCTACTTTGTGGTGGAAACATAAATTGAATCAAGGCCCTTGGAAAGCCATTTGTCAGGATGTATCATGAGCAATAGCAACTTTATAGCCTTTGACCCTGATACTCCTCTTCTGGGGACTCTATTCTTAGGAGATAATATAAACTATGAAAAAGTGATCTCCATGATAACATTCAGGGCAGTGTTATTTAAAATAGAAAAATACCTGGAATGAACTTAAATGTCCAATAACAGAAGAATGGTTAAATTGCAATCTGATGCAATGTTTGCAACCATCAAAAATCATGGTTATGAAAGACTATGTCAAATATGAAAAAGAATTATAATAAAACATTAAATGAAAAAGATATAAAATGCATGCATAGGATGATTACGACTGTGTAAAATCAAAATCATAGCTAACGCCTATATGGTGTCTCACTTTAACACATCACGTGTATTAACTCTTTTAATTCTCAAAACAACCCTATGTGGTAGATACTGACTTAGAGTCTCTCCTTGACCAAACTCTAGGCAGGTTCTTCTGAGCTCTCTTTTTGACTAGGCCCAGCTTTGGGGTCCTGTGTCCTTCTTTGCAGAGTCCAGTTTTAGGAAGAATCCTGCTATGTCAGTTTAGCCAGAATCCTCCCTGACCCCCGATGTTTCCTCTTAGTAATTTTCCATCCACTGACCCCCTACCTTGCTACTTGGCTATAAATTCTCACTTTTCCTTGTTGTATTTAGAGTTGAGCCCAATCTCTCTCCTCTGCTACAAACTCACTGTAGTAGGCCCCCCTTAAATAAAGTCTGCCTTACAGTTCTTTAACAAATGTCATAAGTAATTTTTTCAGTGCTCTTAACATTTCCATTTTACAGATGATGGGGTAGAAGTACAGAGAGGTTAAGTAACTTGCCCTAAATCATATAGCTGGTAAGTGACAGAGCCTGATTTTGAACCCAATCTGTGTCCAGAGAATATGCTCTTCATCACTATGATATAAAATTCATACAGAGTTCAGAAGAAAGTAAACAAAATGCTATTGCTTTTTTAAGATTGTGAAAATATAAATGAATTTTTTTCCCTCTATTTAAAATTTTCTATAATGTGCTTATACTACCTTTACAACAGAAGAATATTTTTAATAAAAAATTTAAAAAATTAATCATAATATAGAAATCTTCAAATGTCTACTTGCAAAGCAAGTAAAATGTTTACAACAGTTGTTCAATTGTTGAGTTAAATATTCTGGAGTTTGTCTTGAATTAAAATGTTTAAATACTAAGTTACCTGATGCACATACCGATACACATAAAGCTAAAATTGTATTTCAGCTCATGTATTTTTTTTCCTTTTCAATAAAGTATACTCACTGTAATGTGTAACATATGGGATTAGATGTTTATATCCTAGCAAGACTCTTCATAGAAAGAAATCAATTCACTAGTCAGGAAAAAATCCTTTGTCAAACCATGTGTCCTGCTTTCAGTTTGTAAAATATGCTCACTTCAGTGTTGGAGGGTGGGGGCGGGGAGAGCGTGTGAAGGGGAAAGAATTCTCCCTCTGCTCAAACACTAGCCCTGCCCTAGCTGGTAGTAAGAACCCCAAACCCCAACCAAGTCCCTGAGGGGACTGCTTAGGTGGAGCTGTGTGAGGGGAGACCAGTGTTATCCCTGTTTCTGGGGCACAAGGAATGGCATCCTTAAGTTCCTTCCAAATTGATCTGACTTGAGGTCTTTTATAAAGGTAGAACCAACCCTCCAGAATTCCTTGAGCTCTCGCACAAAAATGTTTCAGTGTTAACAAAGGGAGGTTTAATGTCTGTGGATGAGTGAGAGAAATCCTAAGGGGTGTGAAGGTTGTGAGAGAGAGGAAATGTCGGAGGGAGAGCCCCTCTTTCACTTTGGTGTTCATACCTGCAGAAAAGAAGGGCAGACCTTGGTTTGGAGGAACTATTCCTGTAGAGCAGCATGAGAAGGAACATCAAGGATGCCATCATCATTACTCAATAGCTAAGATTCATTGTTACTGTGTTCCATCCCAGTCCCCACTCCAAGGGACTATAAGCAAGAACATTCGTTCAACTGGTATTCACTGGGAGGGTGTTCACTGTGGGCAGACCCCTGTGCTAGGTGAGGTGGGGGTGTCTCATCTCCAGAAGCCTACACACTCATTGGGGAGATACGATTAACACCCAGGGAAAAGGTAACTGATAGTCCCATACTGTGTGGGATTCATGGTTGCCAACATGGGTAGTATGGACACAACAAGTGCTAGGTCAGTGTGGCTTGGGGTATGTGTGGGGTACCAGGACAAGCAACTGTAGATTGAGAGAGTCTATAGGCACTGTGCTAAGCAATTTCACTACTATATATTATGCCATCCTCGCCAACATTCTATATTTATTTTCTTGATTTTACAAACGAGAAAATTAATCATTAGATTACATAGCTAGAAAGGGGCTGGAGTTTGACTTCAAAATTAACTGACTTCAAAATCCATAGGTAGAAGGAAGGAAGAATACCCACACAGGTGTGTGTGTGTGTATATATGTACATATATGCGTATATGTATGTATATATTCCCAAAAAGCTTTCCAAAGGGTTTGAGTCAAACGATACTTTACCATTTACAAAGCTCTTCCCCTCCTGATGTTTAATTTGATTCTCTCAAGTGAGAAGCAGCACAGGGCTCTGGGGAACTGCTGACAGTACGTGTTATGGATTGAACGTTTGTGTCCTCCTCAAATGCATATGATGTTGAAGCCCTAACTCCCAATTTGATGGTATTAGGAAGGAAGGCCTCTGGGAAACAATTAGGTTTAGATGAGGTGATGAGATTAGCATCCTTATAAGAAGAGGAAGAGACCAGAGCTCTCTCTTTCCACCATGTGAAGATACAGCAAGAAAGCAACTATCTGGAAGCCAGGAAGAGGGCCCTCACCAAAAACCTGACTGTACCGGTACCCTTGGACTTCCCAGCCTCCAGAACTGTGAGACATAAATGTCTGTTGTTTAGCCACCCTGTCTATGGTAGTTTGTTACAGCAGCCTGAGAAGACTAAGACAGCATGCTTTTTCCACTCTAGTTTTCTGCTTCGGACATGGTTGTCTTCTAGCAAGACAGGCCTCCATCTCTGCAGAGATTATGGTGGATGTCCAAAGGAGGAGGAGAGACTTGCAGTGAAAAGAAAGCTCCTCTTATTCTTTCTCTAGCTGTCAAACATCCCTGCACCCAGGGGCTCCTCCAAACCACCTGCAACCTACCCAGTGCAGTTATTAGACCTGCTTCTAGGAGCCTGGCTGCAGTTTCCAAAAGAGAAAGATGCCAGTGTCAGGTAATCATGCCCATCATCCCCTAATGATGCTTAATGCCAGGCGCCACTGTGGCTCTGAGGCCTGACTGACGCAAGGAGGTTCGGCTGGGCAAGATGCTCTCCGGAAGGCAAACAGCAGCCTTTTCCAGACCACCACGGCTCTGTTTTATAAAAGATTTCTCTCTAGCCCAATTATAACAGAAAATTCTCCTCTGTTCTCCAGCCCCAGCTGCCCTCTACACAGTGCCCAGAGAGGACAACACATCACTTCATGTATTCTAAAGGCAGAGCTGTTTGCAAGGAAGAACATTTTCCTGCTCTCCACTCTCTCTCCCTCAAAACACCGCTCACTGTTGATGCTGCAAATTTCTGCATTAGATGGCAGATAGCCCATTTCCATTCCCAAATTCAGTAAATGAAGATGATTATTGTATTTATGTTGAGTGAACTGCAGTGGGCCAGGGAACTGTGAAGCATTTGATCCATTCAACTGAAGTCTCATTTCTTGAGCACGGTCTCTAGCCGGTTTACTGCTAAGACTCCAGCGGGAGAGACGAATGAGAAGGCATGAGTCACGTCTTATTTGTCACAACAGGAAGATGTCCCAGGACCTTTCGAAGGGGGAAAGGGGGTGGAATGATGAATACTTCAAGCTCTAGGAATCAAATGTGAATTGAACTGCAATCAGGGCTTAAAGTAGATGGCTGAATAATAACTGCTAAACAATTCATTTTTCTGTCAGGCGGCAGAAAGTAATTTATTCATTACCATTTAGGCAAGAAGAGATTTTGTGTGTTTAAAGACAGAAAAGTTTAGCATGTTTCATTTTAGATGGCACTGCAAAGGGCCCAAGTTGAAAGTGCTGAAAAGGGGCAAAGGAGTGAAATAATCTTTAGAGCATCAAACCTTGATTTGGCTTGGGGAATATCATTAATTCTCTTTCAGCATTCAGTTGAAAAATCAACAGGGCTTGGTTTAAGAATTCTTCAGATGAAAAACTGCTAAATTCAGTAAAGCTTGATCTTACTTTATGCATCTCAGGCCGTCTGCAAACAGCTATGTGTAAAGTTAAAAAGCATGTATTAAGCTACATGATTTTCCCTTTGACTTCCATTATGATTTCCGAGATATGTGTCTTTGAGATCCCAAAATACAATAAAAGCACCATTTAGGCCTCTTATGATTCACTGCAAGCATTCTAACTTTGTCAACATGCAATCTATGAGCATTAAATCCTCCCACAAAACTGTAAGAAAAATTTACACTTTTCTATATAATCTTAGCACATTCCGGATGAATCACATGTATTCTCCATTAAAAAAAGTTATATAGCTAATTTTCATTTTACTGCAATTTTTCATGACTTCATGGGACTAAGTGTACAAGCAGCCACAGTTATCAGGAGAATGCTTCAGGATTTCAGCCAAACTTATGAGCTGGAGGAACCATATGGTGGAGTTTTCTTGGACAGAATTCACTTGTACCACTTCACAAGTGTTATACTGTATTCATTTGTTATTGCATAGCAAATACCATGTTGTGTTATAAAGAAACTGGCGTATAGTTCTGTTTTAAAACTTAGTGGAATTCTGTTTAAAATGCTTGAGTCAGAAAAATATGTCTGGCTACCTTAAGAACTAAAACCAAAGCTTTGGCAGAGACCAGGCTGCAAAACCTGTTTTCTAAAATGGTTCACGTGCAGTCTCAAGCTATTCAATGCAAGTAACTTTTAAATCAATGAAGCTTTAAAGGAGAAGCTAGTCAAACACAGAAAAATTTGTAAAAACAAAAAGAGACAGACCATAATAAAAGAGTTACATGATACAGACTTGATATGTTCAAGACTCTGTGATGTATCTTCCCAAACAGAGAATGATCCCATGCACAGGGACAAGTCATTCTTTCTAAAGTAGAGAAGATGTAAGGAACCAAAATAAATATGGAGCCTACGACTGCCGTGGACATGTTTAGAAGGCAAAGTTATACACTTTCTATGATAAGCTGCAAGTTGTTATTTAAAGAGGGCACATAGTGCCCTGTCTAGTTATGTGTGTGCTAAAACAATGGCGTTAGATCTAGACCTGGGCATCCTGGAAGAATTCCCCCCTCACACATGTTTCTGGGTGCTTAAGAAGCCCCATACTCAAAGCCAATCTACAGGACTACTGCCTATTAACTATGATTAAACAAATTTGTCTTATCAAATATGTAAACCTTTATTATACTTTACAAAGTAACTCTGTATACAAGTGCTAGAAAGTTCAAGAGTTTAGGGAAAGAATGGGGCAAATGGAAAATTGTTTCCTAACCACAAGTGTTTTTTCAAGCAGACATCCATGATAGTGAATAGATATACAATGGCCTACAGCGGGAGCTTTATTTATTTGAATCTTTCTTGAAATGAAATAATGAATTTCCCCACATAGTACTCAGAGTTTTCTTTTAGTGTTTCTAAAGCTAAGGTTTATAGAAGAATCTTAAATTGAGTAATCTTAAACTGCTCTCATAATTCTCTCTGTTGCACCAAGCACAGACTCCAAGAAACCACAATCCAAGGCATTGCTGTCCACTTAGTAACCACCATCTTTCAATAACAACAACAACAACAACAACAACAACAACAACAACATCAACAACATCTAACATTATTGAGTTGCCAGGCACTATGCTAAGTCCTTTGCATACATGATTTTGGTTAATCCTGATAACAACCCTCTGAGGTGAGCACTGTTATTATTCCCATTTTACAGATTAAGGGTTAGAGCAGTAAGTCATGCTGTGGCAGGTGGTGGGTCAGGACTTGAATGCAGGTTGGCCTGACTCCACCGCCACAGTTTTAACCATTAAGCTAACTGGAAACAAGCTGTCTCTGATGAGGTTGCCTCACAGACCTATAAAATGACGAGCCTACCATAGAGGCAGTCGTGTACCCAACAAATGCCGTTCTCATTCTACTCCTTGCCATTGTCCACAAAAACGCTCTAATAATAAATAATAAAACATTACTTTTATAGGTAGTTCATGTCAGTTGTCTTCCTCAGGCACAACTACAATTCACAGTCTAGACAGAGACTTGATTAAATGCTAATAACCACATGTACCTTAAAGTTCTGGCAACTGGCTTGGAAGAGGGTGAGGTGGAAGGACACTTGGTTGGAGAACAATAGTGGTGGATGCACAGGAAGGTACCCAAAGTGGACTGTGGATATTTCTCCTCTTCTGGCTTTTTCCAAAGGTACTAGGGAGAAAATAAAAGTCCCTCCTCCTTGCAAAGAAGGAGGAAAGTAAAACAATAGCTGAAAGGTGACCTTAGGGATTTTCTAGTATTAATAGAGCTATCATGGATACAGAGTTTTATTTCACTTTTTTGCAAGCAATATTAAGCCTAACTACAGGGTCTCTAATTCCAAGCACCAGGGAGTTATATGGTAGCTTAGAGACTTTGACACCCAAACTATGATAAATAAGAAAATGTTTAGGTTTTATTGAAAGCAGAGAATGAAGAGATGGAATCAAGGTTGGCAAATATTAAGTGTCTGAGAGTACTAGGTATTTATAATTTTAATACAATTTTAAGTGTCGTTCTTAAGAGTATCCCAAAAAATGTTATACAAACCATCAAGTATTAGTAATCCTCCTAGATTAATGCTTTGATATCTTAACGAAGACATATTTTCACAAGAAATATATACTATAGTTACCATAGGTTATATTTTGAAATTTGGCTATCTATGTCTTTGAGGAACTTTGGCATTCACACTGCATGACTCATAGCCTGGTTATCTATTGATACCTATTTTTTCTTGTGGGATAACTTTACAAGCCCCATCATCATACTAGTCATCATTAATCAAGGACCTATAACTAATCCCTCTATTGATAGCCGTATTTAGGTATTTAGGTGTGATTTGTGTAGTATATGGTACTTTAGGTTCTTTGTGAAAGGTGAGGATCTAGAAATGTACATTTTCAAGATATGCAAATAAGAAAATCAATTCACAGGTCTGTAGATAAAATGATCAAAGTGAAATTGCCCAAAATATACAAAAACTAAATAAAAATTTAAGTAAATAACAAGCTCTTATAGTTATATACAGAGCTTTAAGATTTAGAAAGCATTTATGCATTCTCTACATCATAAATTTTGTTTATTAAGATTCCTTTAAGAAAATTTCTCATTAATAGATGTCAATGAACAAGTGATGATTTTGGCACTTGGGCCATATCCCATGATGAGAGTGATGCAGATTAAGTCTGAAACTTTGACAAATCAAAGGAAACCTAGTCTTTATCATCATTCCAGGTAGGAGCTGTAAGCTGTTCCCAAATTCAAAAGAGTTCAGATCAGGGAAATCTTGCTGATATGGAGGAGCACCTATACTGGCTCGGCTAATATGTGTGAATCTGTGAGCATGAAAAGGGGCTTTAATTCTAGATCCCATCCAGGGACTTGTTGTGCATTCCTATAGCAGCTGGATGGGGCAGTAGACAAAGGACTAGAGTAGGAGTTAGAAATCCCAGCTCTGCCAGTTACCAGCTGCGTGATCTTGGCAAGTTAGGTAACCTGTCTGGGCTTCCTTTTTTTTTTTTGAAATCTCTAAAACTGAGAAAATAGTACCTGCCCTGTGCAATTCAACGGACTGTTTGTGTATCAAATGAAAATGGACGTCAAGGTCTTTTGAAAGCTGTAGAAGAGATAGGCATTGAACTTCACAGTTAATCTGTCTTAAGAATAAAGATTAGATCTCTCAACATAGCCTTCAATGCCCTACACCAACTAGTTCCATTTTATGTACCCTGCCTCAGTTTTCTCTCCATTGATCCACGTACCTTCTGCTCCAGCAACATGAATCAAATCACCATTTTTTCCCATATGGCAATGTTGCATTTTAACTCTTTGAGGCAGACAGAGTAGGGATTGTCTCTAATTAGTAGATAAGGGTGTAAATGAGTGAATTGCCCAGGTCCCATGCACTTAGTAAGTGGTGGAGTCAGGAGGTGAGTACAGATCTGTTCCTTAATGCTGCCTCCTGTAAAGAGTTTCTGCACGTCTCTCCCTGGAGTAGGTGGTAAACCCCTAGAGGGCTGAGGCTGCTCCCTCTCCACCTCTATGCTGTTTGACACAGAGATTTGCACAGAGTATGAGGTCAATAAAGTGAGTGATGCCAAACTGAATCTGTGAGAGCTGAGAA
Organism: Ceratotherium simum simum; assembly: GCF_057802395.1. Lineage (NCBI taxonomy): Eukaryota > Metazoa > Chordata > Mammalia > Perissodactyla > Rhinocerotidae > Ceratotherium > Ceratotherium simum. Next base: position 51,428,392 of record NC_141910.1, on the reverse strand, counting down.
AGAGCAGGTTCTCCTCTCTGGGTGTGGGGCTAGTAGGAGTGCCAGTGCTACGGACTGAATTTTGTCTCCCTCCAAATTTATGTGTTGTAGCCCTGACCCCTCAGTGTGACTATTTGGAGAAATGGCTTTAAGGAGGTAATTAATGTTAAGTTTAGGTAATTTAGGAGGTGAATAAGGTTAAATTTGGGAGATAATTAAGGTCAAATTTAGGTGATTGAGGTGATAATTAATGTTAAATAATTAAGGTTAGGGTAAATAAGATCAAATTAAGGTTAAATAAATAAGGTTAAAAAAAGTAATTAAGGGTGTGCTGCTAACCCAATAGGATTGGTGGCCTTATAAGAGAAATAGATCCCTCTCTCTGTCATGGGAGGACACAGTGAAAAGGCAGCTATCAGCAAGCCAGACAGCTGTCACCAAAAAGCAAGCAAGTGGGCACTCTGACTTTGGGCTTCTAGCCTCCAGAACTGTGAGAAAATGAATTTCTGTTGTTTAATCTAGTCTATGGTATTTTGTTATGGCGGCCCTAGAAGATTAAGACAGCAGGGGCACATACTGCACCTCGGCGTGAGGGTGAACTAAGTCCATGATGACCCATCTCATGGGTTTAATGGGCTGCATTTCTCACTTCTTCCTAGGGTAGAATCATCATAGTTATAACAATGATTATGTCAAAAATGATCTTTAGAACATAAAGAGGCTCCACTTCGTGTATGTGTTCAGGAGGTGTGGGATAGCTTTACCCATGTCAAATACCACCTATGAGTCAATGAGGTATTCTCAAAGGAAATTTAAAAATACAGTGAACTGAATGAAAATGAAAAAACAACATGTCAAAATTTGTGGGACATAGCTAAAGCAGTGCTGAAAGGGAATTTTGTAGCACCAAATGCTTACATTAGAAAAGAATAAAATTCTCAAATCAATAATCTATGCTCCCAACTCAAGAAACCAGAAAAAGAAGGGAAAAATAAACCCAAAGCAAGTAGAAGGAAGGGCATAACAAATATAAGAGCAGAAATCAATGAAATTGAAAACAGAAGAAACAATAGAATAATCAATAAAACAAAGAGCTGGTTCTTTGGAAAGATCAATAAAATTGACAAACTTCCAGCAAGAATAACAAAGAAAAAAAAAGAGAAGATGCAAATTACCAATATGAAGACTAAAACAAAGGACCCTACAGATCCCACAGCCATCAAAACGGTAATAAAAGAATACTATAAGCAATTCTACACATATCAATTTAACAACGTAGATAAAATGGACCAATTCGTGAAAACACAAACTATCACATCTCACTCAATATGAAATAGATAATTTGAACAGCCTATAACTATTAAGGAAATTGAATTCACCATTGAAACTCCCAAAAAAGTAATCTCCAGGTCCAGATGGTTTCATTGGAGAATTCTACCAAACATTTAAAGAAGAATTAATACCAATTCTACACAATCTCTTCCAGAAAACAGAAGAAGAGGTATACTTCCCAATTCATTTTATAAAAATAGAATTACCCTGAAAACAAAACTAGATACAGTACAAAAACACAAAACTACACACCAATAGCCCCACTGCATATAAATGTAAAAGTCCTTAACAAAGTATTGGCAAATAAAATGCAGCAATATATAAAAATAATTATGCCCCATGACCAAGTGGGATTTATTCCAGGAATGCAAAGCTAATTCAATACTCAAAAATCAATCAATATAACCTACCATATTGACAGGCTAAAGAAGAAAAATCATATCAATGATCATATCAATTGACGCAGAAAAAGCAATAGGCAAATTCAACCCCCATTCACAATAAAACTCTCAGAAAACTAAGAATAGAGGGGAACTCCTTCAACTTGATATAGAAGTCTACAAAAATACCCTACAGCTAACATCATACTTAATGGTAAAACACTGAATGCTTTTCCCCAAAGATTGAGAACAAGGCATGATGTCCACTCTATGAACTGCTATTCAATATAGTACTGGAAGTTATAGCCCACACAATAAGGTAAATAAGTAAATAAAAGGAAATAAAAAACATATGTATCAGAAAGGAAGACATAAAATTGTCCTTATTTTCAGATGACATGGTTGTCTACATAGAAAATCCCAAGGAATTAATTAAAAAATTCATATAACTAGTAAGTGAATTCAGCAAAGTTGCAGGATACAAGATCAAAATATAAAAATCAATTGTATTTCTATATACCAGCAATGAACACGTGGGCATGAAAATTAAAAATACAATACTATTTACAATTGCTCAAAAAATTAAATACTTGGGTATAAATCTAACAAAACCTCTACAGTACTTGTGTGCTGAAAACTACAAAATGCTGGTGAAAGAAATCAAAGATAATCTAAACAAATGGAGAGGCATACCAACTTCATGGATTAGAAGTCTCAACATAGTAAAGATGTCAATTTTCCCAAATTGAGATACAGGTTTATACTAGGAATGAATAATAACCACCCAAAGATATCGGGTTCTAATCCCTGGATTCTGTAAATTAGTTACTACCTTATAAGGAAAAAGGATCTTTGCAGACGTGATTAAATTAAGGATCTTGGGTATAGGGAGATTATTCTAGATTATCCAGGTGATTGGATAAATCCAATCACGTGTCCTTATAAGAGAGTGGCAGAAGGTAATTATACACACAGAGGAGAAGGTGGTGTAACGACAGAGGCAGAGATTGGAGTGATACAGCCTAGGAATGCTGGAAGCCACCAGAAGCTGGAAGAAGCAAGGAAAGGATTCTCCTCTTAGAGCCTCCTGAGGGAGACTGGCCCTACTGACACCTTGATTTTGAATTTCTGGCCTCCAGAACTCTGAGAGAATACATTTCTGTTGCTTTTTTTTTCCATCAAGTTTGTGATAATTTGTTACAGCAGCCACAGGAAACTGGTTTAACACAATTCTTATCAAAATTCCTGTAAGATTTTTGTAGATATAAACAAGATTATTCTAAAATTTATATAGAAAGAAAAAGAAACTAGAATAGCTAAAACACTTTTGAAAAAGAAAAGTAAAGTGGGAAGAATCACTCTACCTGATTTCAAAATACTATATAGCTGTTGTAATCAAGACCATGTGGTGTTGGCGGAGAGACAGATACAGAATGAGAACACAGAAATAGATCCACACAAGCATGCCCATATTCTTGACAAAGGTGCAAAGTCAATCCAATGGAGGAAAGATAGCCTTTGCCAATGGTCCTGGAGCAACTGGATATCTATAAACTCTGAATGGATCATGGACTTAAATGGAAGATGTAAAGCTATAACACTTTTAGAAGAAATGTAGGAGAAAATTTTGGGGAGGTGGGGCACGGTAAAAAGTTCTTAGACTTGACATCAAAATCACTATCTATAAAAGGAAAAATTTATGTTGGATTTCATAAAAATTAAAAACTTTTGATCTGAAAAGGATCCTGTTAAGAGGATGAAAATACAAGCTACAGATGGGAGAAAATATTTGCAAATCACATATCTGAGAAAAACTAGTATCTAGAATATATAAAGAACCTCAAAACTCAATAGTAAAAAACAAACAGTCCAATTAGAAAATAGGCAGAAGAATGAAGAGATATTTCACCAAAGAGGATACATAGATAGCAAATAAGCACATAAAAGATGTTAAACATCACTATTAGGGAAATGCAAATTAACACCATAATGAGATATCATTACATAGCTATCAGAATGGCCAAAATTTTAAAAAGTGACAACACCAAATACTGGGAAGGATGCAGAGAAACTACAGCACTCCTACATTGCTGGTGGGAATGTAAAATGGTGCAGCCACTCTGGAAAACAATTTGGCAGTTTCTTGTAAAACTAAACATGCAATTATCACATGACCTAGCAATTGCATTCCTGGGAATTTAGCCCAGAGAAATGAAGATGTGTTCACACAAAATCTGAGCTCAAATGTTTAGAGCAGCTTTACTCATAACAGCTACAAACTAGAAACCCAAATATTCTCCAATGAGTGAATGGTTAAACAAATTGTGGTACATTTATACCATGGAATACTACTCAGCAATAAAAAGAAAAGAACTATTGGTATAGGCAACAATTTGGAGGAATCTCCAGACAAATCATGGTGAGTGAAAAAAGCCAATTCTAAAAGGTTACATACTGTATGATTCCATTTATATCGCATTCTGGAAATTATAAAGTTATAGAAATGGATAACAGATTAGTGGTTGCCAGGGGTTAAGGAAGGGATGGGGATGGAAAGGAACTGAGTGTGACTATAAAAGGGCAATATGAGGGATCCTTGTGGTTGTGGAACTGTTCTGTATTTTACTTCTATCAATTGCAATATCCTGGTTGTGTGTTATACTTAAGTTTTGCAAGATGTTATCATTGGCGGAAATATTGGGTAAAGGGTAAATGGAATCGTCTATATTATTTCTTGCAACTGCATGTAAATCTATAACTATCTCAAAATAAGAAGTTTAATTAAAAATATATAGTTCCTATTAAAACTTAAGCTGGGAATTAAATCCAACAAAGAATTTTGAAATAAACTTGAAAAAAAATTAATGTGCATGTCAATGAAGTGAATGGAGAGAACTAGTGTTCAAATCAGAGCTTTATGGAGGTCTGTGAAATTCTTTACTCTTTATTGACTCCATTCTCCCTAAACAGGCACTGCAAACTTAACACTTAGAGACTCTCCTGACCATGACTGGCATCTCAGCAATGATGGAAAGTAGAGGCAAGAAAATGGGGCACAAGTACTTGCTAACAGCATGACCATGGGCAACCTCTGTAAGCCTCAACTCTCTCACCTGCAATGCAGAGATAATAATGTCTACCATGCTAGGTTTTGCAAGGTTTAAATGAAATCATGTCTCTAAAGCATCCAGAACATGACAGTATCTCAATACATAGCAACTTTTACCAATATCAGTATTCAGTGATTAGTATCCACCTTCAGGAAGCACCTCCCACTCAGAAGGATGTTGTGGATATGTCTATGTCTATGTCTATGTCTATGTCTATGTCTATGTCTATGTCTTTGTTTATGTCTATATCTATATCTAATCTATCTGATCTTTATCTATATCTAATTTCCAAGAGGCAAGAATGATGAGAGCCAGGATAACCTAGAGTGTCAGGGAACTTGTTTATGGCAACAAGAGCATACCAAAGAGGACAGGATGGGGGAAAGAGATGGATGTGGGTTGGGGCGGGAGCATCTTCACTGAGCACAGAGGCTGGGTCCTTACGGGAGTCTCTTGCTTTCTCTTCCGCCTGTCTCTGAGTCCTCTCCCAGCTCCACCTGTGACTGCTCTTTATCTCACCCATTGAGTAGTTTTTCACCCTATCAGTTTTCCCTGCTCTCACACAATCTTCCCGTGGACTGCAGAAGATCAGCCTCTCTGGGGTCAGAAGATCTGGATATAACCCTGGCACCACCTCTCATTAGCCAGGTGACCTTGGGCAAGTCTCTCTCTCTGAGCCTTGTTTTACCTATACATAAAATGCAGATAAGAAGCCTACTTCACAGGGTGGGTGTGGAAGTTAAATCAGCCCACGTGAGGTACATTCATAGCATCCAGTGTACAGTACATGTGGAACACGAGCTCATTCCCACTTCCCTTAGAGAGAGAAATGAATGCCAGCTTCTTAAAGCAAGTAGGGTTTCCACTGCAATGTTGGACGCTTAAGGAGAATTGGAAAGTAGCTGAAATTACGGTCTTTCCTATAAAAGCACTCTAACTCTGACCTTATAATAGAAGATCTTATGCTTTCACACCTAAATCTAGCTTTCACACAGAATTTCAGGACAAATTACAAGGCTCACTCTATTTAGCCACTCTCCAGAAAAGGATTCAGACCTCACTCAGAGGACAGAGTCACTCACACTTGTGGGTCACTTGAGGATAGCTTTGGCAAGGGATCAGAAACAAAATCACCTCAATAAACTGTTCCAAAAGGGTTCCCTTTCCTAGAAACCCTGCCATGTCTTTGCACAGTTAACGAACACCCTTGCCAGCAGGACTCTCTCTATTCACCTCTCCTGCCAGTACCACCCATAGAAAGGAACCCTCTGTACTTTAAAGGAAATGTATCTCAGAGCCTCATGAATTTCTTTCTTTCATATATCTCCCTGCCTCATTCCACTAACGATTTGAGGAAGCTTACAAGACTTCATACTCTGAAATAGAAAGCTATAAATAATTTAATAAATCAAGAGCAGAGAAAATATGTTTAGAATAGAAAATCAAGACCAGGGCAGAGTTATATTGCAAGTATGCGAGCCATAGGCTTCCACAGTTACAAAAGTTGGGCTGACAATGTGGCTCTGAGCTTCCTGGCAGCAAAAGCTGAGAGAGAAAAATGTGATACACAAATTCAGTGGACACAAGGAAAATATTCACCAGTTTCTGAAGGAAGCAGAGCTCTTCCTGACTTTTAAATCTAAAAGAGCCATTTCTTTTTCTTTTTTTTTTTAATTTCAGGTGTACATCATTGTATTTCTATTTCTGCATAGATTACATCATGTTCACCACCCAAATACTAATTACAACCCATCACCACACACATGTACCGAATTATCCCTTTCACCCTCCTCCCTCCACCCTCCCCTCTGGTAACCACCAATCCAATCTCTGTCCCTATGTGTCTGTTTATTGTTGTTATTATCTACTACTTAATGAAGGAAATCATACGGTATTTGACCTTCTCCCTCTGACTTATTTCACTTTGCATTATACCCTCAATGTCCATCCATGTTGTCACAAATGGCTGGATTTCATCGTTTCTTATGGCTGAGTAGTATTCCATTGTGTATATATACCACAGCTTCTTTATCCATTCGTCTCTTGTTGGGCACTTAGGTTGCTTCCAAGTCTTGGCTATTGTGAATAATGCTGCAATGAACACAGAGGTGCATATACCTTTACAAATTGGTGTTTTCAAGTTCTTTGGATAAATACCCAACAGTGGAATAGCTGGATCATATGGTAGTTCTATCCTTGATTTTTTGAGGAATCTCCATACTGTTTTCCATAGTGGCTGCACCAGTTTGCACTCCCACCAGCAGTGTATGAGAGTTCCCCTCTCTCCACATCCTCTCCAACACCTGTTGTTTCCTGTCTTGTTAATTATAGCCATTCTGACGGGCGTGAGGTGATATCTCATTGTAGTTGTGATTTGCATTTCCCTGATAGTGATTTTGAACATCTTTTCATGTGTCTGTTGGCCATCTGTATATCTTCTTTGGAGAAATGTCTGTTCAGGTCCTTTGCCCATTTTTTAATTGGGTTGGTAGTTTTTTTGTTGTTGAGATGCATGAGTTAAAAGAGCCATTTCTTGGGTGGGCCTTTCCATAGGGGACACAGAGTGCTATAGCAAACAGCATCCGCAACAACGTCTCCACAAAAGTATAGTTCTGGGCTCTGTGTAGCTTCACCCATGCATCCTCCTAGAGTAACACTGTGGCAGTAGTTCTAGGAAATATTGATCTACTATGCTGGGTTTTGATGTTCAATTTAGGGATAAAATACTTTAATCACCAAAAGTTTTTAAAAAAATATTTGGGGGAAAGGGAGGGGGAGATGTGGATACTGGGAAAAGAAAGTCAGCACCTAACTCTGGGGATTCGACAGGGGGAGGCCCAGTGCCTTTGGTTCCCCTTAGATCCCACGATTCTGTATGGTCAGTTCAGGTGCCTTGTGGATTCTTACACTCATTGCTCCAACAAATAACTATTAAGCCAGGTACGTGTTGGACAATGGGAAATTAGCTTTGAAAGGACCACTATGTCCTTTTGGGGTTTACCATGAGAGAAGGAAGAAAGATATAGAGCAAATAATTACTGGTATAGTCACTGTTACCAATGGAGAAGCAGTAGATGTTATGGAAGGGGTTGACTGGGGTGTTAATTTAGTCTGATGGCCAGGGAAGGCTCCATGACAAACAGAAATTTAAGCTGAGATCTGAAGAATGAGGAGGAAATAGCTGGGGAAATTATCTTATAAACAAGGAGAAGAGCATGTACCAAGTCCCTAGGCAAGAGATGTTAGAACATTCCAGAAGCCCAAAACAGTATGGTTAGAGGGAGAGGAAGAATGGCTGGTAATGAGGCTGCTGAAGGAAGTGGCACAGCTTTTAAGGGCCTGGGAAGCTTTGCCAAGGATTTTATTTTATCCTAAAAGAAACAAGCAGCCATTGGCAGGTTTTAAGCAAGGGAATTATAATGCCAGTTCACAATTCTGATGATCACTAGCTGCCGTGTTAAAAAAAGGATGGGAAGACAAGAGTGGAGGTAGGCAGCCCATAGTCTTCCTAAGATTATGTTATTTGGAGGCAGGGGCAAGAGTCTTGAATGAACAATAGGTCAGCATCAGGAAAGAAAAGATGACCAGATTGAATTCTGAACACCAATCCAGTAACTTGCAAGTTTAGCACTGCAAGTACGGTACATCTGAGTCACGTCCGCCGAATGCAATAGCCCCTGGGAAAGGCAAGGGCCCTGAGACAGACACTAATAACAATGCAAAGTCATTCATGCTTTTATTGTTCAATTATAATGAGTTCACTCATCATGGTAATAATAATAATGATGTGTTTGAATAACATAATTGCTTAATAGCCATTCCTACCACCACCACCACCACCCTCCTCTACCATTAGGATGAAACTAAAATAATCTAGAGTATTTATCATTCTAAAAGAGGCAGAAAAAATTGGTTTTCTGTGTTAGTAGCTTTTAAGAAATAAATTATATACAGGATCCAGTCATTTCTGTGGCTCTAAAGGGGAACTTTCACTTAGAATAACAAAATGCATAGGAGTTATTTTTTCAGGAAAACCACTTCCATATGAATGGAATCTTTCTTCATGGAATTCAAGCAGTCTCCCGGCCTCAGTTCTGCCATCCCTAGTGGGGGATCAGATGATACTTGTGGTTCTCAAATCCAGCTCCACATCAGAATGAGCTAGGGAGCTTATTACAAACTCACCTGTTTGGGCCCCATCCAAGACTCTGGGTGTGGAGCCTGGGTATCTGTATTCTAAGATGCTCCCCAGGTGATTCTAGTGGCCAGTTGGATCTGTGAATCACTGGCTTGGCTGAGCTCTAAGGTTCCTTCTGTCTTCAAAAGTCTAGGACCCTGCTATCCAGTGTAGTCCATCTGGAAGCTTGTTAGACATGCAGAATTTCAGGCCCTGCTCTAGATCTGCTGAAACAGAATCTACTGTGTTAACAAGAGTCCCAGGAGATTGAATGCACATTAAAATTTGAGACACTCTAGGTTAGGACTCTACCTTTCACATGTGGTCCTCATTTCCTACAGGTCAGGAAAACTTGGCAGCTGGGGAAGAAACCAACTTTCTAGGAGTCACACAGCAGCTCAGTGGCTGAGCCTGGAATATAGTTTAGTTGTCCTTTATCAGCAAGGACACAATGCCTCTCTCACAGCCATAAATAAGCTCAGAGAAAAGAAGCTGAATCAGCAAAGGTAAATCAAGTCCTGAATTGTGCTAGCTCATGCATATATTGGGAGACAAACAAAAAAGAAGCACAAATCTTGTGCATATTTCTTTAAAATATATAAATAGCAAATAATCAGAGGTTAACTTCAAATCTGGGTCTGCATAAATTTCTCCTCTGGGGTATTGTATATCCTCTCCCTTTCAACTTCCTTTCTCACTGGGTCCTTTTCATCCTGGGCTAAGTTCTGCAGTTTCCCTTGTCTCAGACCTGGCCCTCACCTTTTCAGCTACTCTTAAAAGAAAAAAAAAAGGTAAACAAAATAAGTGGCAATAACAAAAACCAGTTGTAATTTTTTCCATCAGTAGTATGTGGATAAATTCCAAACCTCTTTCCATCCTTACCTTTCTATTCGCATTCAAACCCAAGTTGCCTACTGTCTTCAGGAATTTATTTGACATTCATTTAGTCATTCATTCAACTAACATTTATTAAGCACCTACTTAGTATGATACCCCAAGTAACATACCAAATGAGATTAAATTAAACCTGTCTTTACCCTCTGGGAGCTCATAGTTTATTAGGGATTTAAACTTGAGGAATAATAATACCTAACAGAAAGTGAAAAGTGAAGATTTCAAAAGAGAAAGAAAGAAAATGGTTTGGGAAAAAGCCAAAGGAGAGAATCCTTTTGGCTTGAGAAAAATAATAAAGTTCTCTTAGGGGTCACAGTGGATTTAAAATATGGATTGAAAAGTGAAAATAATATGGGTAGGTATTAAATTATCCAGGGTTCACACTGGAAAGAAAGACATCATTACCAATGAGAACAGCATATGCAAAGGCTAGGTGATTACTGAATCTAGCAAAGTTGACTTGAGTGGCTCCTGCATGAAGATAAGTAATGGAAAAATATGTTAGAAAAATTGTGGGGGTTTTAAATTTTAGGCTAAGAAATTTGAACTTTATTCTATAAACAATAGGAGCCACTGAAGGCTTTCTCAATGAAGGAGTGACACAGCTGAGTCTGAGATTTTGGAGGAAAATACTGATAAAAGAATATTGGACACTGAAAGCCCAGAGAAAGGGTATCATAAAAAGCTTGGGACAGGGCAATGAGGGCGTGACCTAAGAGCAGGGCGAGAACAGGGGGCAGGGGCGAGAGATGCAATGATGAGAAAAGTGACTACAGTTGGCATCTAACTAGATTGCAGTTCACTGGGGATTTGCAAGGAAGAGAAAGAAGTAACAGTAATGCTAAATGTTTCAATTGGGATGTCTGGGAGGATGATAGTACTAATTAGGAAAACAAAAAGGTCATTTTGAAGTAAAGGCAGTAAATTCAATTTGGGCATCTTCAGTCTGAGATGTCAGTGGGAATCCAGGAGGGAATGTCTGGCAGGCAATTGGAAATATATAATTGGAGACTGGAAGAGATTGAAGACAGTGATTTGGGGATCCTCTATCTAGACATGAGAGTTGAGACCATGGGGTTGAATGAGACAGGATAAACAGAAGGGAGAGGAAAGCACCAAGGGTGTTTAGTTGGATGTTCTAAAATCAATATGGCAGAGCTGAAGATTCTTTCTAATTTACCTACCCTCCCCACCACCCGTCTATCCTTCACAGTGGCTTTCCCTACCCATCTCTATCAAAGCTCTTCATTCAGACATGCCCCTTAAGCCTTACACTTCATGGAGGGCTTAAAGACGTCACTGAAATACTGGGAAGAATACTAGCCTGGGAGACCCAGATTCTAGTCTTGATGCTGCACTAATTCCCTTGAGACTTGGGCTAGATAATCTTACTTCTCTGGCCTTGAATTTGCATCTAAAGTGGAGAGGAGTAGATCAGAAGATCCACAGTCTAACTCTATGTATCTTTCAACTCTGACATGAAGAAGATTATGAAGACTAGCTATTTCACTCTCTGTGACATCACTCAAATATGCCATATTTTCTCCTTTCCAATGCCAGATCACTGATTGTTTGACACTTCTACTACCAAATTTACTTGGCCTGCCTGCTGCTTCAACTAAGATCATTTCAGGCTTCTAATGGGTTCTCATTTCTTCCCATATCAAATTATAAAATTGGATTGTAGCATGTGTAGATCTCCATCATTAGTTAGGTCCTACCCATTTCCTCTCCTTTTCCACCATGATTAGTGAAACCACCACTCCTACATTAAGTAGAACAATTTTAAATTTTTATAATTTATAAAGAACTATTGCAAGAAATAAACATCCAGGTAAAGTAATCCTTTAAAGTGATCTTAAATTCACGTGATATTTACTCGCTTCCTTTATTATAGAGAAACTCCAATATCGTTATCTCACTCATTTGATCTGCTGTTGAATCCTAGGGTTGTTCGGGACAACAATACAGACTTCTTTAAGGAAAATCTCCCTTCTGCTCAGTGTCACTCTTAACTGTGGCTCTCTCTGCCTTGTAACTCAGACCATCTTCTCTGAGCTGGCTCAGGAAGATGGGGGAGGAGAGGGGATGGGGTGCTATAGTGATAGAAGTCTTGCAGTTTCCTGTTATCTGTTATTATTCCTTGCTTAGAGCTGCTTCCAACTTTCCCTGTGGTTTCAGAAACACAGAGAGATTATAGTCACGTCGGTGTGTCTTTGCATCAGCAGAATAAATCCCAGCACCTATTTTTTTTCAAATGAAAGGCTTTTTCTTGGTTTTGCCTTGTTTTTTACTCTCCAGGGACAGCAGAATCTTCTCCATTCATGTAGGAATCCAGTTGTTAGCTATTATGTTTGCTGATAATTTAAAGAAGTTTATATCTCTTAGCAACCAGATATGCTCACAGTTTGTCTCTGACACAGATGGAAGACCTTAACAATACAAAAACTCAACCTTTACTAAAAACAGTTTTCTAGAAGTACTTCAATGTTTGCATAGATAATTTCTTAAACAGAGAGTTCAAGTGGTTTCAGAAAATCAGGATTAATTTTCATGGCCCTCACTTACTTGGTTCATTCCCCCAGGAATATTGGAAAATATTCGGTGTGTCTGGATTTCATTGGCTTCGGACGTAAGGACCACATACCAAGCCCCAGGCATCAGTTCTCCTGGAGGTCGTGCGCATCCCGCAGCCTCAGAGGCCTTGGAGACGTCACACAGTCAATATTCCCCGGAAAGACCTAGGACCAACCCTTGGGAGCAGTGAACTAAAAAAGGCTCCTTTCTTTGCTTTTCCTCTTTTGCTCAGTTTTGTAATATTTTTGCTACCACCAGGTGGTAGTAGATAGGTGCATCCACAGGAAAGGTGGAGTTATCAACGTGTAAAGGCTCACTTTCAGGAAATTACCAAAACACACTCTGTTTAATGAGAGTCTGGAAATCTTAATTAAATAGGATCAATATTACACACAGAACAAAAACAAAAATACAAATATAAATTAGGTGTCTTTTCTTATGGGAAAAGTCAGAAAATTTGTGTGTGTGTGTGTGTGCGCGCGCGCGTTTTTTCAAATTGTCTTGAAACAAACTACAAACTAACTTGGCCTTTTTCACTTTAGAACCAATGGTCAGTTTGCTGAATGTTTTGATTTCCACCCACATTTTCCTCACTCTGAGAAAAAAGAAGCCGCACACGCAAGTTTCAGATTCCAAATATTTTTTGGCTATCAGTTTCTGCTTCATTAGAATCATCACAAAATCTTAAAATTTTGGAGCTATAAGGAGCTTTAGAGATCTTCTACCTCAAACCTCCACACTTGACAAATGAGAAGCGGCATGATTTATCCAAAGTCACCCAGCACGTTAGTGATGTGGACCAGAGCCCAGCAATTACAACTCCAATCAGCCTTCTGTCTCCACCTTCCGCCAAGCTGCTCCTGTCAAGATCACCAGTCACCTCCATGTAGTTAAATCCAGTGGTCAATCCTCAGCCCTCTGATGCTCTTCCTGGACCATCAGCAGCATTTATTCCCAACTGATCACTCCCACTCCCACACTTTCTTCACTTGACTTCCAGGACACAGGACCTTCTTGGTTTTCCTCCTACTTCACCATCCTCTCTTCAATTTCTTTTGTGGTTGCTCCTTATCTCCCCAACTTGTTAACGTTGGAGTTCCCTGGAGCTCAGCCTTTGGACCTCAGTTCTTCTTTAGCTACACTTATTCCCTTGGCTAATCTCACCTCCCTAGTGAAGAATCTTTAGCTCAAACCACTCCCCTGAATTCCAGGCCCATTTATCTCTCTGCCTTCTTAAGACCTCCACTTGAACATTTAATAGATATTTCAAATTTTCCATGTCAAAAACTGAATTCATGATCCACCTACACAAACTTGATCTATCTAGTCATTCCTAACTACAATTAATTGCAACTCCATCCTTCCAGGCCCAAACCTTTGAAATCACTCTAGTTTCCTTTCTTTCTCTCATATTCCACATCCAAATCTTTGGTTCTACCTCCAAAATATACTTAAAATCTGATCACTTCTTACTACTTTTCCTGCTAGCATCTGAATCAAGTTAACATTTTTTTTTGCCTAGATTCTTGCAAATGTCTTCTACATATCTACCTGCATTAGCCCTTGCTGCACTATAGTCTAGACTCAACATTTCAGCTGAAGGGATCCTTTTAAAATTTAAGTTAGAGCATGTCACCTCTGATCCAACCCCCACAAAGGTCTTCCATTTCTCTAAGAGCAAATAAAAGCCAAAGTGTTTATAATGGTCTACAAGACCCTGTACAGCCTGCCCCCTGCAACCTCCCTGACCTCATCTCCTGCTACTCTTCCCCTGGCTTGCTCTGCTCCAGCCACATTGGCCTCGTGGCTATTCCTGAACATTCCAGGCATTCTCTGGCTTCAGGGCCTTTGTACTTGCTACTCCCTCTGCCTGGATGCTCTTCCTCCAGATTTCTGCATGGCTCATGATCTAACCTCCTTCAAGTCTTTGCTCAAATGTTAACCCTCATACAAGGCTTTAGCTGATTGCCTTTTAAAAAACTATACTCCACCATTCCCGCCTTCCCAGCTTTATTAGTCCTTATAGCACTTGTTCTCTTCTAATACAGTGTATATTTTATATATTTATTTATTTTCTGTCTCTTTGTACAAGAATATGAGCACTGGGAAAGCAGGAATTGATGTCAGTTTTGTTCACTGATGGGTTTCCAGTGTATAGAACAATTCCTCACACATGTGTTGAATAAATAGTTCTGGTATAAATGAAAGAATGAATGAATGAAGAGTGAATGAATGAATGGCTCCAAGTCCAGTCTCCTACTATAACATACGGCTGCTCTTCTAGTTTCACATTCTTGTGGGCTTGGAAAAAGTTTCTAATACCACTGCTTCTAATAATGTAACCTAACGTTGGAGAATCAATATGGCAATGAACTTCTGCCATCACTTCTTTATTTGGGTTTATTAAGCTTATTCTCTAAGAGCCGTTTATTTCTTCATAAGTGCTGTACTTGTAGTTCAGATGAGCTGCCACCAGGTAGAACACTAGGCTTGCAGTCAGGAGCTCTAGGTCTCTAATCTCTCTCCTCCTCTCCCTACGTACTGTCCCAGGCCAGGCCCCCATAGTCTCCTGTTGGGTCACTTGCAGCAGCTTCTCTTTCGTCTCCCTGTTTTCTGCCTTTCTGCCCTAATTCACCCCCAAGCAGAATGATCTCAGTGGTCCACAATCTTTTATTTTTTAGTGGCCACTTCTTTTTACTCATAGGCAGACTCATAGAATAGAGAATCTCCGTCTGAATCTCCATCTCTCACCTCAAGACAGTTTCTGAAGATGTCTCCAGGTCTCAGGGAGCTGTTGAAGGCAGTTCATATTCCCTGGATCAATATGGGACTCAAACTTAGCTTGGACACTCCACCTCACCCAAATCATCAAGGGCTCCCTATAGTCCAGAAAAGTGTTTCCTCTACCTTGGTCATCCATGCACCACCATCACGATTTTTTGCCACAATTGTGTGCTTCTTATATTATTATTCACATAGTGTTTTTCTTAAAATCAACTCACATTTATAAACTAAAATTTAGTTTAAAATATCTATATCACTATTGTCACCACCATAAACTAAAAACCAATGTCATTTGTTATGAATAGAAGGTAACCTTAAGATTAAAGATATAACTATTTAAGTGACGAAGATCATCAGGTACATCTGCAAGTGCACAGTACACTGTGAGAAACACGGTCCTAGAGAAAAAAGCCCCAGCTCCTTCCCACAGCCTGTTTAAGGTCCCCAGGAACATGGAACTTCTTATGCTTCCCCCCATGCTGTTTCAGGCCTCCCTGACTGTTCATGCAGTGCCCTCTGCCTGGAATGCCTATTGCAATTAAAATGTAGTTCTACCTAAAAAATTTCTTTTTATTAAAGTATTACACATGCATAGTTTTAAAAGCCAATTAATACTCTAGGCTTACAAAAGAAAGAAGTTGCCCCTCCCTCCTAATTCCCACTCCCCAGAGCAAACATTTTCAATTCTTTTTAAAAAAATTGTAGTAAAATGTATGCACATAAAATTTAGCACTTTAACCGTTTTTAACTATAGAGTTCAGTGACGTTAAATACATTCACATTGTTCTGAAACCATCACTACCACCCATCTCCAGAATTTTTTTATTCTTCCCAAACTGAAATTCCATACCCATTAAACAATAACTCTCCATTTCCCCATCCTCCTAGCTGGTGGCAGGCATGATTCTACTTTCTGTCTCTATGTATTTGACTACTCCAGATACCTCATATAAGTGGGATCATGCAATATTTGTCTTTTTGTAACTGGCTTATTTCACTTTGCATAATGACTTTGAGGTTCATCCGTGTTGTAGCATGTAACACTTTCAATTCATCCCAGGACTTCCTTTCACCATTACGCTGGGAATCCTCTTTGCCTCTCTTCTGGGATGGATCTTCTGTTTCCTGGTTCCAATGTTTTCCTATTCTTTGTTTTGTTCCCTTATTTCCAGGTGGCATATCCTCCAGTATCTTTTTAAGAAAGGGTGCAGGGCCAGCCCAGTGGTGTAGCGGTTAAGTTTGAGCACTCTGCTTCCATGGCCCAGGGTTCACTGGTTCAGATCCTGGGCACAGACCTACACATTGCTTATCAAGCCATGCTGAGGCGGCGTCCCACATGGAGCAACTAGAAGGATGTAGAACTATGACATACAACTATCTACCGGGGCTTTGGGGAGAAAAAAGGAAAAAAGGAGGAAGATTGGCAACAGATGTTAGCTTAGGACCAATCTTCCTCAAAAAAAGAAAAAGAAAGTGCATAAAAGGTAAATTTTTGGAGACTTTGTGTTTATGAAAGTATCTTTGTTTTAACTTCACATTTAATGATAGTTTGGCTAGGTATGGAATTCTAGGTTGGAAATTATTTTCCTTTGGGATTTTGAAGGCATTTATCAATTGACTACTAGATCCCAAAATTGCAGTGGTTAAGCCAGATGCTATTCTGATTCCCTATTATTTGTATGTGATCTATATTTTTTCTTCTGAAGGATGTACAATCTCTCCTTATTATTTGTAGTGTTCCAAAATTTCACAATTATGTGCTATCATATATGCCTTTTATATTTTGGAATTAATTGTGCTAGAAACTCTCTGAGGATATCATTTGTGTGTGTGTATGTGTGTCTGTGTGTGTGTTTAAGGTTAATTCCTGCTTCCTGCATTGACTTTGAGAACCCTCTCTTCCTCTTTGTTTTGCTTCTTGATTTTGGTTTTAGTCTCTGTTTTTTCCGTTAGGACTCTATCATGAAGTGTCTGGTGGTATTGGGTTGTCCTTTCTTATTTAAGATTGGGATAAATTAAAAGCCTATTGGAATTTCAGTGTGCATGAATGAGAGCTCTTGCCTTGTAAACTTCACAGGAGGGTGATTGGGCCAGGACCTAACCATTGTGTAAATGGTCCTCCTTGTCAACATCAGTAGATCTTTATCTTGGGCTTGCCAGTCTCCTCAGGGAGGAACCTTCTGCTTTCCTTCCTGGGTAGGAGCGCATAAGCCTAACTGCCACTCTTCTGAAGTCTAGGGCGTGAGGAATAGAATGGGGAATCTCACCATTCAAGATACAGACTTCTCTCTTAATCCCCTAGTGTTAGTATGGTGCAAATGCATGCTTTCACCTCTGCCTGTCTCCTGGACTCTGTCCTTAGATTCCATTTTGGGTCCCTCTATTCTTTCCCTCAGTTGACCCACTTCTACCTTTCAGCCTTTACATATGGCTCCCCCATGGCCTGCTTTCCTCCCCTGTCAGCCTTCAGTTCAGACATAATATCCTTGATATTTTTTAATGAACTCATAATTTTTATCTTTCTCATAGAATATAGAGCCTATATGTAGACCCCTAAATCTAGGCAGAGGAGGAGACTCTGAGACTCAACCTCCACATCCTTGGGACCACAAGGAAGGGAAGGAAGAATGGGAAGTACTCAATTCATGTCTTTCAGAGTTAAGAGATCCTTGACTATAAGATACTATATAACAAGAGACTGAAGATGAATATCAGGAAATATTTTAGACTGAACCAAGTCTTCAAATGAGTATGCACATAGTAGATGCTCTATGGAAACATATCAAGGTGAATTTAACATATGGGTAGAGTGGCAGGTATATGGTAGCTTCTTACTGGAACTAAGATTTAGGGGTCTTTACATATCTTGGTGCCTCATCAACAACTGGCTTCCTTGTACTTTTTTGGTGGGCCTTTAGTTTCGAACCTAATCTCATTTGTCATGATTCTCTAAGACATGCCAAATAAAGTTCTCAGGTCTCTGTGTATTTTGGTGTCTGGATATGTCCGACTCACTTAAGGGTTTTCATCCAGTGACAGTAACCATACCCGATGAGGTCTCCAAGTTAACAGGGCTTAAATGTTTTCTACCCCTCGGGCTCTTTGGGTGATGATTCAACCAAAGAGAAAATGGGAAGTGAAAGTTTACACCCCCACCCCTCTGACTCCAGTGCATTGCAAAAGGGCTACTTTTAATGTGCTTAGCAACAATTAGCTCTTGAAGCTGCAACAGCTGCACAATGCTGATGCTCTCCAGATGCAGCCAACGAATTAAATCATGCGATAATTCAATTGGAAAATTGGGTGTAATTACGGAGAATGCAGAGTCTGCTAGTCGCCTCACAGTGACTTGGAGCTCTTGAAACAACAGTGGTGTGGGCTATTCAGGGAGTGTAGCACACACAGAAACTGATATGGGTGTTTGCAGGAATCTAGTTCCCCTGTCTGACAATGACAGCATTACTAAGCCTTGTGCTCAGTTAAGAGCTAGCTGAGTGCCACCAAGACAAATCTCCTTTGTAACTTCAGAACTTTTCACAGACCACTCTTCATGACACAACAGTGGTGGTACTTTGAGTATCTGCTGGTTGAGAACATGTAAAACAAGCAAAGGCTAGAGTTCAGGGACAAGCAGTTCATGTGTTAATCCAAAAAGCCAGTTAAGTCAGAGAATTCTAAAATAGGATATCTTAAACATTCTATTTTCTTACATATATTCATATACCAATCTTTTGATGTGGGGCCCAGGTCAAGGTCTCAGGTCCTCAGTTTGTGAATCATCGTTATTACATTCACCATACCCTTAATGCACTGTCTATAATTTCCCATTTGGCTTCATGTAAAGGGGGATAAGAACCTAAAAAGATTTGTGAAGGATTTTGAATAGAGACTTCTTCAAGATACTAATGCTTTTCTTTCCAAACTTTTACAGTCGTCTTACTCCCAATGCAAAGGCTCTGTGCACTGCTTTGCATGTCCGCCCTATACAACTCGAGGGGGCATCATCCAGACCACTCCTTAGAGCTGTGTGGTGACAACTCATAGAGCCTTTCTCAGTGGCTCTGCCTCACTCAGCAGCAACTTCTTTTTTAGTGGCTTGCTTTTACTGGGTCCTTCCAAAGCATTCAACTGAATTTCAATAGAAACAATAGCTCTCTTTTTGCATTGTAACTGAATTTTGTAATTACCATAAATATCTTTGAGAACGAATCCAGCAGACTCCTGGGACGGTAACATCTTAACTAACGGCAGCAGAAGTGTGCAGGTATACTAGAGACTAGCCTGTTGACCTCGAGTGTTCAGGCTGCTGTGGGCATCAATCAGGATGCTTTACAGAGGGAGCGATTAATACAGTGAGTTGGTAAAGTGGAGGTTAATTAAGGGAGCTTCTACTGTCCTGTGAATTTAGTGATGCTCTGAAATGAATTTGTATTTTGTTATTCACTATTGATACTGTATATTTTTGAAAAATAGCATCTAGAGGAGTGAGGCATTTTAACTTTTTAGTCCACAGACAGATTTTGGGATTCCTTATCATAACTCCCCAGGCATAATAGTCCTGAGTTTGGGACCCCTGGCTTAGGGTTTCCTGCCCACACTAGAATAAAAAATAATTGAGGTTGGTTAATAAAATGGTAAGAAATTCTCTCTGTATAACACTGATTTAAAATCAAAGGGAAGAGTGGTGAAGGTATTCTATGGAGAGCCACCGTTTTCCATAACGAAAGTTTCCTGAATCGTCTGAAGGCCACAAGAAACATCAATGCTAAAGAAGAAGAAAGCCATCAATTCACTGATTTGGGACTTTCT
This sequence comes from Ceratotherium simum simum, assembly GCF_057802395.1. Lineage (NCBI taxonomy): Eukaryota > Metazoa > Chordata > Mammalia > Perissodactyla > Rhinocerotidae > Ceratotherium > Ceratotherium simum. The sequence continues at coordinate 51,408,350 of NC_141910.1, read as the reverse complement.
CCCATTCCTATTGCTTTGGTTCTGCTTTTGAGTGCATCACATCTTGTCTTTTAATTAGAGCAGGCCAGGAAATAACAACCTCTTTAGACTTGAGAATCACCCTATTGAGGAACAGTGCCCCAGAATAAGACAGTCTTTAGTTCAAATCATGACTAGGCCACCTACTTACCTAAGTTAACTTAATTCGAACATCAGTCTCTTGTCTGTGGCAGTATGTACTCCACAGAGTTATTGCGAAGATAAAATGTTTCAACATATCCCAAAGGACTAGATATGTGTAGATGCTCAATTAATATTAGACAGGAGCAAAGGGTAACCAAAGTTTCATTGGAAAGTAAAGGAATTGGGAAAGATGTAAGATGTGAAGGACAGAAGATGCAAAATAGGGAGAGAAAGAATATGAGAAGGAGTAGTAAAAATAATATACAGAATTTTATAGTTACAAAGCAAATTTATGCACCTTGTGTCATTGTCATACACCAATGACTGTGTGAGACAGAATGAGCATTAGTATTCATTTCACAGATGAGGAAGCTGAAGCCCCAAAGATTAGGAGTTGGCCAAGATGATGGGACAGAGTTGGGACTAGACCCAACGTCTCCTTATTCCCAGCCCAGTACTTTGTTCATAAGGCCATATGACCTTCAAATTTCTATTTTTACCATACCACCTTGAAGACTCCGTGATGAACTCATCCTCCAGGTGACTCACTTTTGGTCTAGAGAAAACTTACACAAGCAGAGTCAGGATTCTAGGAAGCTGCTTTGGGTCTTCTAAATCTAGCAGGGCTTCCAACAATTTTTTCAAGAGAAACAAGGATGGAGAGAATCAATGAAAAAGAAAGCTTGGGCCATGAGGTTGTGTACAGGAGAGAATTGAATATGACAATTATAACTGGAGATCACCCATTGAAATTAAAAGCCAGAGAAAAGTCATGCCATGAGTCCTGAGTTGTTTTATTAGTGGATAGAAAATCACAGGAAGTGATGTGTTTTGAGGATAAAAATTTTAAAGGTCTAATGTAACTCTCCAGGCATATTAAAAGACGTTATTCCATATTCTTCTTGGATAATCAATCATGCCGTAGCAAATTAAGCGTTCTTATTTTTAGCCCTATTAGCTACACAATGATAATGAAAATTGATTACAGTCACATTCTACTTCTTAAGACACTGTCAGTAAATGAACTGAAATGCCCCAGAATCAATCCATTTAAAAAATATACCAGAGGTTGAAAAAAAAAAAAAAGCCCTCATCAATTACTCTGACATCTGTTAATAAAGAAGAGATGATAAACTGGCTGCTTCTGTCATTGATAGCTTACTGTAGGCCAATAAAACAAGTTCTTTTGTTCCACCAACTAGAGACATCTTCAAGAAGCTTAATGGATCTGAACTGCTAACGACCAGATATTGGTTTCCAGAAATAGAATTCAGAGAAACATTCAAAAATACTAACAGCAATGTGCAAAAACCAGAGAGTAAGCCATGTTTGTCTCTGATTAACCAACCTTCAAAGTCTAAGAAGGTTTTCTGTGTCTGGATTAGAGAAAAGTGATCTCAGGGTGCTCCTGCAGGTGGAAAAGTGGCAACTTTGGAATATTGTAGAAATGCTGGTAGGTGCTGAATGTGGTGGCATTAATAAACTAGAGATTTGGAGAAACTGGGAACTGTGTATTTTGTGGACCTAACTGAATGATTTTGAGCTTCATGATTTTGGAAAGACATGAAGATACTATCCAACGAATAATAAATGATATATACCAGCTCCCTCTGGTGTTTCTCCAAGCCACTCTCCTAGGTGCTTGAAAAGATACCGAACGTAGTATCTTAGGAGATCCACTAACGTTGAAATCTTACTAACAAAAGATTCCATGAGGAACTCATCAAGTCCTCCCTCTGTTTATTCTGAGCTGTGTCCAGGGAGGCCTGGAAAGGCTCAGTAATGACCACATGGGCAAGAAGATAGTCCTTTGGGTTCCAGGCCCATGATCTCTGGACTCCACCACCCTCACCTTGTCTTGTAAAGCCTCAACTAGTTTCAGAGGTCAGGTTCATTAAAAAACAAGGTCATCCATGTTGTCACATTGAAGGTATTATGCAAAGCGAAATAAGTCAGAGGGAGAAGGTCAAATACCGTATGATCTCACTCATTAAGTAGTAGATAATAACAACAACAAACAAACACATAGACAGAGATTGGATTGGTGGTTACCAGAGGGGAAGGGGGGAGGGAGGAGGGCAAAAGGGATAATTCGGCACATGTGTGTGGTGATGGGTTGTAATTAGTATTTAGGTGGTGAACATGATGTAATCCACGCAGAAATAGAAGTATAATGATGTACACCTGAAATTTATGCAATGTTATAAACCAATGTTACCGCAATGAACAAACAAAAATAATAAAATAAAATTAAAAAAAAAGCTCATCAATATGTATTGCTTTTGTTACAATTATAAACTAGTCTAGATACTCTTTGTAGAAAAAAATTAAAAATGTAGAGATTCATTTCTCTTTTCTGAGGGACTGAGTTCAAACAACTTGGAAAAATGCTGGATTAAATCTCAAATTTCTCAATACGTCTTGCATTTCTCTACTGATTGACATATGATCATACAATAGCTGAAGATTGGGTCAAAGGAGTTGAGTCCATTCTGCTAAATGCCATACCTATAGCTATATCTATATCTATACCTATATCTATAGACTTCCTCTAAGAATATATAGTTCTCTTTGAAGGTCAAAAGGATATGTATATATACAAATCCAAGTGCACAGAGGAGGCATGACAGAGTTTTTGAGGTTATAGAAATTATTTTTTCTTGATTGTGGTGGTGGTTTCATGGCTGTGTGTGTTTATCGAAACTCATGGGATTCTACACTACAAAGGGTTAATTTTACGAATGTAAATTTGTACATTAAATACTTCAATAAACCCAACCATATATACATAGATAAACACACACACACATATATATGAACTTTATATATATAGTATATATATGTGTAGTATACATATTTATATAGTGTATATATATAAAGTTCTTAAAGACAAAAGTCTCTAAGTCCGGCTTTCATGTCCTCATTGGACCTCACTGGAATAGTAGAGGGATTGACTGAAACCATATATGAGTCTCTTATATATAGAGAGAGAGATACAGCGAGTCTCTTCCAACTCTAATATTATGTGAATATATTTAAACCATCCCAAATCAAGCACTTTAAATTAATATCCTGCAGAACACTAATAGAAGAACAAATGACCATAAGCATGTTTTAAAACTTGGCTAACATATGTACACACATTTCTTCCCATACCCAGGGGAACATATTGAAAGAAAAAAATGTTAATATCACAATTCTTAGATAATGTAATAGTACTAGCTAATATTTATTAAATAATTACTGTGTGCCAAGCATTTCTACATGACATACATATATTAATTTACTTAACACAACAGCCCTATGAAGTTGAGATTATTGTCTTGACTTTACACGTGAAGAATCTGAAACATAGAGACCTGTTCAAAGTCAAACAGCAAGTTAATAGTGAAGCCAGGATTTCAAGCCGGGCCATCTGACCCTGAGTCTGCAGTCTTTGTGGGGAGACTCAGCATCCAGTGAGGGAGGAGGAACAAACCTGTCCTCCACGCAGAGGCAGATCTGGAGTTTTGGAGTCCATGAGTCCCCACTACAGACTTCATTGTCCTTGGTCCTCATTCTCCATCTCTTTTTGCATGGAATAAAATTGTTCAGAGAAGAAATCTTAGAAACCTTTTCCTATTTAGATAAGAAGCACGGTGTGTCTCCCTGATCTGCCTCCTCATTTTCTCCTCCTCACTAAGCACCCAAACAAAGTGTCCATCAAGGATTTAGGACATCAGTTTGGGTAAGCTGCTAGCTTGAAGCAAGATTTCTGAAGTTACAAAGAGCATGAGCCAATTGGGTGGATCCTTTGCAACCCAGTATCCCTGCCCTGCCACTTACTTATGGTGAACCCAAAAGTCTTAAAGAAAGGAGCAATAGGGCTAAGGTGAAAGAGAGTGGGGAGAGGGGATTGCAAGATCTGGACTGCAAAGATAACATGGGAAAACAAGGGACAGAGAGGCAGCTGTGGTGGGTTAGAAAGAGCACTTGACTTGGAGTCAGAAGTACTGGTCTTCATACCAGTAGCACCTTTCAACAGAGGTATGACTCTGGATATGTTACCTCTGTGAGCCTCAATGACCTCATCTGTAAAATGGAGATAGCACTGTAGGATCTTTGTGAAGACTAAAGATATCTTTGAAACTGATGTGCACATTGTAAAGCACACTGCAAATATGAATTAAAACGGCAGGGCACCAACCAAAAGTGGCTGGGCAAAGAGGCCAGGGAGGTTGGGAATACGGACATGCAGTGTCTAGAAGTACTCTCTTTCCAACAAATGTCCAGGTCAACAAACACAAAATAGCTCTGTTGTCAGGAAAAAAATTGTAAGTAGGTATGTTTGAAGGTCGCTTCTGAAAGAGACCTTCAAGAAGGGATGGAGAATGTTGGGGGTGGAGAAAACTCCTCCCAGCAAGAAAATAAAAGATGACAAGTTAGGTCATGGTGGCTGAAGAGGAGACAATGATTTGTTGTCTAACTCTCCAGCCACGATGGGATTGTAATTAGTGAGGTTATTCTGGTTACAAAGGAAGCATTCAGCCCCCTAATGAAAAACACTTTGGCAACCGGTGTCAAGGAAAGAAAAAACAAACCAGCAGCTTATTATTAGTTCTGCAGCAAGTTAATTAATTTTTGCCAGTCACTTCGGGTCACTTGCCGGCCGGAGCATCTGTCTCACTCAACTAAACAGCTGGAAGGATGGTGGGCGTGTCTCCAGGCCATGCATATGTCCTGGTTCTGGGAGTAGGAGGTGGAGCCAACTACAAGGCCGAAAACCCATGAGCTTCCAGCGTTCTTCCTGCTCCTTTCTCCCCAGGATCCACTCAAGCCAGGCCAAAGGATTGTAATTCCACGAGACACGAAGGAAACAAAAGTACTTAGAATGAGCTTATTTCTGCCTCTGTACATCAGTCAAATGAGAAGCAGAGTGCAATGAACACTGTAGCAGCCTGCAGAAGTCCTAGTCCAGACTATAGGCCCACCTCTCCCATTGAAGAGCTCTGGTGACATGATAGGGTTGCTTAACTTCTCCAGGCTTCTCCTAGCTCACCTGAACTGCCCACCTGCAAGGAAAGATGCTCATTTGGCATCTCTTCTAGCATTAGGAAATTTAAGTTAATAAATATATCCTTTCTCAGAAATGTTAAGCATTTCTCAGATACTACTGAACACCCTTTCAGAAAGACGTCAGTGGCCTGGTATAGCCCCTCTTCAGAGATGGGAGAGCCAGGGCTAAGACAGTGCTCGAATAGAACACCCACATATTTGTACAGAGGTTGACCTGGCCTCAGAAAATACTAGCATTTTTTTTAAAGACGTGTAATATGCAAGTACAATGAACACTGTTTTGTTCAGCATGCATATTCATGCTAGTATATTTACTTTCTAGGGTGGATTAAGTGATACAAATTTTCTTAATTATGTGTGATGCATAATATATAATACACATATATAATATTTATTACATACTCATCCCCAGAATAGACAAAGATAAAGAGGCTCATAAACTACACTGAAGCAGGGACCATAAGTTTACTCCCCTGTTTGAGCCAGTTTAAGCCACTGTTCAGCAGCTGTGGTTTTTAAATCTCCTATATTTTATTCCAAATTACAAAGTTTCTGCAAGAAGAAAAAAATCACATTCGGGAGGGGCTCATTATCTCAAGTCACCACATCTTACTGGGCTTTCAGAATCGCCTTTCCTCCACCTCCTCTTGAGTAAGAGACTATGAAGTTAAAGCCCAAGTTTTAATGCCTATCCAGGTGCTCAAGAACTGTGAGTTTCCTCTCCTCCCTCCTCCCCCCGCAAGCACATTCACCGTCAAGCCTGCTGCAGGTAGTTAACAGAAATGATTGGAATCCTCTAGACCCATTCAAACAAAAGAATTAGTGGCTGATAGAGACATTTGCAGTCTCACTAGGAACAATGCTACTTAATGAAATAAGAGTTGCATTGATAGACAGCACTTCATGTCCTGTAGCAAATCCGTGGGTGAGAGTCCTAGGTAGGCAAGTATGTATGACTAACATCATTGCATCCGAGAGGGGGCTCTTCTGCCTTGGGAAAGTGAGCTGAGGAGATGGGAGCAGGTCTCCACTGTGAGTGTCGCTGTGACTTGGCACTGCATGGGACCTGGACTGCTCACAAAAGCTTGCCACACACTTTCTATGAGCAGCCCCTTAAGGAAGGTGAGACATTCTAACTGCTGCGTTATACATGAGGAGACTGAAAGTTCAGAGAGATGAAGCAAATTACCTAGTCTCTCAGGGCTGAGACTAGACCCAAGATATTAAAAAAGCAAACAAACTCCACCAGACTACCAGGTAAACAAATCTCAAAATAAAAACCCATCCATCTTTACATTTACAATACCTGTCCTCAGGGGCCAGGCATTTCTGACAATTCACTCTAACTCAATATTCACTTGGAAAGTGAGTGTGGATGTTAGTTTTTAAAAATTTAATTTATGTATGTGTGTGTGTATGAATGTATTTATGTATCTGTTTTTATTTTGAGGTCCTCATCTTCATTAAAAAATTTAATATAAGCAATTTAATCAGTCTCTTAGAGATGCTCTTCCTCCCTCCTTTCTCTTCCTAGCTGTGCTCTTTATACTCTTTTCCACCTCTCACTTTGCCTCATCTCTTCTCTCCTATTCTGTGCTGTCTCCCTTTTCCTTACCGTAATATGGCCCCTTCTTACATTTCCTCATTTTATGTATTATTAGCTAGAACATATCTTTTGAAAAGATTAACACTCCCATCCCAGGACATCATAAAATAAACAGTCCTTTAACATATACAATTTTGGAAGGAAGCCTTGATCTTAGCAAGCGAGTCCCTGATGTGTCATGGAAAATGGAGACATTGAGAGTCTGCCCAGGATGGTCCCTCTGGGACCCAGGGCTTTGCATCCACAGATCCTAGACGTGCTTGCTGACTGCTTGTGTGATTAAACTCTGGTCTGGGAGATGCTGTATCAGCTGAATAAGGATGGTACATGGACTGACTGTGAACACAGACAAGAACATTCTAAAGCCTGAGTCATCTGTGCCCAATTTGTTCAGAGGAGTCGGGAACAGATAGCCCAAGGAGAGTGGCCAAGGCAGGCTCAGCTGCTCCCTCCAGAGGCACTCTCATCTGGAAGTCACCTGTGGAGGCAGGGCTACCTCCTGGTTGCCAGCCACCCAGCTCTGTCAACCTCAGACCAACGCTTAATGCTGTCCCTTCTTTCCTTTCCAAGAGATGGGGTGTGATGAGGAAGGAAAGAAGGAAAGATACACAGGAGGAAGTGAGGGCGAAAGGGAGATGAAGGAAACCAGGAGAAGACTGGGAAGAAAAAAAAGAGGAGAAATAGAGAGGGCCAAGTGAGAGGGGAGAAGGAGGGCATGAAAGGGTGGTAAGAAGGGTGCGTAGAGGAAGCAGGTAGGAAGCCAGGGAAGGCTGGAACTTTCCTTCTAGTCAAGAGTGTATACGACTGTACCAAAGAGCACTAATTTCTTCCCTTTGGAATCTTCTCCATTTCCATTATTTTCTATATTTCATGCCTCTATCTGAATGTGATTACACAGCCCCAGCCCCACCCGTCCCCCACGCCCACCTTGAAGTACTGCTTTAGCCATAAAGGCACAGAAGAATTAGACTACACGTTGCCCTGATGGAAACTGTGGTGCTCGCCCTACTTCTCATTTGGTTGACTTCTCCCATGAAGCCCTTATGTTGGGCATCTTTCTGTGCAGTCAAAAGCACTTACTGACCCTCTGCTCCTCTCTGGCTCCTGGCAACATAGTGTTGGAAAGAGAGGAAAGAGACAAACATTTATTGAGTATTAAGCACTGTTCTAGGGATTTTATATACATTGACTCATTTAAATCTCATCAGAACTCTACAAAAAGGTATTATTATTATTCCTATTTTATAGATGATAAAGTAATTTTGCATTGATGCTGTGATTTGGGCCATACAAGGACCCACCACATTGTCTGGCTCATTAAATTTTCATTGAATGAATAAATAAATGTTTCCGCTTCTATGATTGAGATAAGAGTAGTTTATGGCAATGTTGTGAGGACACGTAAGTGTGAAATCCCCTTAAACTCTAACAAGAGAAAGAATAATGATTGTTTAGGTTTTATATGTGCTGTTCTAAGGCCTTGCTATGTATTAATCATTTAATCCTCACAATAATCCTATAAGGCAGGATTCTTTATATGCACTTTGCAGATGAGAAATAAAGTAATTTTCCCAGGATAATGCAGCTAATAAATATAGAGCCAAGATTTGATCTCAAGCAGTCTGACTCCACGGTCCTCGTAACCACTCTGTACTTCACTTATGTACTTACTTAAAGGCTGGTCTGCGTCATTTAGAATCTACACAGCAGGAAACTGCAACTCAACAGAGGACAATGTAAGAAATACTCTTATTTGCTGAACATATTTAGCAGGTTTCATACTGCGTCATTTATCGATATCTTTTCAGTGCACATGTCATCAAAAACTCAAATATGGCCTGCTTCTCCGCCCTTTGAGGTCTAGAGAAGATGAGTTTAAACTTCCAATTCCATGTCTTTTGGAAGTCCAAAATTCTCAAATTCTCATTAAGATTTCCAAAATTCCTAGGTGGTCATAGCCATTTCTGGCTTCAAACTCGTGGATTGTCTCATTTGTTTCTCAATGTCATGTGTGTTTCATAACAAGTTGGCCCCAAAGTGAAACTTGACCCCTCCCTTGAGTTCCATCAAAAAGGCAATTTGTGTGTTTACAACAAGATTTGGTGGTGGTGGCGAGGGGCAACAATAAATACAGAGAAAGAATTTACATCAGAGGAACGCAAACAACCTCAAAATGAACATTAGGCGTGCTAGTACCTACAGTCTTCAACCACCCCTCCATTAAGAAATTATCAAAGATGACTTCATTCATTGGTCTTCTCTCCCTTCTTTCTTCTTTCAGGAAATATGTCCTCTCCTTATTTTTATTAGAACATATGGACATCATGACTTCAGATCTGCTATCTACCCCTCAAGCCATTCATATGAAGATACTTTTCCAAATAAAGATAGTTTCTTCTCCAGAGGAATTTGTGTGCCAGTTTTTATAATACAGTTTTTAACTCTTGCCATGTGGTTATGACTTATCATTTTGATGAAAGTATAAGCTCCTTGGTACAAGCACCATATCTTACACTGCTAGTATTTCCCACCAGGCCTAGAAGGTACCCAGTAGATACTAGGTGCTTAAGAGCTGTTTGATGATTGACAAGGAACCAGAAATTTGTATATTCGTACATCCACTCTTAGGAAGTTTGTCTATTAGAATAATACTCCCTCCACTGAACACATTCTCAGAACAACACTGACTTTCCATAAACCCATGTTCAACTACCACTATATTTACTTAAAGGGCAATTCATAAATCAGAGCAGACTAAACTGTGGGCCTAACTGCCCCATTGAAACTCATAATATTCATCTTCCTGAGCAACCATAAAACATGATTCCAAAATGACCTAGTGATTATGTCTTGGGACATTGAAAAAAGTTTAAGTAAAAACATCTTGATTACGCTGACAAAATTCTTTCATGAAGCCATGCTCTTATTAATCACTCCAGGTGAGTCAAAGTAAACATAATCAGTCAAAGCTTTAATGGAAGAGACTAAAAGAAAATTCTTGGTCCAAAAATGATTGCTCTCCCTCCCTTTCCCCTTCTCATTGTCCTCCTTCATTCCCTCCCCCATTCTCTCAGCAACTTTTACCCAAGAAAGAGCACAAGCAGTGACGAAAGCTGTGAGATCCTGAAGCAATTTCCCTCTATTGAGTTTAACCTCATGAGGACCATTTCAAGAGGACTGGGTTGTGTTTTGCGTGACTCACAGTTGTGTCACGCATCTAAGGTATATTGAGTATCTTCTCACAACAGGTTTCAATGAATCAGGTATTATCTTGAACTATTTTTCATTCTCTTTTGTTTAATGGTTAAAGGAAAGCATAGGACAAAATCTAACTTTGGACATCAAGGTTTGTGAAAGTTTAGACTTGGTTCCATGTAGTGATGCAGGACAATCATAGCAAATAGATCTAGTCTGTAACCTGATACGTTTCAGGTCAGGATATTTATAATGCTTCTCTCTAATGTTTGCCTATATGTCAAGTAGAGAAATAATGAAATGTTTGGCTCCATGCTGAAAACACCCTGAGAGGGACTTCTGAAAACGTTTCCTTGTTATGTTGAAACAACAAAATAAGAGGGAGAAAAGAGAGGAGAGTAGTATCTTTGGGAACTCCCTTGTTTTCTTGGTTCCTCATTTACTTCTTCCCAGTTAGTACAGCGATTCCAATTCTTCCCCAGGTAAAACCTCCAGAGATGTTTCTCCTACAAACACTGCTTCTATTGCCAACGTCTCTGAGAGCCAGGAGAGACAGCTCAGTGTCAGCCTGTTAAGATCTCACTTCTACAGACAAAGGTAGTAATAATGAGAATGGCATTCCCATCACAGTTCAGAGCCTTGATTTGCAGAAGTCCAGAGAAACTTTTTGTGGGATGATAAAAAATCAAACTTGTAATCCCGTTTCTGTTTCTGAGCTCCATTTCTTAGATAATGGCATTACTAAATATCCAGTTGCCCAAGCTATATAATCAAGTTAATTTTGATTCTCTTTTCTTTGGCTATCAAGATAGACCTCAGATTCACAGCCTTTTTTCTACTCCCAATGCAACTGCCCTGGTTTGTTTCGGAGCTCTCTTGGCAAAACAAGATCTGGCAAAGTTATCCTTTTATTTATAAGCCCATTAATGTCCTCCTATTGTCTGCCTCGTAAAGTCTGGATTCCTTAATGTGAATTTTAAGGTCTTTCTTCACAAGTTGGTTCTAAACCTGTCTTTCCATCCTCATGTCCCACCACAACCCCACCCCACCTTGACACTTGCTGCCACTCATCATCAGCAGCAGCATAATGGCTTCTAACTGTTGAACCTCTATTCTGTGCTCTGCATAGTGCTATGTTCTATATAGACAACCCTTCACCTCATCTTCCCAACAACACTTAGGGCTGATATGATTACTGTTAGAGTTTTACAGATCATTTACAGAGGTTGAGTAACTTGTTTCTATCCTCTGGCTGAATTGTCCTTTCCTTTTCCCATCCTATATAACATTTTTTCCTTTGCTTTAATCCCCTGGTCAATATCACTTCCTCTTTGAAGCTGTCCTCAGCAACCTCTGGCTCTCCCAAACTCTCCTTTTCATCCATCTAATGTTACTCTCAGCTTCCTGTTTTTCCATAGAATGTTGTTTAAACTTGAATACAGCAATGATCACTAGCAGTTTAATGTGTCTGTTACCTACTCTAAACCATGAACTATTCTTTATGTCTTATGCATTTACAACGTCCTTTATCATTTATATCTACCATTGGCCTGACACATAGTAGGTACTAAGTAGTTGATCAGAGGATTGAGTGTTGGGATTCGAGGTGTCGGAGGGCTCCCAGGTATTAGGGGTTAAGAAGGAACTCATGCAGGATAAGGGCATGGTGACAAGGATAAGGGAGGCTCTTGGCTAAGACCATTTTATTCAGAATTAGAGTTGAAGTTCATATGGGACCACATGATATTGTTTGCATCTACAGGGCTTCTTCTGGGACCCAGAATGAGGCTACCTGGGATTGAAAACCAGGTAGACTTGCTAACTTTCAAAGGCTTTTTTCATTAAAGCACACAGATAAGATATACTATAAATTTCACTCACGTAAGAGCTGCCTCCTCTTCTTCCTGAGAAGTAATGAAATAATTAAATAGAACTGACCTCTAACCTGAACCTCCCCGCCCCACATCTCCCTGCTATGATACATCACCGTTTCTCATTCTCTTCTGCTGTCCTGCCACCACGCTGAAGTTCACGCAACAGTGCTCATCTCTAGGCCATTTTCAATTAATTTCCTGAGTAAAATTTCACGAGACACTATCAAACCTTTTGCTAAAATCAAGATATATTACATCTACTCTATTCCCTCAGTCTACTAATCAAAAAAGCAATCAACTTTGTCTGGCATGATTTGTTCTTTTAAAACCCATAATGCTTATTCCTCATAATTCCATTATCCTAGATAGTATTCTTTCCTCTTAATATTTGTTCCACTATTTTAGCAGGGATTGAATTACTAGACGGTCGTTTCTAGGATCCCTTTTTCCCTCGATGCTTTGAAAGTTTGCTACCTAATTTGATACTATCAACAGAATGGTATTTCCTTATTCTGTCGAATCACAGAAGAATAAGAAAGGGGCTTCCAGGAGTCACTTGACCAATGCCTCTGTTTCTTCACAAGGCTCTCATCACCTTCCTGAACCATTTCAGACCACTATCTGTTATTCAATATCTCCCAAACAGGAGAGTCCAGGACCTCTTTTGATAGTTAAATCAATGATTCACAACCTTATGTTCAGGAAGCGCTTCCTAATTTCTCGTCCAGGTCCCTTCTAAAGGAGGATGGTGTGGTAGAGAAGACACAGATCTGAGTTCAAATCCTGAGTGTGCCATTTACTAGCTGTGTGACTTTAAGTCACTTTATTTCTTTATTTTAATGGGAAGTAAATAAGAATTTTTAAATAAAAACATTTAAAAATGTTATATTTCTTTTTCTTTGGTTTTTAATTACAAAAGAAATATGTGAAAAAATTCTAACAATACAGAAGTGTATTCTCCCCTTGGCTCTCCAACCAAAATTCTGCTCTCTAGAAGTAACTGTGATAATGGTTTGATATATATGCTTCCAGGATATTGTCTATACCTAAATAAACATACACAAACCAAAATCAGGCCATAATATGCATACTGTTTTACAAACTACATTTTTCATTTAACTATATATCAATACCTTTCCACGTCAATACATATATCTAACTAAAATTTTTTCATAATAAATATGTATTAACTTTGTAATTAAATTTGTTATGGATAAAGCCTAGTTAATTTGGCCAGTCCCTGGCCAAAAGTTGGAAAAAGTAGTTTCCAATTTTTCTCTAATTTCCAATTTTCTCAATTTCCAATTTTCCCCAAAATTGGACAAAGTAGTTTCCAATTTTTCTCTATTCGAAATAATACTGACAATGAACTATAACAACATTGAAACAATGAATGAAAATCAAGTGAGGGCCAGGGAGAACTGTGAGACCATGAGAATTGCCCACTAAAAGCAGGGTGCTTCTCCCTCTTCCTCTCCCCTCCGACCTCCTCTAACAGAAGAACTTGACGCGACAGGGACCCTGGAGGAGGCCCCATCCTTGGTCACCTTGAACGATGGGGTGGCCGAGAGCAGCACCTTCCACTCAGCCAATGTGAAGTTCACTGTGAAACTTTCTAAACCCTCCTTGGACACTGCAAGCTGGAGCCTGGTTCACGCTGCTACTGATACCCTGAGTGTCCTTGGGCAAGGTCTGTACCTTCCCTGGAGCTCAGCTGCTTTATCACAAAATAGTGATAACTTTTCTGATCATAACTATCACTGCCATTTACTGAGCATTTATTATATGCCAAACATTGTGCCAAAGAGAGCTTTAGTGCGCTATCTTGTTTAACTCTCAGTAAATCCCTTTGAAGTCGATGATATGACTCTCATTTTTAATTGGGCTTATAGGCTTACTATTGAACTGTAACAGTTATTTATATATTCCGGAGACAAGTCCTTTATATGATATGTGATTTGCAAATATTTTCTCCTACTCTGTAGCTTATTATTTCAGTTTTGTAATGGTGTCTTTAAAGCACGAAAGTTTTGAATTTTGCTAAGGTAGAATTTATCAATTTTTCTTTTATTGATTGTGATTTTAGTGTCATATCTAAGAACTATTTTCCCAACCCAAAGTCACAAAGATTGTCTTCTATTTTTTTTTCTCTAGAAACTGTATAGTTTTAGCTCTTACATTTGGGTCTATGCTTCATTTTGTGTTAATTTTGTACATGGTGTGAAGTAAGTGTCTGTTTATCGTTTTGTATATGGATACCCAATTGTCCCAGCATAATTTGTTGAAAAGACTACCTTTCCCCCACTGAACTGTGTAGGGCACCCTTGTCAAAAATCAATTGATCATGAATGTAAGGATTTACTTCTGGACTCTCAATTCTGTTCCATTGATGTGTATGCCTCTCCTTGCCCCAATATCACAGTGTTTTTATTACTTTGGCTTTATAGTAAATTTTGAACTCAGGTAGCATAAATCCTCCAATTTTTTTCATTTTTTCTTCTTTTTTAAAAGTTGCTTTATTTATTCTAGGTCCTTTGCATTTTCATATAACTTTTAGGCTACAAAAAAAAAAAAATCCTGCTGGGATTTTGATAGAAATTGAATTGAATTTACAGATCAATTTGGTGAGAAATACTATCTTACACTATTGAGTTTTCCAATCCATGAAATTGTAATGTCTCTCTTTTTATTTATATTATCCTTAATTTCTTTCAGCAATGCTCTGTAATTTTCAATGTGCAAGGCTTACACTTCTTTTGTTAAATTTATTCCTAAGTATTTTCTTCTTTTTGACGATTTTGTCATTTAAATCGTTTTCTTAATTTCCTTTTGGGAATTGTCTGTTGTTAGAACAAAGAAATATAACTGGTTCTTGTATATTGATTTTGTATCTTGTGATCTTGTTAAATTGATTTATTTGTTCTATTAGTTTTTTTTTTTTGTTAATTCTTTTGAATTTTCTAAATAAAGGATCACATTACCTGCTAATAAAGAAAATTTTACTTTTTCCTTTTCCATCTGTATGGGTTGAATTCCTTCCTTCCTTCCTTTCTTCCTCCCTCCCTCTCTCCCTTCCTTCCTTCCCACATCTTTCTGTCTGTCTTTTCCTTATTGCACTGGTGAGGTTCAAGTGACGAAAGCAGACATCCTTGCCTTGTTCCCCATCTTTCATCAAGTATATTGTTAAGTATGGATTTTTTGTAGATGTTGTTTAGCAGGTTTAGGAAATTCCCTTCTATGCCTAGTTTGCAGAGAGATTTTATCATGAATGGATGTTGGATTTTATCAAATGCTTTTTCCATGTCTACTGAGATGATCATATGGTTTATGTCCTTTATCCTATTAATATGGTGTAGTATATTGATTGCTCTGTGGATCTTAAACCAACCCTGCATTCCTGGATAAGTTCCAGTTGATCACAGTATCATCCTTTTCGTATGTTGCTGGATTTTGTTTGCTAATATTTTGTTAAGGATTTTTGTATCTCTCTTCATGAGAGATGTTGGTAAGTGGTTTTCTTTAATTGTGATGTGTTTTTCTAGCTTTAGTATCAGGAAAAAGTGAGTGGCCTCATAGAATAAGTTGGGGTGTTCATTCCTCTATTTTCTGAAAGAGTATATGAAGAATTAGTATTATTTTTTTCTTCAAATATTTGATAGAATTCACCAGTGAAGATATCTGGGTTTGGGCTTTTCTTTGTAGGTTTTTAATTACTAATTCAAGTTATTTGACCTTGTTATAGGTCTGTTCAAATTTTTCTATTTCCTTTTGAATTAGTTCTGGTAATTGATGTTTTCTAGGAATTTGTCCATTTCATCTAAGTTGTCTAATTTATTGGCAAAAACATATCTATAATATTTTCTTATAATCATTTAATTTCCTTAGGGTCAATAGTGATGTTCCCTTTCTCATTTCTGGTTTTGGTAATTTGTTGTGTCTTCTCTTTCTTTTTTTCCCCTTGGTTAGTCTAGATAAAATTTTGTCAATTTTGTTGATCTTTTCCAAGAACCAACTTTTGGTTTCATTGATTCTCACTATTGTTTTCTATTTTCTATTTCATTGATTTCTGCTCTAATCTTTATTTCTTTTCTTCTGCATGCTTCATGTATTTATTTATTTATTTATTTTTTAGTTTCTTGAACTGGAAGCTTAGGTTACGGATTTGAGACCTTTCTTCTTTTCTAACATAGGCATTAAAACTACACTTTTCTCTCTGTTTTTTTTTTTTAGTTTTATCCCATAAGTTTTGGTATGTTTTATTTAAATTTTTATTTGCCAAACTATTTCCTAATTTCCCTTGTGATTTCTTCTTTTAATCATGAATTATTTATTTAATTTCCTAATATTTGTGGATTTCTCAGATTTCTTTCTGTTGTCAACTTCTAATTTATTCCATTGTGACTGAAGAACATATTTTGTATGGATTCAATATTTAAACTTGTTTTTTTGGCCTAGCATATGGTCTATCCTGAAGAAAGTTCTCCATGCATTTGAAAGGAATATGTATTCTATAGTCCTTGTGTAGAGTGTCCTATATTTGTCAGTTAGATTGAGTTGGTTGATAGTATTGTCCAAGTCTTCTATATCCTCTTCAGTTTAGTTGTTCTATTCATTATTGGGAATGGGTCATTGAAATCTCCAACTATAATTGTTAAATTATTTGTTTTTCCTTTAGTTGTGACTGTTATGCTTCATGTGTTTTGAGGATCTGTTGTTAGATACATATATATCTATATTTGTTATGTCTTCCAGGTGAATTGACTTTTGTATCATTATAAAATGTCATCTTTTCCTTAGCAATGTTTCTTGTCTTAAAGTCTATTTATCTGATGTTAATATAGCTACTCCAGTTCTCTTATGGTTACTGTTTGCATGGTATCTCTTTTTCTATCCTTTTACTTTCAACCTATTGTGTCTTTGAATCTACAATGTACCCCTTGTAGAAAGCATATAGTTGGATCTTGCTTTTTTGTGTAGTCCTACAATCTCTGTCTTTTGATTGAATGTTTGGACTATTTGCATTTACTATAACTAGCAATTTGGTTGGATTTACATTGGTGTTTTTGCTATTTGTTCTTCATATGTCTCATGTCTTTTTGGTTCCTCTACTCTCTCTTGAATGCCAAGTATTTTTCAGTGTACCATTTAGAAACTTCTGTTGATTTTTTTTACATTTTTGGAGTTATTTTCTTAGTGCTTTCCCTATGCTATATGCATCTGAACTTATCACAGTCTACTTCAGGTTAATACTAACCTAATTCCAGCAAAATATAGAAACTTTGCTCCAATATAGTCCATCTCATTTCCTACCCTTTGTGCTATATATATTGCTGTATATATTACATCTATGTATGTGTTAACCCAGAAATATAGTTTTCTTTGTGCATTTATATAATCGTATGTCTTTCAAAGAAGAAAAGAAATGAGAGAAAACATTTATTGAGTCTTTTATATTAATCAGCATATTTACTATTTATGATGTTCTTCATTTCTGCCTGTGGATTCATGTTATTTACTGGTATGATTTCATTTTAGCCTGAAGGATTTACTTTAATATTTACTGTAAGGCAGTTCTGCTAGTAACTTTGGACTTCAATTTTCTCCCCTGAAGATTGTTGTTAGTTCTTCTGTTGTTGCTGTTTTGTTTTCTTTTCTTTCTTAAGTTAGTTTGTTTCTTTGTTTAAAAACTTGGCCAAGCTATATCTGTGAAATCTGTCTTCCCTGCAGTGTGTGGCTGCTAATATCTCTGCATTTCTTCTTCTTTTTTTTAATGTTCTGGTTTTTATTTTTAAGCCTGGCTTCCTATGGGTCATCGTGTGTAGCTTAGAGGTCTGCAAATGTTTGGATAAAGGATGTGCTCAAACACCTTGAGCCAATAAGATTTCTGTCTTTTGCCAATAGATCTGTGTGTGTATAAGGGAGTGCATTCAATGCTTAGGATGCTGATTTCTTTTGTTTCTCCTCTGCATAAACACACAGTCTTAGAGTTGGCTAGAAAGTTGTGGCTAGCTTGGATCATTTTCCATCCCCATTGGCAATATACACAATCTCAACCATGAATATGCCTGCCCCAACCACGACAGAGCTTCAGGCCGGCTGAGTCATAGATTATCACTTTCACCTACAACACTGCTGGGCATGTATTTTGTGCCCTCCTCCAAATCAAGGGAGTCCCTTTTGATTGCAGCATAGAAGCTGTTGATCTTCATGGTGTACCCTACTTTGGCAGGACCTCTGTGCAAGTTGAGTGAGGTCAATAGGAGAAGCACCAGGTCAGAATGGCACAGAATCCCACAGTTCTTACCTGGGTCTTATCTGCAACCACACCCTGCAGGGAAGACAGAAGTTCAGCAGTTTCTTAAGTACAAATGCTTCTCAGATTGTTGTATTTATTTGGTCAATTTTCAGACCCTCAAATGGTTGTTTTGTCCATTTTGTCCACCTCTTCAGTTGCTTCTGTGGGAGAGAATTTGCCAGTCTCTTCACTTGGCCATAGCTGGAAGCCCTGCTTCACCTTACTTCTTTGAATCTCATTTTATTAGTCTGAAACGTGGGTATTCATGTGTCTGAAACGTGGGTATTCATGTGTCTGAAACTATTTTAGGGGTTTATCATGAGAATCATATAAGGCAATGTATGATAAGTGTTTAGCACAAAGTAAGCCCTTGATAAACACCGACAGGGTCGTTGTACGCAGTTGGGTAATTTGTAACCTGCACAAATGTGTTGAGTGAGGGAGCGAGTGGAGCTGAGATTCAGCTCATGCTCTGCTTGTCAAGTTATGAGTTCTAGCACTGGCTGCATCCACTCAGAGGAGGCATCTTTTCCTAATTCCTTCACCTGGAGGAGGCAAGTTTATTCTAATTCACACAGAAGTGCCATGTAGCCTAGCTGGTCCCTGAACATTGGCTCCTGTTGCCTTCCCTCCCCTCATTCCTAGCCCTTCTTGGTGCAGGCTAAGTCCTTTATCTGGAGTTGGCCTAACATGCTCACACAAAAGCTCCTTATCGATCTCATGGTCTTTGGTTGTTTCTCTTCTATTTTTGCTTTATTTTTTCTTTCCCTTTTCCAGGATAAATGGGCTCAATGACTACTCATGCATTTATGGAACCATGAATTTAAAAAAAGTTCTGGGCTGCTGCTGCTGGTGAGGGTGTTGGGAAGAGGATTGCTAATTAGATTTCTTGCAGAAACTCAATTGATAAATCCCTCTGAAAGACGTAGGACTCCGTCAGGATCCTTCTTTCACTCCATCTAGGCACCTGGTTCTCTTCTGAAGGACAATATTTTCCATCTTGCCTTTGACTCCAGGAATAAAGAAGCCAATTGTCTCAGCTATTTTTCTATTACATGAAGGTTTTATTTTAATTATTTCCTTATGGAGCAGAGGACTTCTAGAATTTGCCTAACTCTCTTGTTTCTTTAGCAAGCAATGTTTCTCAAATTTATCCTTATATATGTGGCCACCAGGTCTGAATTGGTCTTATTTGTAGGGGAAGCCCACTTCCAGTCTGTGTGCTGGCTGACTCTACTGATCCTGCCTGTTCTGTTTCCAGAGGTGTAGATGGGAAGGATGAATTTGGCTTTTGAGGAGAAAGAGAGGGTGAGGAGGGAAGAGGAACAGAGGACAGGAAGAGAAGGGAGAAGGAAAAGTAAGAGCCAAAAAAAAAAAAAAAAAAATAGGAGAATGGAATGAAGCACTCATGTGAGGACTGGACAATTGTTGGTGATCTCTGGAGGGTTTCCAAGCTGAAGGAATTAAGACTCTGACCTTCTCCAAAATGCTCATTTTGAAAGCATTATTTTGATTGCTCTTTTTAGAAAAAATATTCTCAGTGCTCTTTATCTGACTTATAGTTAGAGGCTCCAAATGGGGTATAATCTGAGTTAAGAGCTTGGACATGGGAGGGATAACAGCAACTGCACTGAGCTCTCCTGCATGCAGCTCCCTGAGTACACACCACTATGAAATGGATACCTTTTGAGTATAAACACATCATGTTAATAAAGGAAGAAAAAGAATTCTTAGGAGAGGGGTAGTATATTATCTAAGGAGTGATGCTTTAATAATACTTTATATTTGTGCAGCCCACGCAATATCAGAGATGAGGGTATTAAACAGGAGTATCATATGCTGTTGTTGCAGAAGTGAATTTAATGTCTATCTACTTTCCAATGAGAAGATCATTCTCATTTTAAGTACCTTGCAATAATTTCTTATTTCCAAAAAAATATTTTAAATATCTCTTCCACTGCTTCCAGGTGTAAAGAATGCTGATCACATCAGAGAGAAGAGAGTTGCCAAAGAGAACCCAACTGCAGGTCAGGGCACTCCAGGAACACAGGCAACCGCCACACCATGCATGCAACCAGTTTCAATAACAAGTGAATCCTACGTGCAGCATAATAACAGCCTCTGTAAAAATCAGCTAAGAAAGACCTGATACCCAAAAAACGTTTTGATCGAGCATGACTAGCAATCAGTACTAAGAATCCCAGTGCAAGAAGTGGAAAGAATCAAAATAGATCATAATGTTTTAGATAAGAATGACCTAGATTCTCACCACAGCCACCCAGGTTAAAGGTTCTTACCAATACTTTAATGGGGAGAACTAGACACTGAGATTTGAACCCTCGTGTATTCTTCAGAGCCTACTGCAATTCCATTTGTACATGTGCATGATTACCATCGCAGGTGGGCTCAGTCATTCTCAGCAAATTCCTTTGTCACATCCAAAAAGTCCTAAGTTTAAAAACACCCTTAGATATATTATACATGGATATCTGGGCCAAATAAGCCTCTTCCCTTTTATGATCAAGACTCTTAAATCAAGAAAGAGCAGAACCCCTTGCTTTAGGATGCTGTGGCTGAGATGACTGCTGTCAGGCAAGGCTACACATTACTATGCCATTTTCCTGTTTACAGAGTGGTCTGTTGTGCATTATTTCTATTGATTTTTATAACAAGTCAGGAAAGAGAGCCTCTAGAGGTAAAACAACCCACAGATCTCTCTCTAACTTACATTGAACCGGTCTTTTTCCATCTTGAATGGGTAAAGATTATCTTTCCACTCTAAGTAGAATTACACTATAGTTATCCCCATTCAGAGCATTCTATTTTATTCCTCTTTGCAAGGTCCTGGCTTTCCTTCAATTCTCTTCAAGCATAAATTCAGAGCGGTTCATGTCTTTTCTTAAACAGAGCCCATATTTCTTTAAGATGTGTCTTATCTGAACCATTCGATATATGGAAATCAGTGAGGCTAAAACTCCATATAACACTAATAAAAGATTCTTAATAATAGGAAGTAGGAAGTCAGAAAGACAGCCTCACATACTCTAAGAGATCATCTAGTCCTACCCATTCAGTTTACCATTGAAAGACTGAGGCCTGAGGTCACATGTCAGCCTTCAGCCAACCCCCAACTCCTGACTCTCAGCACAGTGTCCCTTCCATTTCTAAAAGGGCAGTGCTGGTTGCTGATTCCACCTTCTCACACTGATTGCATCACTGTGTAGCCTGGATGGCAAGCTTCATGCCGTAGCTGCCTTACTCAGTACCCCTCACCCTAGCCATCTGCGAAGAAGACACAGGTGAGAGTGAGCTTTCCAAGACCCTTCTGAAGACACTGCCCTTATCAGATACCACAGTGGATAGAATTTGGTTATGTCATAGAACAGAATGAGTCTCCCTAGCATCATGGGTATGTGGACAATGCCCTGAACTTCTGAATGCACTGCCAGACATTTAATGAGGGTGAGTCTTATGTAGGAGTAGGCCTGGGAAACGCTGTGTTTTAGGAAGATCTCAAAATAGCAGAAAGAACATGAGATTCAGTGTTTAAAAACTGGAATTCACGGGCTGGCTCGGTGGCGCAGCAGTTAAGTTTGTGCGCTCTGCTTCTGCTGCCCGGGGTTTGCTGGTTCGGATCCAGGGTGCGCACTGACACACCGCTTGTCAAGCCATGCTGTGGCGGCGTCCCATATAAAGTAGAGGAAGATGGGCACGGATGTTAGCCCAGGGCCAGTCTTCCTCAGCAAAAAAGAGGCGGATTGGCATCGGGTGTTAGCTCAGGGCTGGTCTTCCTCACACACACACATGCACAAAACTGGAATTCAAAGTCAGGCTCTGCCACATATCGGCTTTGTAGACTTGAGCAAACTTACTTCATCTCTCTAAGCTTCCAACTGTGGGTCAAGGAATACCCTGAATGTCTATTTTATACTGGGCTTTGGGCCAGGCTCTTGGGACACCGCAATGAACGAGGAAAACCTGGTTTCCTCTCTCTGAAGCTTACTATTTAGCTTCAGTTTAACAAGCTATACATTGGGGACACCAGTAATACCCATCTCCCTGTGTTGTGAGACTCAAATGTGATCATGGATGGAAAAGCACTTTGCAGACTGTAGCTCTTGCCAGTCTTATTGGGGACAGAGCCGGGGCTAGGCCCTGAGCCCGTGGCAGCCGGCTGCAGGCCCTCTGTGTGTGGTTTCACTGCCTCCAGCCACCTCACACAGGAGCTTTGCAGAAACTGTCCCGGGCAGCATCACAGCTCCCTTCCTCGGGAGAGGTAGGCTCACCCCAGCTCCACTATTTCAGGCTCCTGCCGGGGGTGCCTTCAGTCCTTCTTACCGACAAGAGCCAGACTCCCGGAGACAGCTGCGTACTTCCAGCTTAGTTCCTGCTGCTGCTATTTCTGTTCCATTTCTGGTCCAGAGACGTCTGTTCTGTCCCCAGTGGAGGGGGCAGTTTACAGACTGCACTCCCAGCAATGACTCACTGAGCACCTTCCACAGTAACTACAAAGAAGTGTGTCTCTGAGGCCCAGTCAGTCCTCCGAGCCCTGCCCTCTTCAGAATGGTACCCTAAGATCACATCACTTTTCCTCCAAGCTTGGCCAAGACCAGCTGTATTAGTTTCCTATTCCTGCTGTAGCAAATTACCAGAAACTTAGCGGCTTAAAACAACACACATTTATTATCTCACAGTTCTGGAGGTCAGAATTCTAAAATGGATTGGCAGGGCTGTGTTCCTTCTGGATAAGATTTTAGGGAGAATCTATTTTCTAGCCTTTTCCATTTTCTAGAAGCTGCCTGCGTTGCCTTCTCTCACAGCCTTTTCCTCTGCCTTCAATGCCAGCAGCTGCTGTGTTGCCACTTTACATGGAACTATGTCTCCTTGATTTTAGATCCCTTTGACTTAGATTTTAATTTGCAGTGCCTTGCATTCAGTAGGGGCTTACCAATTGTTGGCTTAATGAAGGAATATACGATTCAAAGAATGAATAAAATTAAAAAATTGATACAAACTAGCACATAATTAAATGATCTTCAAATCTCTCTCTCTCTCTCTGACCTCTGTTTCCATTGTCACATCTTCTCTGACTCTGGCTCTCCTGTCTCCCTTTTTCATTTATTTGGACTCCTGTGATTCCATTGGGCCCACCCAGACAATCCAGGATAATCTCATCCGCAAAGTCCCTTTTGCCATGGAAGGCAACTTATTCACAGGTCCCTGGGATTCGAACTTCTTTGGGCAGCACTGTTTTGTTTGCCACCCTAGCTCACAGCACTATGCTGCTAACTCTCCTCAGGCTCTCTAGCCTCAAGGACCCAATCTGACAAATTCCTCTATGCTAAGGGGCTAACTGGGGCAGGAGATCCTCTTTCTTCTCTCCAGGCACACAGGTTTCTAGAGGCACTCCTCACATCTTGACACTGTGGTCCAAAGAGTAACCTGAGCCATGGGGCTGTCAGGCTTCCAGAAGCCATGGCCAAGCCTTGGAGGATGGGTATCTCTCTTGAAGCTGGTAGGAATTTCTACAGCTCACAGATTTTGCGCCTGGTACATGGCCATCCTTTGCAATGGATATGCCTAACCTCAATCTTATATCAGAGCAGGAAATAGCCTTAGTGACAATCTAGTCTCAGAACTTTACCTACAGATGAGGAACCCGAGGCCCAGAGAGGTAAGTGACATGCTTTATGGAGAGCTGGGATGAGAACTCAGGCCCCTACTCCCTCCAACTCTTGTCCTTCTTTCCTTTTTCCATGTACCTACCTCCCCATCACCCCGGGGACAGGGTTGTTAGGATCAACTAAGGAGGGGCGTAGTGTTCACAAAACGACCATAATCCATCCCCTCCCACTGAAGGCTTTCCTTCAAAGGCAGAGAAGGCAACACCCTGGGAGAGGCCCATCATGATGGGGAAGTGGAGAATACTTCACTAGACACCCCACTTCTGAGGCAAACATGCGAGCTCCTTGAGTCCCTCTCTGGAACTCAAATTCCAGTTGCCAGCTTGGTACCAGAATCTCATTAGGATAAACAAATCACAAGTCACAGCTTGTTGAAGGGATTGCTCAAGGGTCAAGCTCTAAGGCCCGGTTACCGCATTGCTTGGGAGATGAAGGACACATTTCTGCAAACAGAACCAAAAAACTAATGTGGCCTCTCATGGTGAGTTCCAGAAGAGGAGCCGGGATAAAAGGCTACAAATCCCCTCAGTGACAGTATGATGAGAAGTCACGCTCAAATGAAATGCATGACCACCTGGAACCCTTCTGATATGTCTGAAGGGGCAAAGATTGAACTGAAATAGGACTTGTTTATGTCACTCCTGCTTACATGCTGCACTTGGTCCCTGGGTACATTCCTGAGCCTGCTGCACATTTGGTTCCTACAATTGCCCTTTCCCACCCTTCAAGGATAAGCGGAGCAGAAAGAGGATGGGGGGTGGGCACTCTGGATTTGTGAGCCGATGTGAATTGTTGGTGCCCTGTGCCCTACCCAGGCAGGCAGGAAAGCAACCTGCTTGTCTGTCTGCTTATCTATCTCATCCCAGCCAGTAGGGCTGGCTTTTTTGGTTGTTGTTGTGGCAGAAAAGAGTTAACATGTTTTTCTACCCAAAAAAGTCTAAAATAATGTAAAAGAATATAGCCTCAAATGGGAATTTTTGATCCCTTTGTATTAAAAAATAATAACCTGCTTTATCTTATTATAAAAGTAATGCATGTTCATGGACTCAGATTTGCAAATACCAAAAGCACATAGAAGAAAATAAAAATCACTGGTGATTCAGTCATCTAGAAATGACTTCTAACACTATGTTGGTGTATTTCCTTATAGACTTTTTTCCATAGATATATATGGTTTTCTCTTTTACAAAACAAGTTATATTATACACATGCTTTAACCTATTTTTTAAATCTAATAATAAGCCTTGAATACATTCTCACATTGTTAAATATTTTTACATAGCATAAATGTAATGGCTGCATAATATTTTAGGTATACTATATTTTATTTAACTAATTCTCTATTGTTTGAGCATTTAAATTGTTTCTAGTTTTTCACCATCATAAACAACACCATCAAGAAATTTTTTTAGATAAGCCAGTAGGAAATACTCGGTTGCAACCCGGTACCTTAGGTCTATCAGTTGAAATGGAAACAAGAATGTCTAGAGAAAGGTATCTTTTGATTCTTGAGGGTGAGTTAGTATTGTTAGCAGCACTCAGCTCAGAAGTGATTTCTTTCCTCTCCAACCATGTAGATTCTGAGAAAAAAGATTAAATGGTCTTTGAAACTTAAGAGTCAGAGATTATGCAAGGGCTAGATCTGTCCGTGAGGGCTTCTTGGTGGAGGAGTGCCCAGCTAGCACAGCTGAGCTGATGGGAAGTGAGTATGCAGGGAGAAACCCAACCAGGAGGCTCCTTAATGGACTGGAAAAGGAACAGAGACATCGGTGACCCTGGGGCCAGGGTGAGATACCTTAGCGAACCCAGAAGTCAAATCCCATTTACAGAGGACAGACGTCCTGCTGTGGTCTCCAAAGTGTGTCCACGATAATGTTTATTTTTATCTAAAAAAGTAAGAAAGAAATTAAGCTTTACTAATAATATTATACAGTTAGGAAGAAATACATGCATATAATTGATGAATATATACATGGTAGGAGTGCATGTTAAGAAATATTTTACTGATGGGGCACACAATAAAACAAAGTTTAGAGACCACTGCCTTAAAACAGAAACTTCATAGTAGACAAAGTGAACAACAGAGGAAGGGAGCTTCCGGGGGCTGGAGCCCATGAACACTTGGCATGGATAGTCCCAGTTTGGATCATCCTGCTTGAAATAAGAGAAAAGAAAGGAACATTGTTCTGTCCCAGAGTAGGTATGTGTGTATGTATATATGTGTGTTGAGTCTGTGTGTATGTGAGTGTGTATATATCTCTGTCATTCCAATTACACTTCTCTTCTATTCCAGTTTGCCTCTCTCTCCTGACTACTCTTCCTGCTTCCACATCCTTCCAAAACCAGAGGTCTTTGCTAACGGCTGCTTATACAGACAAAGTGAGGTGAGCAATTATTGACTCTCTCATTAACCAGGTTACCTTAAAGGTGACCACTAAACCCTGAGCGCTGTAACCGCCTGACTTTAAGCCAGCACTAGCACAGTGCACCTCTGCAACAGTGCGGAGCAGTGACAAGAGGGGTGCTTCCAGGGCAAAGCTCGAGATCATGCTCTCAGTGACTCCACCTCCATCTCACTGACAGCGTGTCCTTGTGCCATCTCCTCCCTTCCTCATCTATGGAACTTGCTCTCCAGAAAGATCTGTGAACCCACTCACATGTAGGTGTGTCAATGACTGTAGAGGCTAATTTATGAGGTCCCAGTCAATGAGCCAATAAAGCCTTAGGGCAGAAATGGGTGGCTAATGATAAGTTTCTGGATGAATGAGGAAGTGCTGGGCAGACCTTCATCGCACCAGTTGCCTATCAACACCCCAAAGGGTCAAGAGTCAGAGCATGAGACTTAGAGCCAACTCAGTCAGCCAGCTGCGGCCTCCAGTGACTGCGAGTGCAAAGGGAACTGTATTGTGAGAGAGATTTCCCATCAAGCCTGCACCTACAGCTCAAAAGGTGGCCCAGTTTCCAGTTGCCCCTGGGATGGAGTCCACTTGAGAGGTGTTCAAGGACTCTTTTAAGAATATTGCAAACCTTTGGAGCAGGGGAAGGAATTGAAGGAATAATGAGAAATTCTGATATTAATCTCAGCTCCTCTGAACCTGCCTAATCTAACTTCTTGAAAGGTCTAAGATCCACAGGCCATCAGTGCAGGGAGAGACACACAGGATCCACATGCCAACCTTCATGCAAGGAGAGAAAAATCAATGTGTAGTGGGTTGAATAGTGGTCACCAAAAGATATGTCCAAGTCCTAATCCCTCGTAGCTGTGCAGGTGACCTTATTTGGAAACAGGGTTTTGCAGATATAATCAAGGATCTTGAGATGAGATGAGGCTACATTTAAGGTGGGACCTAAATAGAGTGACATGTGTCCCTATAAGAGACAAATTTGAGATACAGAGTCATAGAGAAGAATGCCATGTCAAGATGGAGGCAGAGATTGGAGTGATGCATTTATAAACCAAGGAACACCACAGATGACCAGCAATCACCAGAAGCTAGGAAAGAGGCATGGAGAGCACACTCCTGCAAAAGCCGTCAGAAGGTACCAACACTTCCCTTGATTTTAGACTGCTGGCTTCCAGAACTGGGAGAGAATACATTTCTGTTGTTTTAAGTGACCCAGTATGTGTTAATTTTCTCTACAACTACAAGAAACTAACACACAAAGGTACAACAGGAGTGGACCAAAAGGCTGAATGACTCCATTCTGGCATTGCAGTACCCTAGTCATCCACGGCAGCATCGTTAGTTGTTCCAGAGCTCTAGGACAGTGCTTCTCAATCTTTTGAAAACTAAGTCATCTTGATAAACAGAAGAATCTCAGTGGCAGAGTTCCATCCAGGCCCTCCACCAAAAACAAAAAAAGCAAAAACTTGAAAACCAGTGCCCTGGAAGAAAGTTGAGTTGATACAGGAAGTATGTCAGCCCTCCCAGCTGAGTCTACCCCCGTTCTTCCTGTGTATGCACATGAGTGAGGGGTTGGGGAGGGGCTGCCAATCTGTTTTCCATTTTAAAACTAGGGTTCATGCTAGAGATCAAAATCTGGTCTTGCTGGAGAAGAAAAATAAGAAAAATATGTTCCCTTGACTACATTCCGAAACATCATAAGTAGTAGACATCAAACATGCCCCTGGCACTTCTTAAAAAGTCAGAATGCCTCAACCTGATTATTCCTCAAGATTTTATTAATTTATAAAATTGTGTTCCATCATGATCATCACTTTTTATTATCTTGCTGCTCTGAATTGTATCTCCCTTATTATTCTCAGCTACAGGGGCCATAAATTAAAATTATTCAGAATTTATACTCTTACAGTTCATTTTCTATGATTGGTATTATCTCACTGCCTTTTTCTGGCCCTTCTATATCCCCTGGCAAGAAATATTGCAGTAGAGTCTAAATACCATCCAACCAATAAATGTTGAGTTTAAAAAAAAAACTCTAGTGACTACACTAGCCTAAAGGGCACCCATCACTCCTTCTATCTCCACCACCAGCATCTCTTCTGCCAACATGACAGAGGAAGTGAGATTCTAAAGATTTTGGAGTTAGGCCTGGGATGTAGGTCCTTGCTTTGCTACTCTGCAGATTGGGCACATCTTTTTTCTCTCCCTTCACCTTCACCTCTTTCCCTGAAGGTCAGCGGACATTAAGATACATCAGCCTGCTTCATGAGGAGCAACTCTACTTCAGGGAGCAGGTAGTAAT